>NC_062290.1:73528082-73831112 GCF_902655055.1 Lutra lutra | reverse complement strand
TGCTGTGTTAACTCTTTTCTATACTATTTTTTGTAATCTCAGAGTAAGAAAGGCATTTCTAAGCATGACTAGAAACTCTGAAGCCATAAAAGGAAGGGTAAATTTATATTTTAAAAACTTAGATATGAAATGAAAATCTAGAATGTAGAATCACAGGCATGCTAGGAAAAAAGTATTTACGGTGTGTGGGAGAATAGGGGGAGATTTTTTTCCCAATATATAAAAGCTTTTGTAAGTCAGCAACTTAAAGGAATAATGAGTAATTTGCTGAAAAAGATATTTCAAAGGACCAATAAATATTTGAGAAGATACTTCACCTCATTGATAAAATAGGTATAAAGTCAGACAACAGTGTGATCCCTTTCCATCTATCAATTCAGCTAAGATTGATTACTTATAATCTTTATAAAATTGATTACTCAGTGTAGGAGTGGGTGTGGGGAAATTGCTAGTTGTGTACACTGATGGTAGTATAAATTAGCCCAGACTTTTAATTTATTTTTATTTTTTATTTATTTATTTATTTATTTTATTCATTTATTTGACAGAGATCACAAGCAGGCAGAGAGGCAGGCAGAGAGAGAGGAGGAAGCAGGCTCCCTGCCGAGCAGAGAGCCCGATGCGGGGCTCGATCCCAGGACCCTGAGATCATGACCTGAGCCGAAGGCAGCGGCTTAACCCACTGAGCCACCCAGGCGCCCCTTTATTTTTTATTTTTTAAAAAATTTTATTTATTCATTTGACAGAGATCACAAGTAGGCAGAGAGGCAGGGGGGGCGAGGGAGGGGGGAGCAGACTCCCCGCTGAGCAGGGAGCCAGATGTGGGGCTCCATCCCAGGACCCTGGGATCATGACCTGAGCTGAAGGCAGAGGCTTAACCCACTGAGCTACTCAGGCGTACCAGCACAGACTTTATTTATTTATTTATTTATTTATAATTTTTTAAAAGATTTTTTTTTATTTACTTATTTGACAGACAGAGATCACAAGTAGGCAGAGAGGCAGGCAGAGAGAGAGGAGGAAGCAGGCTCCCCACGGAGCAGAGAGCCGGATTCGGGGCTCG
The DNA here is from genome assembly GCF_902655055.1 of Lutra lutra. Classification (NCBI taxonomy): domain Eukaryota; kingdom Metazoa; phylum Chordata; class Mammalia; order Carnivora; family Mustelidae; genus Lutra; species Lutra lutra. Next base: position 73,830,049 of record NC_062290.1, on the reverse strand, counting down.
ATCCCAGAACCCTGGGATCATGACCTGAGCCGAAGGCAGAGGCTTTTAACCCACTGAGCCACCCAGGCGCCCCCCAGCACAGACTTTTTAAATTAAGTTTAAAATTTTAACTCCAGTATAGTTAACATACAGTGTTATATTAATTTCAAGTGTACAGTATAGTGACTCAACACTTCATACATTACTCAGTATTTTCCCAAAATCTATTAAACTTGGTGACACGCAGTCAAGGAACTTTGACTCAGCAGTTCCATTTCTAGGGCTTTAGCTTACAGAAACCCATACCAGTGCACAGATGCAGGGATAAAAATATTCTTCGAGGGGCATCTGGGTGGCTCAGTGGTTAAACCTCTGCCTTCGGTTCAGGTCATGATCTTGGGGTCCTGGGATCGAGTTCCGCATCGGGCTTTCCCCTCTGCGGGGAGCCTGCTTCTTCTCTCTCTCTCTCTGCTTGCCTCTCTGCCCGCTTGTGATCTCTCTCTGTCAAATAAATAAAATCTTAAAAAAAAATTCTTCGAAGCATCATTTGTGGTACTGTAAAACTGGTAATAACGCAAATAAAGGGTTAGTTAAATATATTATACTATTCTATAGACAAAGTCTCCCTGTGGCCATTATCAATTAGATTTTTATTTAGTGCTACGGAAAGATATTTAAGATTTTATATGTAACCAAACGTTTTTTGAGTGTTCTTCATTTGGTATTTAAAACCTTGATCTGAATGGAGAGGTGGTTCTTTATAATCTTTGATTATCCTACTTAGTGTGACTGCCCATATGTTTTATTACAGAAATATGAATGTATTTGATTACAGGTACTGCTCTAGAACCCATTGGGTGGATAGGGTTATTTGAAATACGCAGTATATACACTATATTATCATTCTAAAATCTTTAGATTTTTTAAGTTCTGAGACCTATATTGCTCCAAAGGTAAAGGACTTGTATGAATCAAAAGGAAAAAGAAAGGCAAACCGTAAAATACTATATGTCATATTTCAGTTTTTAGGTTAAAATATGTTTTTTTTTTTTAAAGATTTTATTTATTTATTTGACAGACAGAGATCACAAGTAGGCAGAGAGGCAGGCAGAGAGAGAGAGAGGAGGAAGCAGGCTCCCCGTGGAGCAGAGAACCCGACGCGGGGCTCGATCCCAGGACCCCAGGATCATGACCCGAGCTGAAGGCAGAGGCTTTAACCCATTGAGCCACCCAGGCGCCCCTAAAATATGTTAGTTTATTTATTTATTTATTTTTTAAGATTTTATTTATTTATTTGCGAAAGTGACAATGAGAGAGAGCATGAGCAAGGATTAGGTCAGAGGGAGAAGCAGACTCCCCATGGAGCTGGGAGCCCGATGCGGGACTCAATCCGGGAACTCCAGGATCATGACCTGAGCCGAAGGCAGTCATCCAACTAACAGAGCCACCCGGACATCCCAAATATGTTAGTTTTATGAACCGGAAATAATAGCTCAGAATATAGCCTCCACATTTAACAGTGATTGTCTGAGGTTACGGCAATGTCTTTTTCTCATAAGTGAAAATAATTGGATATGAGTTTGTATGCAGTGAATAATGTCGGAGTTGTGGAGAGGATGGAACTCGCTTCTGACCCTGAAGTAGTGTTTGTCTTATCTCAGATACTGTGTGATGACCTGGAGGATCTCACTTCCTGCACGAAAAACTCAGTCTGTGTGAAAGATGAATTTGAGTTTTGGATTCCTTTTGAATTTTCAGAACTTTTGGCTACAGTCCTCCTTGTTTCTGTATAGACAGACACTTTTGGGGTCCTGGGCCTAATTTGCCTTGTCCCTTTTGTGACGTTGTTTCCTGGGTTAGGTTAAGGGCACAGAGTTCAGATTCTTTTTTTTTTTTTTTTTTTTTTTAAGATTTGTTTATTTGAGAGACAGCACAAGCCCGGGGGCAGGGATAGGGGGAGGCAGAGGGAGAAGCAGGTTCTCTGCTGAGCAGGGATTCCGAAGTGGGGCTTTTTCCCAGGACCCTGACCGAGATCATGATATGAGTTGAAGGCAGACGCTTAATTGGCCAAGCCACCCAGGTATCCCCAGCAGATTCTTTCTGTACCTCTAAAAATGGGATTCAGGGACCATACTCTTGCTAAATTTTTACTTTTTATTTTGTTAGCTTTGACAGGTTGATAAATTTACTACTTGATTATATCAGCACTTATTTACATTTCTTCTAAAAAAGCTTGAACGTGATTAATTACTTTTATTTAAAGCATGGTGTGTACTAAAGACGGCGTAAGAGTGTTCTGCTGCTGCTCCTCAAAGGCTGCAGGAGGGTTGACTCTTCCTCTGGTACACTTGGCCTGTTTGGGAGGGGTCCCACATAAGGTTTGGGGCCCTTTTGCCATTCCCGTAGTCCCATCATAAATAATTTTATTACATTGAGGATGCTACATTTTCTTTCCTAGTGAGGGAGAGAAGAAAGTTTAGGCACTATGGTGGGATACATAAGAAGAAACTGAACAGTTGTACAAAAAAAATGAAAGAGACCAATATCACTTGGTTTTTTAAACCTTTGGTACAGATTCTCTAGGTCAGTTTGTTATGAATTCAACTTTCTGCCTTCTTCCCCAGAAGAATTTTCCATCGTTTCTCTAGGTAAAATCTGTGGACAGTTTTTGCTGCCCTGAGATCTGTGAGGCACTAGCGCCAAGCCTCCTGGAACTGGCACAAATACTGTGGACTGATTTCACAGCCACTGTATAGAAGCATCTGGTCTGCTGATCTCACAGCCATCCTGCCTGCCTTTCCTCCTTCCTTCTTCCTTACTCTTTTCTTCTTCCTTTATTATCATCTTAAAATTTAAACTTTGAGGCTTTACTTGGATTTCACCACTTTTTCCCATTAATGTCCTCTTTCTCTTCTGGGATCTGACCTAGGGCACCACACTGCACTTAGTTGTCTTCCTCTCACTTCTGGTCTGTGATAGTGTCTTAGTCGTTCCCCATGTTTCACTGTCTTGAAAGTCTTGAGGGCGCCTGGGTGGCTTGGATGGTTAAGCGTCTACCTTTGGTTCGGGTCATGATCCTGGGATCCTGGGATCGAGTCCCGCATCGGGCTCCCTGCTCAGTGGGGAGCCTGCTTCTCCTTCTGCCTCTCTCTCTCGCTGTCTCTCATGAATAAATAAATAAAATCTTTAAAAAAAAAAAAAAAAAAGGAAGTCTTAAGCAGTACTGGCTGGGTATCCCATAGAAGTTCTTCCAGTTGGGGTTTTTCTAGTTGTTTTACTGATAATTAGATTGGGGGGGTGGTCTGGGTCTTTTCAAAGACCACCTCAGAGGTGCAGTGCCCTCCTTTCACATCAGGGATCATGATAGCCATGTGACATCAGTCATGGTGGTAACTTCCATCACTTGGTAAAGGTAGTATTTATCAAGCATCTCCACTGTAGCATTAACATTTTCCTTTTTCTGTTCTTTGGAAGCAACTCAGTCAAGCTAGTCCACCTTCTCAGACCGGGTGGAGGCAGAAATGAAGTTGTACCTCCTGCAGGGGGAGTATCTACATGTGACACTTGGAATTCTTTCAGAAGAAAGAGGTTTCTTTCCCCCCATTGAACTTAATCATTTAGTAATTTATTTACATCAGCATGGATTCATGTAGATTAATTTTTATACTCTGGGTTATAATCCAGTACTGTTCTGTTTATTTTGTTCCTCAAATTATTCAGCTTTGGCCATGTTGGAACTCTTACAGGGGGCTCCTGGAGACCTTCAGCATGTTCCAGGCCCCATTTTCTTTTTAGCATTACAAGATGCTTCAGGTTCATCTTGCTTTTTCCCTGCTCCAGCCCCAGAATCTGTCATTTTTTCAAGGAGCCTGGTTCCTCTTTTTGGAGAATGGTATTTAAAAACCAAGATTTGGGTTCAGGGTATGCTTGTTGCTACCAGAATGTCTTACCTCTGTGTTCTGTGTGTGTGTGTGTGTGTGTGTGTGTGTGTGTGTGTGTGTCTATGTCTTTAAAAAATTATGGAAAATACCAAGCATACACAAAAGAACAAATTCTCTTTGTCTGTTATGCTGCTTCAACAGTTAATCGATTAGTGGCCAATATTGGTTTCATTTATATGGCCTCTCCCCATTCCTCATCCCTTTGCCCCGATTAGTATTTTTTATAAGAACCCAAATGAGGCTATTACCTTATTTATATTAAAAAAATAAAAATTGTATGTATTTAAGAGGTACAGTGTGATGATTTGATATATATGTACATGTGGAATGGTTACTGTAGTCAAGCTAATTAACATATCTTTTCATACAGTCATCTTTTGTGTGTATGTGTTGTGAGAGCATCTGAAATTTACTCTCTAGCAAATTTCCAGTACACCCTTGGTTATTTCAAGTGAATCCCCGTAACTATATTATTTCACCTGTGGGTGTTTCAGTGTTGATCTCTAAAAAATAAAGACTCTCTTAAATAAAATTTTAAATTGAGGTGTAATAAAGTATGAAAGTAGAGAGCTTGATGAATTTTTATCAAGATATATATCCCTGCAACCATCACCTAGAACAAGATACAGGACATTTCTAACCACCTTAGAAGTCTTCTCAATCACCAGGGATAACTTTTCTAAGAACCTTTAAAAACAAACATAAACCACAATACCATTATTACACCTAAGAAATTAACAGTATTTCCTTAAAATCAAATATCAAAGCATTGGCAAATGGTAGGTTTCCCTGTCACAACCCCTCCTCTCCTCTTTCCTCCGTCCCCTCTCCTCCCCTCCCTTCCCTTCTCTTCCCTTCCCTTCTGTTGGAATGGTCTGGCTACTTGTTCTGTACTTTGTCACAGTCTGGGTTTTGCTGGGAGCATCACGGTGGTGCTGTGTAACATGTTTCTCTCATGGAGGCTTTCTTGGTTGAAACCGGTCTCTCACATCCTGGTTAGGTAATCCCACTACAGTAGTGGGCAGTGGTTCTGTCCATGGAGAACCTTCATCAGTAAGGCGGCTTCACCAAATAGATACTGTCCTTGGTGTCGGATTAAAGTTCTCCTTCCCTCCGCTAGCTAGATCTAGAAGAGTTCTTCAGAATTTTTGTATTCTTTTTAGTATGCAAATCCTTTAGAAGAAAGGGATAACTGTATGTAGGAGAGAATTTTGATATTCTTGGCTTTGTTTTCTTCTCTTTTGGGGGTTAAATGACCAGGACAGTTGCAAGAAAGTGTAATTAGGTAGTAAGCCTTTTTTAGTGTTGTTTCCTAGTATATCAGAGTCCTCTGCATACAGGGCTTAGTTGTGGCTAATCATGATTGAATGATCTGCAGTACAGAAAAAAGGTTAAACTATAAAAATACTTAGTTTTGGTTGTGTTTGATATGTTAAGTTCTTCTTTTTTTCTTCTTATATTATAGATCAGCTTGAACGGGTCTTTTTACGACTTGGCCATGCTGAAACAGATGAACAATTACAGAATATTATATCTAAATTCCTTCCTCCTGTTTTGCTCAAGCTGTCCAGCACCCAAGAAGGAGTACGCAAAAAGGTAAGCATGTTCGGACAGCTGGGGGGATTAAATGGTGAGTAAATGGGTATATATTATGAAGTGAGTTTTCTGTTCTCATCATTGAAATCTAGGTTCATGATCTCATTTTGGGTTTTCAAAATGGAGAGCAAGTCTGGGACCAGCTTACATGATTTAAAAGTAGCTTTTCTATGCTTAGCACAGCTGCATTTAGTACCAATTGTACACTTGGCATAAGTGCCAGATGATACAATTGAGATAATCATTCTGAATATGTAGAGGCTTGATCTAAAATCCATGCCCTCAATTCCGATATGAAAGTGAGGTGGTAATGGGGCAAAAATATTCTTTAGCGTTGGCTGACTATGAATACAACTTTTATGAAGATGAAGCAAAATAATTTTTTAAAAAAGCAAGATACTGTACAGCTCCCGTTCTGGAAAGTACTGTCACCAAAAGTTGGGTAACTATCACATCAAGATTCTTAAGATTTTATTTTATTTATTTTATTTTTATTTATTTTTAATTTTTCAAGTTTTTATTTAAATTCCAGTTTGTTAACATACAGTGTAATATTATTTTCAGGTGTAGCATTGTTTTTATTATTATGTTCAGTTAGCCAGCATATAGTACATCATTAGTTTTTGATGTAATCTTCAATGATTCATTATTTATTTGAAAGAGAGAGCAAGAGAGAGAAAGCATGAACTGGTGAGAGGAGGGGCAGAGGAGGAGGGACAAGCAGACTCCCTGATGAGGAGGGAGGGCTCAGTCCCAGGACTCTGGGATCGGTGACCTGAACCCGAGGTGCAAATGCTTTACTGATTGAGCCACCCAGGTGTGCCAAGATTTTCTTTTCTTTTTTTTTTTTTTAAGATTTTATTTTTAAGTAATCTCTACACCATTGGTGGGGTTTGAACTCACAACCCTGACAAGAGTTGCTTGCTCTACTGACTGAGCCATCCAGGTGCCCCTCAAGATTTTCATTTTTAACCTAAATGTTCTGCAGGAAGCATTTGCTCCCTTCATTTTTAAAAATAGTTCCTTAGTCTTCTGGTGTATTTATATTAGACCTTTAGGTCTTAGAGCTGTCATCAGATTTCATCGCTTGGACCACTCTGATTGATTGGCAATGGCTCCTTGGAGATCTGCCCTGAGAGGGATTCTGAGGCCCAATTTAGGTTCACTGGACAAAGAGTCTCTTTAAGAACATCTGTTACGTTTGCGGGAAGAGCCAGGTCATTCTCATCAGGTATTTGACAGGCCTATTGTTAACCCTGCCTTGCTGAATACATGTGTATTTGATCCTGTTGCCGTCCTATTTAAAACTCCTCTGTGGCCTTCCGGTACCCTTAGGAAAGCAAGGGATAATAAAAGGCCCTTCATAAGTTGGTTTCTGTTGACTTATTTAGCTTCCTCCCTCTCATCATTCCTTTGGCAAATACTAAGTGCTTTCTACTGTATGTGCCAGGTGTTAGGGACACGCTAGTGAATGAAAGAAACATCTAGTTGGGGAGACTGGCATTAAACAATGAGGCAGATAGCATCCAATTATAAATTGTAGCAAGTGCCAAGATAGAAAGGGATTCTATGGGAGAATATATTTGAGGACTTGATTTAAACTGAATGTGGGGCGTAGGGAAGGCCTCTGTGGTGTGTAGGGAGTAGCCAGACAGAAAGATGGGGAGATCATATAAGACACAGCAGGTTATGCAGATGTTCTCAGCTGCAACAGCATGGGGTGACTTCAGGGAGCTGAGGACCACCCAGTGCACCCAGTGATAGGAGGGATAGGAGGTCAGGCATTGGGCAAAGGAAATAGGACTCCGGAGGGCAGCAGTTTGAAAGCTCGTGTATACATAATTTTGATACGTGAAATTCTGTGATTGATGAAAACTTGTATTGATTTTCAGTTGTGTCATTTTTGCAGGCTATCCTGCAAGGTAGCTGGTAATTTATGGGTAAATTGAGGGAAAGAGAAAAGTTTTGGATTTCTAGTGACATATCATTAGAGTACATTTGCTATTTTAAGAAGAACAAGGTTTGTTAGATAGAATTCTACTTTATAGTCAAATTTAGTTTTTTTAAAATTTTTATTTATTTATTTATGTATGTATGTATGTATGTATGTATGTATTTGACAGACAGAGATCACAAGCAGGCAGAGAGGCAGGCAGAGAGGGAGGAAGCAGGCTCCCTGCCAAGCAGAGAGCCCGATGCAGGGCTCCATCCCAGGACCCTGAGATCATGACCTGAGTCGAAGGCAGAGGCTTTAACCCACTGAGCCACCCAGGCGCCCTATAGCCAACTTTAAATGTAGAATTAGAATTAGCTAGAATAGCTAGAAATTATTAAGACTGACCGTAGCATTTACTGACAAGTTTGGATTGGAACTCGCACAGGTAGGTGTGTGAACTAGTATGACCCTTTTGGAAAACTGTTTAGAAATACTCTAAAGCTTCTTGCATGTGTGTTCCATGACGCATATCCCGTCCTGAGTTTATATAGAACAGAAATCTGTATATATGTACACTAAAGGTATATCTGAGAATACTTATAGCAGTATTTGTAATAGCCCAAACTGGGAGTCAGTCATCTCATGTCCATCAGTAGGAGAGTGGAGAGACTGTGGTATCTCCTTACTAGGGCCGTGAAAGTGAGCACTTGCTATGAGCGACAGCATGGCTGAGTCTCAGATACGATGTTGAACAAAACTTTCAGACACATGAGTTTACCTTATGTGTTCCATTTACAGAAATTTAAAAATGGTGTTTGAGGGACGCCTGGGTAGTTCAGTGGGTCAAACGTCTGCCTTCAGCTCAGCTCATGATCCCAGGGTCCTGGGATGAAGCCCTGCATGGGTTGTGGGGATCCCTGCTCATCGGGGAGTCTATTCCTCCTTCTTCCCCTGCCCCTTCCCCAGCTTGTGCTCTCTCTTGTTCACACTTTATCTCTCAAATAAATAAAATTTAAAAAATGGTGTTTGAAGTCAGGATAGTGGTAACTTTTGGGGGAAGGGTGGGTAGTGAGCAGAGGAGCATGGGGTACAGATAGGGCTTTTGTGGTTCTAGTGTGTTTATTTTATCAAAATTTATTGGGCTGTGCACTCTCAATTGTACACTTTAGTTATGTGTTACACTTCAATTAAAAATTTATTAATGAATAAATGAATATAAATGCATGAGTAGTAAGAACTGGTATAGACAAGATACTATAAATCTGAGGCTGATGATCCTATAGGTTTACTGATAGGTTAACAGTTATCTAGTTGTCCACGGAAGGTCGGTTCAGTTGATTTTTAAATTTTTTTTATTTTTATGGGTTTATAGAGGGTTTCAGATAGTGGATAACCGAACTTAGGAAATTAATATTTAATATGATTATATTTTTAGAAGAATTAAGTCGTTTATTTAAAATAAAAAAAATTACCATGAAAAGAAAGTATGTGATTATGGGCATGATTGTCACTAATGATTTCCCATAGAGTCCTTCCAGGACTTAGCCTAAATTAGATTGTTAGAAGAGGGCTGTTTCTTTTCTTTTCTTTCTTTCTTTTTCTTTTTTTTTTTTTTTTTAAGATTTTATTTATTCATTTGACAGACAGAGATCACAAGTAGGCAGAGAGGCAGGCAGAGAGAGAGGGGGTGAAGCAGGCTCCCCGCTGAGCAGGGTGCCCAATGCAGGGCTCAATCCCAGGACCCTGAGATCACGACCTGAGCTGAAGGCAGAGGCCCAACCTACTGAGCCAGCCAGGTGCCCCTGAAGAGGGCTGTTTCTTGAGCCTGGTTCCTCCTGATTCTTTTCCCTGTATTTTGGCTGTATCTTAGGTCTGGAGTCAGGAAGTTGAATATGTATGGTAATGCAAGTTTCTAGGTCTCTGTGAGGTATCAGTGGTTCCAAGGCTGTCTTGCGGTGACAGACACTTCAGATGAACTGAGCTCAACTGTCAGTGTCAGAAAGATTAAAAGGACGAGCTCTAGAATTAGATTGTGCCACCTGGTGGCTCTGTGTCTTTGGACAGGTTACTTCAGTTCCCTGAGCATCTGCTTTCTCACCTTTGAAACAGAAATGATAGTATCATTTCTCTGGTTGTTTTAAGAATCCAATAGGAAATGCAGAGTGCTATGCAGAAGTGTGTTCTGTACAGAAACTGTTGGATGAATGTCACCTATTTCATTATTATTCAATAAACAGACATAGATTATAGATTTGTTGTTACTTTTAAAATTCACATTGCGTTATTGCTTTAGATTCATTTGGGTTTCGTTGTTGCCAGGAATAGTCCTACAACTCTCATTATTTATTTATTTATATACATATTTTTAAGATTTTATTTGTTTATTTGACAGACAGAGATCACAAGTAGGCAGAGAGGCAGGCAGAGAGAGAGGAAGGGAATCAGGCTCCCTGCTGAGCAGAGAGCCCGACGTGGGGCTTGATCCCAGGGCTTTAACCCACTGAGCCACCCAGGGCCCCCTCGTTAATTATTTTTTTAAAGATTTATTTATTTATGTATTAGAGAGTGTGAGTGCATCCGAGTGGAGGGAGGGGCAAAAGGGAAGGTACAAGCAGATGCCGTGCAGAGCACAGAGCCCCATACAGGGCTCGATCCTACCATCCTGAGATCATGACCTGGGCCGAAATCAAGAGTCAGACGCTTAAATGACTGACCCACCCAGGTGCCCCACTATAACTCTCTTTAATACTTGCTTTGAGGCTAGAACACACATTACAGAAATGATGGAGAATAGTGTAGGCCTGGCCCTGCAGAACAGATAACTTAAATCCTTGAGTCTTTCTCAGGGAAGGCTTTCTAAAAATGTTATTTTTCTTTTCTTTTCCTTTTTTTAAAAGATTTTATTTATTTGACAGAGAGAGACACAGTGAGAGAGGGAACACAAGCATGGGTAGTAGGAGAGATGCGGGGCTTGATCTCAGTACCCTGGGATCATGGTGGCAGATGGTTAACTGAGCCACCCAGGCACCCCTGAAGTTTTTATTTACTTATTTGAGGTAGAGTGAGAGAGCGAGAGCACCAGCAGGGAGGAGGGTCAGAAGGAGAGGGAGAAGCAGGCTTCCCGATGAGCAAGGAGCCCTTTGTGGGGCTTTATCCCAGGACTCCAGGATCACGACCTGAGCTGAAGGCAGACACTTAACTGACTGAGGCACCCATGTGCCCCTAAAAATGTTATTTTTCAATGCTCACTTTCTTACTTCACCTCTCGTAGCAAGATCATCTCACTCTTAGAGTAAGATCGGGGCCATTTGACATAAGCCCGTGGATTTTGCTTCCTACCCACAGGAATTATTGACTTGAAAGTCTCTCTTCTCTCTTTTCCCACTTGAAGGAGAGGAAGTTCATTGTTACTTAAAGCTCTTTAGTAGAATCAGATGACCTTCAGATTACAGTAAAAATTCTACAGCATTTTACCTGAGCCCTTTTATAATCTGGGTTTTGCTTTTATCTCTTAACACTCTGTGTGTCAGTCACATGCTGTATGTTATATTCTTTTAGACCTCATTCCTTCTTATGACTGATTCTTTGCTTGGAAATTCATCTCGTAGTCAGGATTTAGTGTTCTGTCACTTCCTCCCTAAGTCCTCCTTGATCTGGCAGAATCTTTTCTGGAAACCCACTGTATCTTGTCTGTTTCTCGTGTTGTCATGCTCTTAGTTGTCATGTGTCTTAGTCCATTTGGGCTGCTGTAACAGAAGACCTCAGACTGGGTCCTTGAATAGACTTTTATTTCTCACCATTCCAGAGGCTGGGAGTCTGAGGTCAGGGTGCCAACACGTCGGGTTCCTTGTGGAGGGACCTTCCTGGTCGACAGAGGGCAGCCTCCTTGCTGCATCCTCATGAGGGGAAGAGAACCAGGACTCGGATCCCTTCATCCCCTTATTAGGACACCCAGTCTCATCATGGGGGCCCCACTGCCATGACACTAGGCAAACCTAAGTACCTCCTAAAACCATCAAACTGGGGATTAGGGCTTCAACAGATGAGTCTTAGGGAGACACATTCCACTCGTGGCATGGTTCACGAAGGTTCTGGGGCTGTGCCTCAGTATAGGCTCATATGGGATCCCAGCTTTGGGGGGACACAGCATTTTAGAACAAGACCCTAATATTGTAATTCCCTTTCTGGGATATCACATTTATGTCCTAGAAGAGAACGAGGTAGCTACTATTTATCAACCTAAGTAATGGCTGAGAAATGACTTTGTTTTAAAGGTACCAATAATTTCAGGGTGCCCGGGTGGCTCAGTGGGTTAAAGCCTCTGCCTTCGGCTCAGGTCATGATCTCAGGGTCCTGTGATCAAGCCCCACATCGGGCTCTCTCCTCAGCAGGGAGTCTGCTTCCTCCTCTCTCTCTGCCTGCCTCTCTGCCTACTTGTGATTTCTGTCAAATAAATAAATAAAATATTAAAAAAAAAAGGTATCAATAATTTCAGTTCATCTGTCTCTGTGTTTAGGTAATGGAACTGCTGGTCCATCTGAATAAGCGTATAAAAAGCCGCCCCAAAATACAGCTCCCGGTGGAGACACTGTTGGTTCAATACCAGGACCCTGCTGCAGTCTCCTTTGTCACAGTGAGTGTTCTCTTGGGATATGTGCGACTTGGAGTTTTCTCTCCTAACGTTTATTAGATGTCATCAATATATGGGCAAGTTTAGAATTTCACCTTAGACTAATTCTAAAGGAAACAAGGTGTTTTTCTTCAAATGACTGTTTTTTCCACTGAAGTGGTAGAAGCAGGATAAGGCATGGTTATTTACATTGGGCAAAAGGAAGACTGGTGAAATGACTGCTCAGGTTTGCTGATATAAAGGAGTGATTTGATTCTTCGTGAAAGGTTATACGAAGCCAGTCTGAACAGAGAGAAGAAAGGGGTATGCAATATGGGCATGAAGAAACAATAATAGAAGAGGCAAAAGAAAGGATAAATGGCAAGGATAGGAAGCTGAGTTTTTAAAAAATTCTGTTTCTAATACATTCAGAAAGGTATCCTTTTTACAAGTGAAGTAACGGAGCCTGGTAAGAAATGTTCCTGTTAGATTGTCATTTTCATGAAATGTAGATGTATTAAAACGTGGGTACCGCGTGATGTCAGCTGATCTTTTTGTGGCCCTGTTGTTCCTATCATCGAGGCAGAATCTGTTGAGGCTTACCTGACATCTGGATTCCAAACCTTTGGAGCCACCTACTGGGCCAGATATCTTTTCTGTGGCTGCTCTGGACATACAGCTTCATTACAGATGCTCCTTTCTTCCAGCAGATAGAAACATTGTGTGCCAGGAAAAGTGCCAAATAGAATGTCTTCCAGAGAATACCCTCGTGAAGCCTATTCTAAAGGGAAGAATCCTTTGGAAAAGCAGATCTTTATCTTATGCATAGATCCAGATATGCATTCATGAGTTTGCTTAAAGTCAAGCATTCATATGGGTTCCAGTGGTGGTGTCATGCCCGCAGCACTCGGTTTCCCTTGGTTCATCATCCGTTGGTCAGTTCCTGGAATGAGGAACCAGAGTGCTGCCGCGTGCTAAGGCGGTTGTAGTAATCAGTTGGGAAACGGCAGCCTAGGATTTCCCGGGTGGTCTCCTCTTTGCTGGGAAGGACTGGTGCAGCAGGCTGGGGGCTCTGATGCTCGTGTGGAGGATGGAGGTTCAGACAGGCCAAATGATGACTTTTTCTTTTCAGTGAAAATTGCATTTTTGTGTGCTTTTATCCCCCCCCCCAACGTTATTGAGGCACAATTGACAAAATTGTATGTATTTAAAGTGGAAAAACATGATGTTTGATATATGTATGACTGAGTGCTTTAGATTAGGTTATGCTCTCTCACAGGAAGCACTTCCCACAGCAAGCGTTTTTAAATAAGTAGGGCTGGAATTCTTCCTGAGATGTCAGAGTTTATTAAGCCATAATGAACATGTGATCAACATATGGAGAGAGAATGTGATTTCTTCGTTATAATGTAACTCCCTAAGTTATCAACCGTGTGTTTTCATTGAAATCCTAGAGTATTTCCTTCATGCTCACTTGCTTTTCTCTCATTGTGTTAGAATTTTACTATAATTTATGTTAAGATGGGCTATCCTCGCCTCCCCGTGGAAAAACAATGTGAACTGGCCCCCACGCTCCTTACTGCCATGGAAGGGAAGCCTCAGCCACAGCAGGATAGGTATGGTCTCCTCAGTGACCTTGTCTCCCACCTGCACGACTCAATAGCGACCTTTCAAACGTAGAGTCACACATTTGGTTTTGCTTGGGCTAATGTGCAAGCTTGAGTTCTTTTAGCTGACAAATGATTGAGTTTTCTGTGTTATCTCAACGTTACTGTTTCGGTAATTACCGGCTTTCTTGATGGCGCATATTGAAAGGTGTGCAGAACTAACAACATGTTTCTCAGTCTAGATGCATTTATTTTGTCAATTATTTTGAAGAGGCTAATTTCATGTGAATGCACAAATTAGTTATGAAGTGGCTTTTCTCAAAACATTTCTGTCTTGGGGGACAGGAAGTTTTAGAGCTGTTTTAAGGAATGGATCACTTGTTTATATTAATATGGGCATTGGAGGGGTGAAAAGGGTTTGGATAACACCCTCAGTTTCAGATTTGGCTCAGAGTTCTGTAGTGTAGCCTGATCGTGGTGAGCATCATTGGGAAGAGTGCACAAGCTGTGGAGGGAAGGTGGAGTTAAATGATGGTTTTACTTTGCTTTTTAGAGCACTTGTATTTTTTTTTTAAGATTTTTTATTTATTTATTTATTTCACAGAGAGAGATCACAAGTAGGCAGAGAGGCAGGCAGAGAGAGAGATAGAGGAGGAAGCAGGTTCTCCGCTGAGCAGAGAGCCCGATGCGGGACTCGATCCCAGGACCCTGAGATCATGACCTGAGCCGAAGGCAGAGGCTTAACCCACTGAGCCACCCAGGTGCCCCGAGCACTTGTATTTTTAAAAGAGACTACAGTACGGATCTTTACAAATAAAGTTAATAAACAGTGCAAGCACTCTTTGAAGTTTTCATGTGTAGTGAAAGAAGGAATTACTGAAACTGTGTTACATAAGTTCACACTGGAAATTTTCATATTCAAAATATTAAATTGATCGGTTTTTAATTTCTTTAGTTTTAGAATGACTTTATTTAAATTAACTGTAGAAAAGAAAAAAATTTATTGAAGGAACATGTTATAAGTTGAACTATACCTAAAGTTTAATAGAAAATCTCTTTTGGTAACTTTAGATACTGACTCTGAGGGCATTTTATGTACATTTTTTTTCCCGGTGTTTTTGGTGATGAGCCTGATTGGCTAAATGGCAGTCATCACTCAGTGTACTGGGTTTTCAGTAACAAAGAAAGCTAGGCCAGTTCCTGGATTAGGACTTTGTAAGTTGGTGGTTTTGAAAGTGCGTGGCCCTTGCTACACTTGCCACTTCTTGTTATGTGATTTTTGTTTTGTCTGTTATTTACATGTATAAAACCCTTATTTTTAAAGTAGTTGCAATAAATGTAATTGTTTTTTCAGCTTAATGCATCTTTTAATACCAACCCTTTTTCACATGAAATACCCTGTTGAATCATCAAAATCAGCTTCTCCGTTTAATCTTGCTGAGAAACCAAAGACTGTGCAGCTGCTTTTGGACTTCATGCTCGATGTCCTTCTGATGCCTTATGGGTAGGTTCCAAAATAAAATCCCAATGACCTTGGTATTGACTGCTTTCACTGTGTGTGGTTAAATGCTATTGTAAATGATTCAGCTTTCACTTGAAAATGGATATGTCTCAGATTTTCCTTTCTGTTGCAGCCCTGACCTCTTCTAAACCCCAGCCCTACTGCTTCTTGACCTTACAGGTGGGGAGTTGCTGTTAGGATTTCAGACTCAGCCTGTCCCAGCTGAAATCAGTCTTTCCCCATAAAAATAGTTCTTTTCTTTAATTGCTGTCAGTGCTGTGATGGCTCTGTTAGCCATGTCGGTGTACAGTTGTAAACTGCCTCCAGCTTTCCTTTTCCCTGTCGCTAATACCAGCCCCATAAAACCCCTTCTCTTCTCCTTGTCTCGTCCCGGAACCACTCGCCCTGCTGCCTGCTGTGGGCCAGTTTCATCTCTGCTCAGCTCTCGTCATGACTTTCTCACCAGCTGTTCTTCTCCAAAACTCTCTACATTGCCAGAGGGAGTCCTGATTTTTATTTATTTGTTATTTTTGTAAAGATAATTGATTTATCAGAGAAAGAGTGCACGTGCACGGGCTCTCACTTGTGCTTGAGTGGGGAGAGGGGCAGAGAGAGGGCGGAGGAACAGACTTCTCTGGGAGGGGGGCTAGATCTTATGACCCTGAGATCATGTCCAGAGCCGAAATCAAGAGTCGGCTGCTTAAGTGACTGAGCCACATAGGCGTCCCAGGGATCCCTGATTTTTAAAATGGGATTTTTAAAATCTCCCTGATTTTTGATCTTACCAGATCTTAAAATCCTTGGGGTATTATTTTTCACTCGTTACATACACTCATATAGTTCATGCGCTCTTATATCCTTGCCTTTCATGTTTTACGAGAGTTCTCTGTTGAGAATGCCTGCCCATCAGAAAAGAAGGGAAGAAAGAAAGAAAACAACAGCCAAAACAGCTGCTTTGAAAAAGCATCTCAAACTAACTTAGATGTCAGCTGTGTGTGTCTCTGACATAAATTTCTTGCCCTGGGCAGAGAACACTGTTTTCCGGGTTCTTATTACACTAACCATCCATCTTCATTGCTGCTTTGTGTTTTTATCATACTCCTGACATGTCCGTCTTCCCTAATAGATTGGGGACTCCTTGAAGTCAAGAGCTGTTTTATCTAGCTCTGATCCCTTGCGCCAGTGGCCCAGGTTATGATCTGTCTCCTTCTAGGCTACCTCTTTTCTAGGTTGTCTTGCTGCCAGAGATATTTATCTAAAATGCTGCTTTCATTATGTTTCTTCCCTGATCGAAAGTGTAATATGTTCTATCATCTTAGCATGTGCAGCCTCCTGTCCTCTGTCCCCTCATCCAGACACAAGAGGACAATTTCTTTCCTTTCTGGTGTGTTCCCCTCCTACCTCTCTAGTTTGGTGGCTTTATTTTCCAGACCTTGAAACGTTTCTGCTATCTCTACCTGTTCACTTCTAGTACGTGTCCTTGTCATTTCTTATTTCTCAGTGGTTTCTTTGTCGTGTGATAACATGTCGAATGCTGGCATATGTTATTATGTTAACCTGCTCCAGATGGCAGAGACTCCATCTTACACCACCTGGTATTCTTCAGTCTTGTGCTTAGAAGGTGTTTGGTGTTTTGCATCATGTTAGCTGTTCAGTAATTACTGATTCATTTACTTACTGCCACCAGTCTTGCTTTAACTTAGAAATAAACAAAAACCTCCTTTTTATAGTTGTTAAATTAGGAGGCAGCCAGAATTGGCAGGTGATGATGGCTTTGGTAAATAAACTTGGAAATCCAGATTTAACTTAGGCACTTAATGTCCTCAATCCAGTTTTTCTTACCAAATCCAAATTTAACTTAGGCACATAAAGTACTCAGTCCAGTTTTTCTTACCAGGGGGAATTTGCCTTATTTTTATAAAAATATTAAAGTGATTTTTTTTTAAAGATTTTTTATTTATTTATCAGAGAGAGAGAGGGAGAGCGAGCGAGCACAGGCAGACAGAATGGCAGGCAGAGGCAGAGGGAGAAGCAGGCTCCCTGCAGAGCAAGGAGCCCGATGTGGGACTTGATCCCAGGACGCTGGGATCATGACCTGAGCAGAAGGCAGCTGCTTAATCAACTGAGCCACCCAGGCGTCCCTTAAAGTGATTTCTTAATAGTTTTCTTAATAGATGGATTTAAGATTGAATGGATATAGCATATAACTTATGTGGAATAATTTACTATGCCATCAGGATCTAAGTGTTATTTTTAATTTTTATTATAATGGGTATTTCATTTTAATATCCAGTCTGATAATTCATTAGCATAGAATTTTGGAGTTTTAAGGGACCTGAGTTAAATTTTTTTTCAAAGTTTTCATTTTGTAGATGAGAAATGCCAGTTTAACTGGATCAAAATGAATTTATCAGAGATCTTATTTTTAATATATAGAAGCTAAAAATGAAGATAGGATGGTAAATTAATAAGTAGCTACAAAGGGCTTTGAATATACAGTGGGAGAAGCTCATCAATCCGGCTTTTCCTCTTTGAATTTTTTTTCCTTTTTGGGATGTTAATGTGCTTGTGTGATAAATGGTTTGGAGGTTTCAGTGGGTTTTCTAAGGCAGGGATATAAGGAGAATTAAAGGTGAATTGCAGCTTTAACAGAAATAGGGTTGACTGTAGATGTTCTGTGCTTTGGATCTAGGATATGTTGTTTTTTTTTTTTTCTTAGCTCTTCTTACAATCAGCTAATCTTTCTATTTGTCAACCTAAAACTCAAAGTGTAGTACGTCCAAACAGCTCTTAAAGGGTTGTTTATAGATTGAGAGCAAAATATTTATATTCATTGTTGGTAACTGTAATAGTTCATTTGTAACTAAGCTGAACAGATGGACTCATGTTAATTTGCTAAAGATGTAAATACCCTTTTTTGGATACCTTCAGAATTTTTCTTTATGATGAAATTTTACTTTCAAGTATTCTAGAAAAAATATCTGAGAGAAAAGTATATAATTGAATGTATTATATGTGCATGTAAATGTTTCTGTATGTGTTTTAATAGGCAGGTTAAATTTCTCTTTCCTTTTCAGATATGTGTTAAGTGAATCCCAGAGTCGCCAAAATTCATCTTCAGGACAGGGTTCTTCTTCAAATAGTGGGGGAAGTTCTGGCATACCACAGCCTCCCCCAGGAATGAGTTTTTACGCAGCTAAGCGAGTTATTGGTGATAACCCGTGGACTCCTGAACAGTTGGAACAGGTATCACTGCTTTGTTCATACTGGAACTTGCCCCAGTACGCTAGCCTGAGGAGGTCCCCAGAAGCACGTCTGCCATAGTTCTCATGTGCTCATTCTCTCTAATGAAATAGCTTTGCAACGGCTGATTGACCTAATGTACTCTCTTCATCGTGGCAGTTACTTGTTAAAGCCCCAGGGAAAGGGAGGAGTGGGAAGTGCTCTTCAGTGCTCTTCACTGCATACACGGTTCAAGGGTAAAATACAGCCCGCTTAGAAATGGCGTATGCTTAGCTTCTTTCATTTTCGCTTTTGATTGTAGGTTTAATAATCTAGCTGTTTTGGTGCAGTTAAAATACAATTTATCTTAGATTATTCAGCTTTTTAGGGCTGTACATCTTGTTTAAAGTGAGGAACTCCTGTACTCACATGTGACAATATGGGGGAAAAGCATGACTCCCTTTTATATTTCTTGCTGGGAATTTAAAAATTGGCATTAAGCATTTTATTCTGGATTTAAACAGGACACAGATGTTCTCTGAGCAGCTTTTAAAAAAGACTGGTGCTCTACAGAGAAGTTGCCTCACTGTGTCTGTGTCATCAGGCACCTCAGGGAAGAACAGATGAGATCAGTATGTAATTATTTTGGAATTCAAGCAACATGGGTTAGTCTTCCAATCCTTCCTTTATCTCTCCGTGGCAGTCTAAATGATCTGATATTTTTTCTTTTTGGGAATGTAAGGGACCACTGATCAAAAAACAGTGTTCCCCAGGAGAGGGAAAAAGGCAAGTGGGGCATTGCTTCCACTTGCAAATTTATAGAATGATTTGTTCGGCGAGGGTTATGTTTGATTAGATTTGCTTCATGTTTTATAGATCTTCCTCCCCCCACCCCTTCCTCAACCATGATGTAAGTAAGAAAGAAAGGTAAATAGTATAGTAGTTACTCTTTTTTGGGTGTGAACTATTTGACAGATACTATGCTGAGCACTTTGAATACCTTGTCTCATTTAATTCTTACAGCAGCCCAAGGAGGTAGAGAAATCATTTCATTTTGTAAAAGGAAGTGAGGTTTTGAGATGTACCTTGGTCTCACTTCTAGTACTAGGCTTTGAATCTAGGCCTCTCTGAGGGCTCAAGCTCCCAAGTGCTAGAGAATAATTGTTAACGTGAAATTGTAATCTTGTGTTGGTAATTATTTGCTGATACTTAAGGGCCTCTCCATGTTTTTTTGTCAATTTTATAGTCTAGTGAACCTAATGAACCATTTTAGTTTCAAGGATGAAATAAAATTTTGTTTTTATTTAAATAAAAATGGCTTTTATTTTTTCTAATGACAAAATTATGATAATGTAAAGATTCAAGCATACAGAATATTATAAAGAGAAGTTAAAAATTACCTGGAATCCTGCCACCCTAGTTTGTCATTCATCTACAGCCTACTCAGTGTGTGTGTGTTTGTGTGTATATATATAAGTACAATTTTACAAATATATTTTTACATATTATATGTTACATTTACATACATTTACATATATACAGTATTTTTGGTTTGCTTTTTTCATTTAAAAATATATAAATTTTTTAAAAAGTCATCTTTTTAAATGTTTATGTAAAATTATGTGTAAACCACACAAGATTTTACCTAGTCTTCTACTGATGGGCATTAGTACTGTTTTCGGTTTTCTTTGCACATTTATTTGTTTATATCTTCATGTAGTTAGTTTCCATAACTGTTCTTCTGTAGCTTAAGTAAATACTTGAGTTCTTTCTCTTGTAGCTCTTGCCACAGTAAGTTGTGTTGAACAAGGGGGTGGGGAAGGCAAGCATTTTATGATCTGTTTATATACTTTTTAAAATTGCATCTGTTTAATAATTATAAGCTCTCTCAATCAAGATTCATATGCATAAGAACTAGTATGTAACTGATTTCTAAAGGTAAAGATAGTTTTCAGGTACATTTGTCCTAAATAGAATTCTTTGTTGTGAAATTCATAGCTCCTTCAGATTAATTAGAATCCCTCTTCAGTCTGTGTTTCATTTTAGCCATTCAGTTAGACTGAATACTGTTCAGTTAAAATTTCACTTGCCTTGACTTAGAGTGTGTTTGAAACCCTATTGTTTTCAGTCTGTAAGAATATTGAGGACAGAAAGAATATGTTAACAACAGAGTGGAACTCTATGGAACGTGGTTTAGTTCTTTTTGAACTGTCAAAACAATCCATGGAGCCCTCTATTCATAATGTACCACTCTCTTACCTGCAGGCTCCAAATTTGGACTTCAGTTCAAGGCTTTATCATTCTAGAGAGACTGTAACCTAAGTAGGAAGGCTGTGTATCGTAATGGTCTTCGAGTTGGAGAAACTTGGGTTTGAATCTTGTTTTCATCACTTACTATGTGTCTTAACCTCTTAAGCCTCGCCTCAGTTTCCTCTCCTCATCAGAAAAATGGACTGTTACTTATGTCATAAATTGTGAGGGTTAAATGAATCAATGAATATATGTTATATACAGTTCCCTGGCACATTGTAAGCCTGAACAGGAGCTGCTACTGTTGTTACTATCTATTACTTTCTGGTTGGTGGTGTTTGTCTCATTGATCACTGTTTCTCCCTCCCTTCATTTATCTGCAGTGCAAATTGGGTATAGTGAAGTTCATAGAAGCTGAACAGGTGCCTGAACTTGAAGCTGTTCTCCACCTGGTGATTGCTTCTAGTGACACACGCCACAGTGTGGCGACAGCAGCGGACCTAGAATTAAAAAGCAAGCAAAGGTAAACTACCTCCCTTTTCCCCTTTAAAAAATGAAAAGAGGCCATATTTCTAGAAGCTCATGTTTATTCTTTCAGGGTTTTCTGTAATGAGATGTTCAGTTTAGGCGGTTATGAAATACTGAAATATACCTAAGCTGTAATAAAGACATTTTGCTTAGGAGCGGGATTCTGTATAAGACAAAAGAAGTAAAGCTGTTTGGAAAAGCAGTTTAAAACTGGAATGTATTGGGCGCCTGGGTGGCTCAGTGGGTTAAGCCACTGCCTTCGGCTCAGGTCATGATCTCAGGGTCCTGGGATCGAGTCCCGCATCGGGCTCTCTGCTCAGCAGAGAACCTGCTTCCTCCTCTCTCTCTCTCTCTCTCTCTCTGCCTGCCTCTCTGCCTACTTGTGATCTCTCTCTGTGAAATAAATAAATAAAATCTTAAAAAAAAAACAAAACTGGAATGTATTAGAGATATTACCATGAGAAGTGAGACCTTTGTTGTCTCGGTAAATGCACTTTACATATGTTAAGAAGAATGTCAAAGCCCAGAAGCTATTCATTTTTGATTCTTTCTCTGTGTCAAACCATTTACGATTGCTTTTTAATAAAGGACATGTAGGTGTTATGATTAATACTGTAAAAAACAGGTCCCTTGTAGAGAGGTGCTAAATAACGATGAAAAGATATGCTGAATAAATCTTAATTCACACAGGAGAAAACATGAATAGTAATAGGCTCAGAGAAAATGTTTTGTGTGAGAAATCAGTGCAAAATGAAACACTCATGTACCAGTTTGTACCCATTGGTAAATAAAATTGTGTAACAGTTGAAACTCCATTTAAGTGTCTGTTGAAACTGCTGTTTCTACGTTCTGTTGATTGGCATTATAAACTGAAATAATTTTTGGAAAGCACTTTGCAGTATGTAATGAATCATAAAAATATTTATAATCTTTTATGTAAATCTTCTGGGAATTTATCCTAAGAGAGTCATTCAAAAGAAGAAAAAGATTATATTTAGAAAAATGTTATAGATTTACTCATTATACCATTTCCTGTAATTTTAAGAAAAATGGAAACAAATTCAAATTTCCACTGTAGGGAAGTAGTTAAGTAAATTAACTGTGTCTCTATATGGAATATTACATATCTCCCAAAATAATTATGAAAGTAATAAAGCAATGTGTAAATTGTCCCCAAATAATGGCAAATGAATCCAGCAGAATAAAAATGTGTACTGATGTAAAACTGGAGATGTGGGAAGACTTAAAAACAACACAAGAAATTGAAGTTACTTGGTTGAAAACTATCACAATTATGGAAGAGTTGTGTTTTTCATTTGTTTTAATGTTTAATGTAATAACACGCTAAAAGGCAGCGGAGTGCATATATTGTAGTTTTTCCCCTTCAAAGAAACCGATATAAGTAGGTATAACCGAGTGAGGAAGGTAACTTAGTAGTCCCCTAGAGGGCAGGTGAGGCAGCCCAGGGGAGGAGCATGATGTCCTGGGGTTAATTCTGGTCATGCCTATCATTGATGGAGTGCGCCAAGACTCCTGTAGCCCGCCAGGCCTTGAACTCTGAGGAATAAGAAAGCTGGACTCTTGGCGCCTGGGTGGCTCAGTGGGTTGGGCTGCTGCCTTCGGCTCAGGTCATGATCTCAGGGTCCTGGGATTGAGTCCCGCATCGGGCTCTCTGCTCAGCAGGGAGCCTGCTTCCTTCTCTCTCTCTCTCTCTGCCTGCCTCTCCATCTACTTGTGATCTCTCTCTGTCAAATAAATTAATAAAATCTTTAAAAAAAAAAAAAAGAAAGAAAGAAAGCTGGACTAGATTTCACTTAAACGCCCTGCCCCAAGTCTAAAATTCCTTCATGCTGCTTATAACTGCGTCCTCCTGGTATCATTTTCAAAGAATTCGTTTGGTTTTGAAGTATCAAAAAATCTTTCTTGAAAACTTCTCATTGTGTTTGAGCCGCCCTCATTCTTTACAGCATGTAGTGGGTCGGATTGTTAGAAATATAAATGTGGTGCTGAAGTATTCGAATTCGTTTGGATTTTGTCTGGTAAAACAAACGTGCACTTTTTCATAAGAGGAGTTTAACATTTTTAAGAGGTAAAAAGGAAGCTGAGAACCATATGTAGTTATTTTCTCATTTTGCTAAAAGAAAAATCCTGAAGTGTCTAAGTGATGCATCTCTCTTTCGATCTTTTTTTTTTTTTTTAACCTGCCTACCTGCTGTACCATCTCCCTGTTTTACATGCACAAGAAAGAACTGTAGAAATAGATACACCCAAGTTACTGGTTACTGAAAAGGAATAGAGAGGGATATGGTATACAGATTATAAATTTCTATACATTTCTGAATTTTCACAACAAACGTAATCGAACTAGAAGGATGGCAAGGGTTTTGAAAAAATAGAGCAAACAGTGAAAATTATCCTTACTAGTTTTTAGTTTGTTTTTACTGTTAAGTTTTACTAAGGTGTCTTTGTGTTGTCAAAAAACTCTACACCTGATGTATTTATGGAAGGGAAGCAAAGGTGGAGCTTGAGGATTAGTTAGTAGCGGTCATCTGAGGAGAGTGTAGGTGAGTGCAGACTACAGTAGAATGGTGGAACATCTTCCAGGAGAGGGGCCTTGTGGCTTTCAGAGGAAGAGGCAGATGGATGAACTGTGAAAGTAGAGATGGATGAGAAAACCTGTCAGAGGAGCTTCTGGAATGATGTTTGCACAGACAGAGTGTAGCTTGGAAGCAGAAGCAATGTCAGAAGGCAGAGAGAAGGTAGTGTGGCACATCTCACTGGTCCGGTTGAGCCAGGCTTGCAGTACTGCTAGGTTTGTAATGTGACTGGGAGGGGCTGCCAACTTCTTAAAGTTGAGGCTTTAATGGATAGATTTTTTTTTTGTCACTTTCCTTACCACTTTCGGGTTTCCAGGTAAATTCAACAGAAGAGTGACGCTTGCCTCAGTTCTCTTTGAACAAGTGTCCTATAGCTGTGCTCTGTCTAAACTGCTCCCTGGCTTTGGCCTTGAGCGTGAAATACAGTCCATTTTTCTTGTGTGGGTGTCCAGTTGGGCCATGGGTGTAATGACCTATTGAATCAGGGTGGGATAAGCGACTTCCTGTATTACTGTCATAAAAACTAAGGTTGGTCTGAATTAATCCCTTTCCTTCTCTTCTACAATGTCAGTTGCTCAGTTCATTTGTGTATTTCTAACGTTTTCCTTTGGTAACAAATATTGGGGCTGTGTATTGTTTGAAATCATTGAAGTGGGACAAAACAAATAATTTTAACAAGCTGTGTTGAAACCTTCTGTAGCTTGATTGACTGGAATAATCCTGCCATCATTAATAAGATGTACAAGGTATACCTTGGAGATATACCACTGAAGACAAAAGAGGTAAGTTGCTTTGGTTTATTCTCACATCATCATAAAAAGCATTTGGTTGACATGAGTTCGATATATTTGAACTTTTTCTCCTAGTTATTTTGATTTATGCTGTACCTAGACTGTAGGAAATACTAGTTTTAAGCCATGTTGTCTGGGTGGATTAAAGTCTGGTAACCAGTTTATTTGAGCTGGTGGTTTCAATTCCTGTACTTAAATGATGATACACTGTCTAGATTAGGGATCCACACACTTTTACTGCAAGTTTTTAGGCTTTGCTGGCCATGTGGTTCTGCGGCAGCAACCATTTAGCTCTGCCCGAACATGAAGGCAGCCGTAGGCAACACATGAGGAGTGTGGCCAGATGCCACTGTAGCTTCATGGTTACTGAAATATGCATTTCATATAATACTCACATATTCTAAAATACTATTCTTTTGATTTTTAAAAAAATCATTTGAAAACATAAACCCTATTCTTAACTCATAGGCTTTATCAAGACAGATGGGCCCGTTGGGTGGTTTGTTGACCTCTGGTCTAAAATCTAGGACAGTGGGCACCTGGGTGGCTCAGTGGGTTAGGCCGCTGCCTTCGGCTCAGGTCATGATCTCAGGGTCCTGGGATCGAGTCCCGCATCGGGTTCTCTGCTCAGCAGGGAGCCTGCTTCCCTCTCTCTCTCTGGCTGCTTCTCTGTCTACTTGTGATCTCTCTCTCTCTGTCAAATAAATAAAAAATCTTTAAAAAAAAAATAAATAAAATCTAGGACAGTAGGTGGGTTCTTCTGAAGCCTCCGAGTAAGGTGTTTGCTTAATAAGTTAAATTCTGTTTAGTTCACTGTATTTAAAAGTGTGTCCACATTCAAATCCAGACATACAAGGGTTATATGTTTGCTTGCTTGCTTTTTCAACTATAAATAATTGTTTTAAGAATCATAATCTCCCTCCTCCGCATCATACTATTTCCAATTAGATTAAATTGAGTGTGATGTGGCAGAAAGAGCAGTGAATTGGGAATTGGAAGCCTTCCCTTGGATTCTAGTCCTTGAGTGGCTACACATCATTGTACTAGGGAGGAGAGATTTGGCTAATCACAGAACTTTTCTTGGCCTCATGTTCTTTGTGGAGAAAACAAGAGTTCGATTAGATCAGTGGTTCGTGGAATGTGGTCCACGCACCCTTGTCGGGTCATGGGGATTTTTTTTTTTGACTGTGTCAATATTTGCAGTGGTGGTGTGCAAACAATGGTGGGTGTCACTGCTGGGTCCTCACACAAACCAAACTGTCACTGAATAGTACTAGTAGTTACTGTGTTCTTAACTGTCAGCGCTCACGGTAAAAAAAAAAAAAAAAAAAAAAAAAAGGAAAGAAAAACATGGAGAGAGTGAAAATGAAAGTCCGCTTTACTTAAGAATATCTTTGATGAGGCGCCTGGGTGGTTCAGTCAGTTGAGCGGCTGATACTTGGTGTCTGCTTGGGTCATGATCGCCCGGTCGTGGGATTAAGCCCTGTGTCAGGCTCCGTGCTCAGCATGGGGTCTGCCTCAGGTTCTCTCTCCCTGTCTTGCTGCCCCTCCTTCTCATGCACGCTCTTTCTCACTTTCTAAGATAAGTAAATAAATCTTTAAAAAAAAAAAAATGTTTGATGAAGCAGTAAAAATTACTTTACCTGTAGACTGGGAAACTGTGGCTATTGAGGTGGTATTTGGCAGATAATGTTCTCTAAACTGAAGAAATGAGGCTTCAAGAAAAACAATTCCTGTGGTTTATGGGCAGTGGTAAAAATTTGACTTTCAAGCAAACATTAGAATTTAGGGAAACTTGTATCCATTACAATGAGCCTGACATTTTGAGATTTTTTCTTATGAGATTGGTGGTGATAATATGTGATTTTAAAAAAATGTTTTATAATGAAATGTTTGCTTAACTCATGAGCCAGTATTTTCCAAATGACCAGTGATGTTACAGAAGCATTACAATGGTAAGGGGGCCATTCAGTGGGCAACGTAGATCAGTGGAATTTAGTATAAGAGTATACATAATTTCCGTGTTAGTTTCAAATCCAAATTGTTCCTAGCCTTTAAGAAACTGTTGTTTATTAAGTTTTGCTGGAGTATCAAAAACTATCTACAATTACCCAAAAAGGCTAAAATCATACCCACTTTTCCAAACACGTATCTTTATGAAACTGGGTTTTTTTTTTTTGACCCCACCCAGTGCCAGTTTTTTTTTTTTAAATGTAGTTTAACCAAAACAACATACCAGAATAGATTGAATGCAGAAGATAAAAGAATCCAACTCTCTTCTATTAAGGTGGACAGACAAGATATTTATAGAAGATGAGAAACAATGCCACTCAGTACAGTTTTTTGTTTGGGAAAATATAGTAAATTTTCTTAAAAATATGTTATTTACGAAAATGTATAATGGATTTATTTATTATTTAAATGAATGTTTAAAAATTTCTCATATAAATTTTCTCATATAAATTAGCAAATATTGATAGGTGTTCCAGTGTAGCAAGAGCTCTTCGGAGTGTTCAGTAGTTCGTAAGAGTGTAGAGGAATCTTGAAACAAAAGTGTGAGAGACACTGATTTAGACACTCTCTCATGACTCTTTTCAGTGAGCAGTAATTCTAAACTGCTGAGTTAAAATTAAACATATTTTTAACAGGGAGCAGTTCTGAAACCAGAGCTGAAGAGGGACCCCGTCAGTACAAGGGTTAAGTTAAAGATTGTCCCGCATCTCCTTCGTTCTAGACAAGCTGCAGAAACGTTCCCAGCTAACATCCAGGTAATTCATTCTTTCCAGAGAAAGATGGACTGTTTACAACTCTTATGTCTGTTTAATTGCAGAAAGAACTGCATTAATGGATATTCAGGAGGTATGTTGATATATGTAACAAGTTTAATGAGATTCCATCTTGTTTTTCTATCTCAGGTTTAGCTGCAGACATGGTTAAAAATTAAAAAAAATTTTTTTTAACATTCAACTTAAATGTATGATGACTGTCCTTTTAAACTAGTGCTTTTCTGGGTGGCTCTTCTCCAAAAATGTTTTTCTTAGGCAACCAAGTTTCAGGTGGTCAGTTTAGTGGAAAAATTCAGTTATCAAGTGTCATCCTTTAACAGAACCCCTACGTATTGGCAGTGGCCAAATTCTCTTGATTCTGCCTCCTTAATGTCTTTATCTCCATTTACCTAATGCTGATGTTAATTAGGGCTATCCCTTCTCATTTTGGTCATCACAGTAATCGATCTTGTTTCCCTTCCTCTCATCTGAAAGACAGTCTATTTTCTCTGTTGCCACCAGAGTTTCTGTTGCGGTTAGAAATGCTTGTACTCTGATCATATGGGACACCAGTCCCTCTGCCAGAGCTCCTACCTTTTATCCAAGTGGTGACCAGCTCAGCTCAGGTAGCAGACAGATTGGAGTAAAATTTTGTCTTAGTTATTTGCTGTAGATCCTAAATAAACCTCAGGGGGTTTTTTTGTGTGTTTTTCTTTCTTTTTCTGTTTTTCTTAAAGTTTTTTTTTTAAATCTGTAAAATGGGTGTAATAATAACAGCTTACTCAGAGCACTATCATAAAGCCTGAATGGGATCATAGAAAGTTGAGAGCACAGTGGCTAGGACTCATTCAGTTACCGCGTTCTTAGTAACTGCTGACAGCTTAGCAGTTACTTCTCTTCTGGTCTCTTCTCTCACCACTCCCTTACCCTGTTCCTTATGCTCCAACAAAAGATTGTTTTCTTTAAAGACACTGTTTTCATGGCTCTGTGTCTCTGCACATGATGCTCCCTTTGCTTGGCAGAGCTCCCCTTCCCCCTTTAGCCTGGTAAACATCTACTCATGTTTCAGGATTCACTCCAGCATGCCACCACCTGAAATGTTCCCACTTCCTGCCACTCCTCTTTTTCAGTCCCAAAGTGAGAACACTCCCCATTGTGTTCATTGTATGGACGACGTAGCATCTCTCCCATTTAAGGCTTATTTTGTTGAAGTAGCTACTTGCTCCTCCTCCTCGATGATAAAACTTTTATTCCCCCTATCTGGCACTCTGATATTTGACTTTGAAGTGTTCTGTGTCTCTTATAAATGTAAAATTATCACAGAGCTTCTATCATTTCTTTTTCATAATTGGTGTTCGCAAGCACTGTTTCCCAGATAGTGTTGATAATTTTGTTTCAGAAAATTTGGTGTAGTAACACATTACATGATAAGTAGCTAGAATTTTGTGACAAAATATTCATAGATGTCCTGTAGATGTGTACTTTCTTTGTAGTTATTTATATGTTTTCAAAATAAATTGGCTAAAATGTGGTGTATTCAAAGACAAACTCATTGTCCCTCACACACATTCTTATTTCTGTTCTCATTTTTGATGATTACATTACTGTTCTCCTACGTAATTGGTCCCACCCCTTTCTTCCCCACTTACCAGTCTTAGAAATCCTTC
This sequence comes from Lutra lutra, assembly GCF_902655055.1. NCBI lineage: Eukaryota > Metazoa > Chordata > Mammalia > Carnivora > Mustelidae > Lutra > Lutra lutra. The sequence goes on along the minus strand of NC_062290.1, from coordinate 73,801,060 downwards.
AAGGTATCATTCATGAACCTCTTCTTTCTTAATACCAGTGGCTTTAACTAGGCACATATTACCTTAGTTTAATTTTGAACTTACGAAAGTACCCAGTGTAATCCTTTGCAAATAATATGTGCACCATGAATTTTATTTTTTCTGATAAAACATTCGTATTCTGATTAATTCATTTTCTTCTATCTTACCATATTATTCTATGTAATATAGAATTATCAGATAAATTTTCTAGAAGTCTTTTCCGAGTAAGGTAGCATGTGATTACATATTGTCCTGTATCATTTTTAATGTATGTACATTTTGATCCTCAAGGAGATCGAGTGCCTTGGGAGCGATGCTTGTCTCTCTGTATCTTGCAGTGCCTGGCTAGGGTTGGTTACCCAGCAGGGCTCAGTCCTGTTCAGTCACATGTCATTGTTAAGTAAGATCAGAATACTGCTAGTAGTTTTCAGAACCAATGTGAGGAGATTTTTTTTTCTAAGTGTAAGACTATCTGTCCCATAGAAGGTGGGAATTTGAGGAATTTAGATTTCTTCGACATTGCTGTCTAATATCTGAACCTTCTGGATGCTGTACAGGGCTCACCTGCGAGGTCTTTGGCCATCTAGGCATGATTACAGAATATATGGAGCACCTCTATCCTGACACATGTGTAGAATGCTTGAATCTTGACATTTTTCATGAAGCTTTTATTGTAATTTGTTAGGAATGGCTGACTCCATGTACTTAACGAGCCAGAGTGACTTTATCTGCTCCTGTCGCCTCTGTGATATGAAGTGGCAGACAGAGGGCCCGCTGTGAACTCTTGTTTCTGCTGGTAGATCCACAGGTTTTGCAGACTGTCCCAATCAACCACTGTGTTTGTTATTCCACAGACTCCTGATTGGAGCTATGTTGGTCGGCTAAAATGATTATCTGTATTAAAAAGAACTGTGTTAATTTTGAATAACGGGGGTATTACCCAATATCTGCTGTTGAATCCTGACTAATATCTGAGAATAGCAAATTGTTATTACAAATTGGTGTTCTTGACATTGTCCCTTTCTCATAGGTGGTGTATGATGGACTTTTTGGTACAAATACAAATTCAAAATTGAGGACATTATCCCTGCAGTTTGTGCATCACATTTGTATAACGTAAGTTTTTTGAACTATCTGACTGTAAAATTTCAAGCTGTTGGAGTGATCAGATGATTTGAGTATTTCTTTCTTACCCAAAAAGAAACCATGTTTGCTCATCTTAAAAAAATTTTAGGTTTTACTAGATTATTTCAGTTGTGTTTCTAATTATTTTAAGTCATCATCTGAAAAGATACGCTAATAATGAGATTCTTATCTTGCTTTGTGTATGTGTGCTATTTTTTTAAAGTTGCCCAGAAATCAAGATTAAGCCATTAGGTCCAATGCTTTTGAATGGCCTCACCAAGCTAATCAATGAATATAAAGAAGTAAGTGACTTGTCTTTTAAACACTGTTAATGTTTTATATTTTAAAGTATTTTCTGTTATCAACCTTTCTGGTCTACATGTTTGTTTAGTTAGTTATAGTTGGCTATTTTTCCATCAATTTTTTAACATTTTTACATGAAGTGGTGTGAATTTCAGAAATACTGCCATCTTTTGCTTTTTTGCTTTTGGAATTACGTGTTAAAAATATAGTACGAATTTTGAGGGATCTTATTGCTTCTTTAAATAACATCTTTTAAAGCAATTGCATTTTTTTCTGCTTTTAGGCACTGTGCAAAAATGGAATGGAAAGAATTACATTTTATTTTATGATTGGTTTCCATATGGATGTTTATTTGGATTTGCTTATATTTAGAAATAGTGTTAATTCTTAAGGGCTGAGTTTTTACCAATTCAGAATTCTATAAAAACATGCATTCAGTAAGTTTTTGATTCCTTGAGCTAACTGGGATGAGGATTCTTTGGAATGTAGGTTTTTGAATCCCCTTTGTCCTTGCTGTGTCACTCTTACTATCTTCATTAGTTTGGCTGAATTTGCTAAAGAAAGTAATGTTTCAAGAACTCTAGTCAACATTATTTTTCTAAGTCTTAACTAAACACGAATGCATGTTTGCAGTAGTCTAGTAATTAACATTCTGCCATTTGGAGTTAGAATTGAGTTTGAATCCTGGTTTTGTTCTTCAGTGAGTTGCTTAAATTCTTTGGAGCTCTGTTCTTTAGTAGAAAAATGAAAATAATACCTCTTTGTTGGATAATTGTGAAGATCAAATGAGATTATACGCAAAATTCCTCAGCACACCGAATGCACTTTAGTAGGTATTCTTATTAGTGAAGAGCTAGCTGTTCAGTGCTGTGCAGTGGGGCTCTGACAGCAGTGCTTGGCCTGGCTGGCCTGTCTTATACTGAATAGTGCTTGTATGGTTTTTTAGGCCTAGGGAACCTTTCAGAGTATTTTTATGGCATAGATAGATGCTTGGGATGGTTCGTAGAAATAAAAATGCTTTTGGGCTTTTAGGGAGAGTCTATTTTTAAAAATTCGTTCGAGAGGCCAGGTAAACCATAGGGCCCTAATCTCTGTACCTCCTGGAGATACCTGTATGACTTCCCAACAGATGAATCCCATCAGTGTGCCCATCGAGGTGTGGCAGAGCGAGACCTGTGTTGATGTAGGAACTTCAGCTCACAGAGGTGTTACTTTGTAATCCACCCATGGGTTTTCATGAAACGTAAAATTCGGTCTGCCTGAGGAGGGACCCTCACTTGAGGGCTTTGATCCCTTTCATTTTTTATAATTGCAGCTGTTTATTATCATGCAGACTTTTTAGGTAATTGTTCCCCAGCTTTCTGCAGTTCTGGGGGGAGAGAGGGAGGATCCTAGTCTTCCAGACCAGTGGTGAATTTTCTGTTAAGTTAGGGTGTTTTCCCAGCGTGTTGAAGATGACTTTTGGTGTTTGTAGGTTACATAGTGTTGAAAATACCCTGAAGTTAGCTCCACCTGAGAGAACCCTTTCATATATGACCTCTGCATTGTCCTTTTGGAGTGAGTTGGGGATGCAAAGTTTTGTTTTCTTTTTCATATTAGTAGTGTGATGATTCTGGGTTTGGACTTTTTTTTTTTTTTTTTGTCCAGATGCTAATAGCATGTAGTTAGGCAGAGTGAGACCAGGCTTAACAAGGAGTAAAATATTGCATGTAATTGCAGCAAAAAGGTTTTGCCGTTTACTGTATTTTTTGTTTTGTCTGCTTTTTGTTCTTTTTTTTTTTTTCTTTCTTTCTTTCTTTCTTTCTTAATTTCAAGGACCCTAAGCTACTGTCAATGGCATATTCAGCTGTTGGAAAACTCTCCAGGTGAGTAAACCTTTCTTCAGTGAGAGCTATGCTAAGAAAAATTATGTGGCATTTAATAATGGATGGAGAATAGATTGGTTGTGATTTTGAAAGGAAATGTATTTAATGGCTATAGGTGGTTTAGGAATGTTTTCCTTGCAGAAGGAACATGATGTGAGACATTCCACTTGAAGACAGCTATGTTTCCATCGTAAATGGCAGTCTTGAAATGAGATTTTGAACTGGATTGTGTCTTAACGGGTTACTTTTTCTTGCACCCTGGAGACATTTGATTGACCTTAAGTGTTCTTTGTTGCCGCTTACCACTAGTCTTTATAATCACAATCATCAAGGTTTAGTTCTTGACTCTCTTTTCTGTTCTGATAGTGCTATATTATGATTCTGGGTGGCCCTGTTTCCAGAGGTGGATTTTTTTTCTTCTGCTTATAGTATGATTTCCTTCTTACACTTCCTCCTGGTTTCTTCTTCCTTCCCTATATTTCAAAGCAGGGAGACTATGACCCTGGGTGGTGCTGCCAGCCGTGGCGCAGGGCCTGTACTGGCCAGTGTAGACTAGGTCTTGCTCTTCTCTCTGTGCAGGGAAAGGATCTTTGGGGTTCAGAGGAAGGCCACCCTAGGTCCATGATACAGCACTTATATGATAGTCTTTAGTTTAAATAGCAGTTTGGTCTTGTCAATGTTTTTATGTTAAAATCAGAAATATTAACTGAATGCATGGAATCTTATGAAGGCAGTCTCTGGGTAGTATTTTAATCATGGGTTACTTATATTAGACAGTTGAATTAAATATTTACTTTTAAAAATATTTGGCTCTTTGGGGAGGTAATCTAATGATGTTGACATTATGTTTAGAGATGAAAACGCAATTCAAGAAAATATGTGTTTAGTTACATTTTCTTCTAACCTCATGGAAATTTATGGTTGTAATAATGGTCTTATTATTCTCTTATAGTCGAATGCCCCATTTATTCACTAAGGATATAGCTCTTGTGCAGCAGCTCTTTGAAGCCCTATGTAAGGTAGGGAAATACCCAACCAATCTGTGCTTTCCATTTGGATGCTGACCTGGAAACCTGACTGGGAAGGGAAACACTGTTTTTATCATATTTATAGGAAGAGCCTGAGACTCGGCTTGCTATTCAAGAAGCATTATCTATGATGGTTGGAGCTTATAGTACCTTGGAGGGAGCACAGCGAACTCTCATGGAGGCACTTGTGGCTTCATACTTAATAAAGGTAGGTCCAACTATGTCAACTACAATGGTTGGTGATACATACATGATACATTTTTAAGAGCAGAATTTGAATTGTTTTTCCTTAATGATCTTGACAGTTAAGAGGAATATTTGCTTTCATTTGGACTATGATTGATTGAGTTACTGATTTCTAAAGACTTTATTTATTAGAGAGAGAGAGCATGAGTGGAGGGAAAGGCAGAAGGAGAGGAAGAAGCAGACCTCCCCGCTGCTGAGCAGGGAGCCCGAGCAGGACTTGATCTAAGACCCTGGGATCATGACCTGAGCCGAAGGCAGACACTTAGCTGACTGAGCCACCCAGGTGGCCCAGGACTGTGATTTATGATTGATTTCTAATTCTTCATGATGGGAATCTGATTTTAGGGGAGGAGGAATGGTGATATTCTCAGAGCTTTTATGTTAAAGCCTTTTATATTGGGGAAACTCTTCTTGATGTCGTGTCCTCCAAGTTGGAAGTCTTTTGTCTTAGGTGGTAGCTGAACACTGCAGTCCTTTGGGGTGGAGTTCATAGCCAACACTGGGGGGAAGCAGAAGGAAAGACAGACAAATTTTATACCTTAAAATCGAGTCTGTAGGAAGTAAGCCAGTACTATCATGCATAGTTTTCTTCCTTCTAGACTTCTTTATTCAGCTGTCATGGGAGTTTGTAGAAAATTTTTTATATTTATATATATATATATGTAATTTTTATTTATTTATTATTGTATTTTTATTTAATAAAAATTTATTAATATTTATTCAGCTGTCATGGGAGTTTGTAGAAAATTTTTTATATCTATATATTATATATATTTACATATATATGTGTGTGTATGTATATATATATGTAATATGTAGTATACAATCTAAAATAGTATGAATTTGTTTTAGTCAGTTCTTTTTTCTCCATTTCTAGGAGTAGAGGGATATTAGAAGGGGCAATGATGTCAAAAAGTATTGGTATGATTAATATAGTGTCTTACTGAAATTTGGTATAATCAGTACATTGATATTGAAGGAATTACTAAAGGTTCAGAAAGGTGTCTGGTTTCTGTTGAAATATGACAGGACTGTTATGTACACTCAGGAACATTATTATCTATCGAGTTCCACTGTCGGAAGCTCTTGTACATGCTTCATATTCCTGTACTGTGGACGAAGATGTGTGGGCTTGTTTGGAAGCTCATTAGACTAGAACACATACAAGGATGTTTGATGCTTTTATAATGCATGTGGGTGCTGGTTATACATATGCAGAGCAAATCATGTAGCAACATTACTAAACCAAAGCTAATTTTATTCTTTTCTCAGACGACATTTAAAGCAACCAGATTGTAGACTAAATCATGTGAGCTCATCCTTAATATCATTGCTCTTTATGGGAGCTCAAGGAATGCTTAAAGAGCAAGAACGCCTGAGTGAATAGGGCGGAATCTATTTCCTGATGTCACTCCCATCTCACTGTGTTAGGTTTGTGACAAGGAGAATGACCTGGTGGGAAGGTACCTGAGAGGAAGGCTTTTCAGAATAAGGGTTCCTCAGCTGCTTCTTTTGTTGAACTTTGTATTTGTAGAGTAATCTGTTATTCTTTTTAGGTGAGTTGAGTGTATTCATGTAGTTGAAACTCCTTTGGAGTCCGTTTTAACTAGAGCTCATATGAAAATCCTGGAGACATTATGCTTCAGATTTATAGAGATTCCAAGTAACCTGTTTGTGTTCCCTGCCAAATATCTTAATTTCATTCATGTGACTGACAATTTGAGAGTTGGGGAAGCAGAGATGATGTCCAGAAACTGTTCACAGTGACTGTGGTCCCAGAGTTGGGTGGAGGATGTGCGTGTACAGGGACATTCTCTGGCTATGGTCTCTGTGGGTCTTCCTGCTTTACTTGGAGGGTCCTTTTAGCTTATAAAAAGCACTTTTTAAGTCAGGCCAGTGTCCAAAAGACTTCTTTAAACAACTTGATTAAAGATTTTCAACAAATCATTTGTCTTAATTTTATTTACTTATTAAAATTACTTTACTTTTGACTGTTTACAATTAAGATGACTTATCTTTACTGAATGAGCTGTTGGTAATTGGATTCTTCTTCTTCTTTTTTTAAAATCTGTATGTGTTTGTGTGTGCGTGTATTTATGTGTCAAATAGCCTGAAGTTCAAGTTCGACAGGTGGCTGTGAAATTTGCTAGCACGGTGTTTCCCTCTGATCATATACCTTCCAGATATTTGCTCTTACTAGCTGCAGGAGATCCGTAAGTTTCAAAAGGTGTTAATTTGAATTTGGGTTCATTTTAAATTATTTGAAAATTACTGAAATTTATGTTGTTTTCAGGATTGCTCTGTGGACGTTAGAAGCAATTTATTAAAGTTAAAAATATGGGCCTTGATATGATAAGATCTGTAGTTATACCCTATCTTGTTTTTTTTTCCTGTGGGTACACTTTAAAGATATAAGCCACATAATTCTTCAAATCTCCAGAAATTTCCAAAAAGAAGTGGTTTCTTACAATGTATTTTATGACTCTTTGCTTAGATAGCCAAGAATATTTTTAAGAAATTTTCTGAGAGAAAAAAAAAAGGAAATTTTCTGAGATTCCCCAGTTGTCAAATAAAATGACTGTTCTTAATCATCAAATGATCAGTCTGGCATTATTGCAAGTTATTTTTTTATTCTTATTTTTCTTTCTGCAAGACGAGAAGAAGTTCATGGAGAAGCACAGCGAGTATTAAGGTGTCTTCCTGGTAGAAACAGAAAAGAAAGTGCTTCTAAGCAGATGCCTTCTTTCCCGGAAATGGTGTATTATATCCAAGAAAAGGTATGGCGTTTAACTTCAGATAAGTTTGAGTCATATAATGAATCGTGAAAATAAACATGTGTTTTTTTAGGTGACACATTTAAAATGTTACCACTAAATGTTGAATAGTGATAACATTTCTAACAATGTTAATATTTACAATGAGAGGAAGAAAATACAAAATGAAGAGAAAAATATAGTTCTTGAAATTGATCTGTTTAGCCCCAATCTGAATTACTTCAATTCCTTTTATGCTCTTCAGCATTTTGGCTGGGTTTAAAAATTTTATCCCTGGTCTGACATGCTTAAAAATATGTCTCCTTTTTTTAAAATTTTTAAAAATTTTTTAAGGATATTATTTAGAAACCGTAAATTTAAGAATGCTTCAGGGAACAGTTGAGATTTTTTCCATTGTGATCGTGAGAGAACATCATGGCTGCTTTTGCAAGCCTCCTGTGTGTGCGGAGTTCTCTCTGCTGGTGGGTCAGACTGAGTATTGGCTGTTGTGACCCCTAGTCCTGATCCTGTCCCACTTTTTTTCAGTGTTTCTTTGTATTTAGATAGATATCTTAAGGGAGTTGGAAGTCAGGACCAAGGAGCCATGATTTTTTTCTCTAATGCACGGTCATATTTGTGGTCAGAAGATGCTTGTGGCTCATCTTTTCCTCCTGCCTCTGTTAGTTATGAAAATAACTGGCCTGCAGTGGCCTGAGGTGACTGTCTTCATAGATGCCTGGAGCAGGTTTCTTCTTCTTCTTCTTCTTTTTAAAGATTTATTTATTTATTCGAGAGAAGGAGTGCACACACGCACGCTCGAAGGGAAGGGGTAGACTCCTTGCTGAGCACAGAGTCTGACGCAGGGCTCATTCTCAGCCCAGAGATCATGACCTGAGCAGAAACCAGGAGTTGGCCGCTCAACTGATTGAGCCACCCAGATGCCCTAAGCAGGTTTATTCCTTTTAAATAAGCCAGTAAAAACAGGAAGAAAACGACACACCTGTCATTTAGGGTTTGAGAGACATGTGCAATCAGTATGATTGATGGAGAAATGCTTTGACTAGATAAAAACAGTAGCAAACAATAATGTAGTTAGAAATAGTTATTTTTGAATTGAGGAAGGGCACACATGCTCCATGTTTTAATAATTGTGTTTATTTTTGGCTTATTTTTATTAGGCTTCCCATCGAATGAAAACTCCAGCTAAGTACATGACTGGGACCACCGTCCTTCCATTTAACCCAGCAGCCTTTGGAGAGGTAGGATTTGGACCGATTTCCATTTGCTCTCTCTAAACATTCTAGAAGATAATGTCATACCCAAAGAGATGTCTGAATTTTTTTGTGTTCTAGATAAACCCATATCGTGATGTCACTATTCTTTACCGGGTTGTTTATTAGAAAAACAGTATTGGGTAATAGGTGTTATTTTAACTTGTAGTGGAGTCTGTAAATGTATTTATCTCTATGAGATCCTCTTCCTGGCAGAATTGGGTGCTCTGCATTGATTACTATTGTGATTTTACAACAAATTAGATTTGAATTTTAAAGCCAATGCTAAGGTTGTTTAGATTATTTCTTGTTTGGGTCATTGACTTGTACTAAGTAAATGACAAGAGGTAACCTTGTTCAGAGAGAGTAAGATACCCACAGTGGAACAGCTGCCTATTTTAGCTTTCAAGGAAAGAGCTTCAGGAGGACTCCTTGGTAGCTAGTTTATATCAGAGGTTTTTGTGGTGTTGTCTCTATTCTTCTGTAGATAATTTGAACCCATTTTCTCAAATTCTTATTTTGGTGGAGATTAACTACAGTTCCTGGAGTTACACAGCAATAGATGATTTGCACCAGGTTTCTGCTCACTCTCTTCTCCCCCACACCCACACACCTTTTAAAAAATAACAATTTCGGGACACCTGGGTGGCTCAGTGGGTTAAAGCCTCTGCCTTCAGCTCAGGTCATGATCCCAGGGTCCTGGGATGGATGGAGCCCCGTATCGGGCTCTCTGCTCAGCAGGGAGTGTGCTTTCCCCCTCCCCCTCACCCCCCACCTGCCTCTCCACCTACTTGTGATCTCTGTCAAATAAATAAATAAAATCTTTAAAAAAATAAAAAAATAAAAAATATTCATTTTTATTGTAATTGTTTAGACTTTTTTTTTTTTAAATTTTTCAAGAGATTTGTTTATTTTAGAGCGAGTGTGCTTGCATGCTGCAGGGGGGGTGGGAGGGCGGGGGGGAGCAGCAGAGGGAGAGAATCTCAGGCTGACTCCCCACTGAGCATGGAGCCAGTCTCGAGGTTCAGTCTCATGACCCGTGAGATCACAACCCAAGCTGAAGTCACAAGTTGGAGTCTTAACTGGCTGAACCACCCAGGCGCCCTGTAATTGTTTAGACTTTAAAAGTGGAGTTTGCATTTTAACTCCATTAAACTCCACTAAAAACTCTGGATTTATAAAAGCTTGTTACGTAAATTGTCCTCCATTATGGTAATTTCAGTTAACATACTGAGTCATGTTTTCCAGCTTTCGTGAGGATTGTCAAATAGCTTTATGAGGGAGGGTGATGGAATGAAAATGGGAAACTGTCATTTTGAGGAGTACTCTCCCACACTGACTTCTTGCGGAGCTTGTCTGGTATCCTTCTTCCTTCTGCTTTTAGATAGTCTTGTACTTGCGCATGTGCCTAGCGCACAGTGCGGGAGTGGTGCCCACCTCCCAGAGTTTGGCTGACATGCAAGACCACGCCCCAGCCATTGGACGCTACATACGGACTTTGATGTCAGGCAGCCAGGCGACATCCTCATCATCTTCTTCCAAGAGTGGAGAAACCAACCCTGTTCAGATCTATATCGGCCTGCTTCAGCAGCTGCTGGCAGGTGTTGGAGGTAGGAGGTCGTGCCGCTGAGGACAGATGTTGAAGCACTTAAGCAATAATCCAATTTAAACTCAACTGAGAATTTACAGCAAAATTATTTTCTCCCTTCACTACTGTAACTGAACATCAGCCTTTGTTTCTTTTTAAACTTATTTGATTCATCCTTGATATGCTATTACTCTTCTTGGAAAGAAATGCTAACAATACATAATGTTTTTACTTTGGAAATGGGTGTGCAGAACAGGGCGTCTTTTTTATAGATACTTAGTCTGTAAATTTGCTGTTTTGGATCACATAGTGTATTTAAGTTGATTTTTGTTTTGTAGAGCTGGGGACTGCCTCCCAAAGCAGTAGCCTTATACTTGAAAGGAATTTAGTGAGCCCTGTCAGTTTATCACTTTTTTTGAAGCTAAAATTTTCTGAATTCTTTCTTATTTAGGTTTGCCAGTCATGTACTGTCTATTGGAAGCTGTCTCCGTGTATCCAGAAAAACTGGCTACCAAATTTGTAGACAAAACAGAATGGATAAAGGTACATCCTATGCATGTGTATTTCTCTTTGATTCTCTATGTTTTACACTTCAGTCTTATAATTCATCTTCCTACTTTGGGTCGTTTTGAAAACTCTTTTATCACATGCTTCCTGGGAAGCATGGAGGTCAGTATATCTCAACAATCCATCTAGGTGAGGTGAGAGATGAGTTAAGAATCATATAAGTAAAAAAAAAAAAGTATATATATTTTGTTTTAAAAGTTAAAAAAAAAAACTTGTGTAGCTTAAATAAAAAAATATGTAAACTCTCTCCTTTCTGTAACTGTCTCCCACCTACTCAGCTCTCCCAGCTTCCTGCCCCTTCCTCTCTCACCTGACAAACATATGTAGATCATCAATGTTCCTATATGTTGTACTTCCTAGAGTTTATTTATGCATATACACACAGATGAAAATAAGCATTTTTAATTTTTCTTCCTTCTTTTACACAAAAGGTACATAATTTTCACACTTTTATTGTTTCAAGTGTTTATTTAAATTCTTGTTAGTTAATATATAGTATAATTTTATTATTAAGTTGTTATTTAACTTCTCACACTGTTTTATACCTTATCTCTTTCACTTGACACTAGAATGTGGAGGTATTCTGTAGAACTAGAGGGAGAACGTCCTTTTTTTTTTTTTTTTTTTTTTTTTAAGATTTTATTTATTTATCAGAGAGAGAGAGAGGGAGAGAGAGCGAGCACAGGCAGACAGAATAGCAGGCAGAGGGAGAAGCAGGCTCCCTGCAGAGCAAGGAGCCCGATGTGGGACTCGATCCCAGGACACCGGGATCATGACCTGAGCTGAAGGCAGCTGCTTAACCAACTGAGCCACCCAGGCGTCCCAGAACGTCCTTTTTAACAGCTTCATTTTTTCCATTGTATGAATGTGCCGTGGCTTATTCTAGAACCTCACTGAGGTTCTATTCTAGAACTGTTCTGCTGCAATGAACAGTCCCATCATTTTGAATATAAAGAAGTCTGTTTTTTAGATGGAATCCCCAGAAGTGGAATTGAGGGCATAGACTTTTGTAGTTCTGATAGTCCCCAGCCTCTGGTACCAATTTACACTCCCACTAGCCATGTAGGAAGTGTTCCTGCCTCGTGGTCACACCAAAAGCATTGCCAGGTTTAGCGAATAAAAATAAAAGATTCTCCGTTAAATTTGAATTTCACATAAACAATGAAAAATTCTTTTTAGTACAGGTGTGGCTCACACACTTTCATATACTTCTTAGGCTGTATAATGCAGTTCTTTTTGGAAAGTGGAGCTTGAATGATGGTAAAATGTGCAGATTACCCCTTAGTGTGAAAGCATGAGGGTCATATACCAATAGGTGTGAGTTATGTGCTTTTTTGGAAAATCTAGTCTCATGAAATTGTTTTGGATTTAAAAAGGATTTTTTATTCCTTGTGAATATTTGCTGATTGTAAAATGATTGCACACTTTGACTTTTGATCATGTAGATCAGGGGTCATCAAGCTGTGGTCCATGTACCAAATCTGCCTTGCCTCCTGTTTTTGTTTGGCCTGTAAGCTAAGAATGGTTTTCGTTTTTAAATGGTTCAAAAAAAAATCAGAAGACTTGAGAATTCTAGTGTCCATAAAGTTTTATTGGATCACAGATACCCCCTTCATTTCTCGATTGTCTGTGGCTGCTTTTGCCTGACAGTGGTAGTATGGAGTTTTTGCCACACAGACCATGTGGCTTACAGAGCCCCCTTAGCCCTTTACAGAAAGCATTTTCTGATCTCTGTTTTAGATCATCTGTGCTTTGATTCTGTTTTATATCTTGTATTTTTGGTGAAAATGCACAGAAGACTTGGGATATAATTCAGCTCTTATTTTATTTTGAAGCAGCTTATTGTGTTATTTTCTCACAGATACCAATAGATCGAGCAATACAGCGTATCATTTGTTCTTTCGATTTTAAATGTCAGATGATGTCTGTAGGAAGATGATTGTATATCACGGATATGTTTGTTTTTCTACCCCACTCAGAGTCTGATGAATAGCAGTAAAGAAGAGATGCGTGAACTGGCGGCATTGTTTTATTCCGTGGTGGTATCTACAGTGTCGGGGAGAGAGTTGAAGTCAATGATAGAACAGCTTATAAAGACCACAAAAGACAATCATGTATGTTACCAGTTTTGTCTTATATTCTTTTTTGTGGGAAATGGGAGCGCCTTCCAAAAGCATCTGCTATGTTTTTAGTTTTTGTGTTCTCATTTCTTAAAAGGAACTTTTATGATGGTGAAGAATAAGTGAGATAGAAAATGCATTGACTCATTTAGTCCATTCAGCAACTGTGAGTGCCTTGTGTCTGATCGGCACCATTTTCGGTGCTAGGAATTCAGTGGGGAGTGAATACATGAGGATCCCTCATACTACCAGGTGCTCGGAAATCTTAGTTCCTTTCTCCTTCCCCATCTAGTGCACCTGTCACCGAGCCTGTTCTGTAAGGGAAACACGTGCTTTCTAATAGTCAAACCTCTACTTGGTGTTTAGGGGTTTTAAAAATTAGAAATGCATATCTGCTCATTGTATCTTTTTTTGGCTGTAGGGTAGTAGGGAGAAATTATGCTTGAAAATTATGGTAGCATAGTTACGTAAGTGCTCCAAGCTAGAAGATAGTGTGGGTGCTGCAGGGATCAGGTAGGAGAGTCCCTTCACCCAGACTTGGAGTGGGTGTGGGTTTAGGGAATTACTTGAAGTGAGTCAGGACTCAGCTTGCCTTCGCAGAAGGCTTGACTGTTGGAAACTCTAGGTTCATTAGCATTCGGTAGAATCTCAGATGATCACTTTGTTCTCTGGTCTTATGTCTTTTTGGAGAGATGACTGTCCTAAACATACCGTTATTTCAGTGTGTTCTTGCATGTATGAGAGAGTGACAGAGGTACTGTGTGGTTAACTTCAGAGCCCAGAGATACAGCATGGATCCTTGCTTGCGCTGGGATTCACGGTAGGAAGATACTTGGCCAAAAAGAAAATGAGGATGGCAGAGCAGCAAGACCTGGAGACAGATGGCGACTTTCTGCCAGAGCAGGAGGAGCTCATTCAGAGCGCCACGGAGACCATAGGTACTTGCTGTGCTCGTGCTGACTGGAGTTGGGTTCAGATTTCTTACAAGCATTTCAGTTTCTTTCTACAGCATTGCACTTTGAAGGCACAAATCTTGACAAAACCTTGCTTCATGGTGCATAAGTTCTGTGTTTTTAATAACAATGAAAGTATGTTTCTTTCCGTGTTTCTGTATGAAGGAGATGACATTATGGGAAAATCCTTAAACACCTTAAACAAGTGCTTTCTGCCTTGTTCCCACGTGGTTTTATTACTGACTGAGTGTTAGCAAATTACCAGTTAGAAGAAAATGTAGACTTTGACTTTGTTTTGCCATCTCTAAGACAGTCTTGGGTCCCTTGCTGCTTGCCCCGGACCCCAAAAGCAAGAGTATCTTCTTCTCAGTCTTGTCTCCTGTGCTTCCAGGCTCGTTTTTGGACAGTACGTCGCCCCTCCTGGCCATTGCTGCCTGTACAGCCCTGGGTGAAATTGGCAGAAACGGTCCCCTCCCCATTCCCAGTGAGGGATCTGGCTTCACCAAATCGCATCTTGTAGAGAGCTTACTGAATAGAATACCCTCCAGTAAAGAAACAAATAAGGTAAGTTCTTTTTTCCCCTTCTTCTGGAATTCTTTCTTTTCATAGATACATAAATGAGCAAAAAACGCAGTTGTAATGAGGATAGATGACAGTGCAGCTGGAGGAAGGGTTTACTGTAGGAAAAAAAAAGAATGATGAAGTCTAGGTGACTGTTTAGTTTTGAGCGAGGGGTGATTTGTGGACCACCTCTGTGGGCGTGCCATTTGGCCGAGTTGTTCCAATAACTGTTAGGTTTTGGGTAAAAAAACCAGCAGCGTCAGGTAACTCTTCTGTCATGCAAAAGTGCATAATAAAGTGTTAAATAGTTGTTATCACTTTTGTAATTTTAGACCAAATCTAAATCTTAACCTCTGACAGCAAAAATGGTTTTAAGTCTGGGTGTTAGGAAGCAGCATGAGTAATACCTGAAGAGAGGGACATTTATCATTTTTAGTCTCAGATAAACATTTTCATAAACTTTAAAGCATATTTGTGGTCAGAGTACTTCAGTGTTGAAATATAACATGATTTAATGAGCGGATAAATCAGTTTACAACAAATTTAATAAATACATAATTCTATTCTTGATCTAGGTACTGTTTAAAACTTCCCGAGAACATCACACTGTAGTTTTTGTTAGCTATTGTTAACTAATTAGTGATCACCAAGCGCTGTTGAACACTTGTAATGTGCCAGGCGTATGCCCAGTGCTTCATATATGTAAATTAATGGAACTCTCCAGAAGGTCTAGTGAAGTAGGTATGCTTGTCATCTCTCTTTTCTCAGATGATGAAATGGAGTTGCAGAGAGTGGGATAACTTGCCTGAGATCACATACCTGTAAAGGCTGCTAATAACATGGTCAAGCTCTGATTTGATTTTAGGTCCTCTGGGCCCAGAATCTACATTTGTAAATGGTTTGATGGATAATAAACCTCATTTAAAGGCTTTCCTTCTTCTTTTGCAGCCATGGACCCTTAAGGAACTCAGTTTCATGTCTTTCTACCTCCAATGTCTTATACACATAATTCTGTAAAATTGGATATTTAAAAAAAAAAAAACTTGCATGCATAAGTGCTTTAGACAGACACCCCTCCCTGTCATCTCATTTCAGAAACACTGTTCTGGGATAAAGCTGGTACATATTTTGTTTAAAAAAAAAAAAAACAAACCAAAAACATTCTCTGGTTTTCTAGATGAAAGAACGGGCAATTCAAACACTGGGATATTTTCCAGTTGGGGATGGAGATTTTCCTCACCAGAAACTCCTCTTGCAAGGTCTGATGGATTCTGTGGAGGTATTTATATTGCTATCTGATTGTTAGTTATTCACACCAGAGGCATTTTTTAGCTAGAGTTTTTCATGCTGTGAGATTTTATTTTTATTTTTTTAAAAGATTTTTTCTTCTGTTTATTTGAGAGAGAAAGAGAGTGGGAGGTGGGAGGCAGGAAAAAGGTTGGAGTTGAGGACTAAGGCCGCTGAGTGACAGAGCCAGTGTTAGGATCCAGGTCTCTGGAATCATAATCCAGTAATTTTAATGTGAATTTTTTGAGAATGAATTATATACACATCAGGTTCTCCCTGGGTGTCATTGACATTGTAACCACTTGGGGAGAAGCTTATGTGTTTGCTCTCTGATCTTATTTCTTTCTTAATTTATCTTTTTAGAGAGAGCATGCATGTGTGTGCACATGATGAGGGACAGAGAGAGGGAGAGAGGCTCTAAAGCAGGCTCCATGCTCAGCGGAGAGCTCAACTTGGAGCTCCATCTCACGACCCTGAGACCATGACCTGAGCCCAAATCAGGAGTCGGATGTTTAGCCAACTGAGCCACCCAGGGGGCCCAATGCTTCATTTATTTAAATAAAACTAGAAGAACTCCATCTCTCTCATACATTTTTAAAGAAGAAAAAAGGAAAACATTTGAAAACAGGCACATAAAATGCATCCTTACTCTAGGATTCTCTGTGTTGACATACCTTTTCTCTGCTTAGAATTTCCAAAGAAGTTTTTGACCAGGGAAACTGTAGAACTGAAGCCCTGAAATTCTTTTTCCTCAGAGTAGGAAGCATCTGGTGGCAGAACTTGACACCTCATCGAGAAATGAGAGCATCGAGTTGATTGAGCTTGGGAATGGCCGGTTGCACTGTGGTCTGTGTGCTTGGTAGTGTTCTCTCAGAGGTCACTGTTCCCGTGCTCCTCGTGGGAACTCTCTACTCTTCATTGTCTTCTCAGTCCCCAAATTCTTAGTTGTTTTCCAGTTTATATTAAACAGAGGAAAAAGCCAAAGGGAACTAAGGTCCAATTTCATGTTGAATGCTTCATGCCCTGTGAAACCTGTCAAAATTTTTTTGCTTTTTAAGATTTTTTTTTATTTATTTGAGAGAGAGCAAGCGAGCATGTGCACAAGCAAGCAGTGGGGAGAGGGGAGAAGGAGGCTCCCCCGTGAGCAGGGAGCCTGATGCAGGGCTCAATCCCACGATGCTGGAGTGATGACCCGAGCCAAAGGCAGATGCTTAACTGACTGGGCCACCCAGGTGCTCCAACGTGTCAAAATTTCTAAACCAAATGAAAAATACCTGAGGGGGACACTTGGTTGGCTCAGTTGGTTAATCTGCTGCCTTGGGCTCAGGTCATGATCTCAGGGTCCTGGAATCGAGTCTCACATCGGGCTCCTTGCTCAGTGGGGAGCCTGCTTCTCTTTCTGCCTCTGCCTGCCACTCTGCCTGCTTGTGCTAAATTAATAAATAAAATCTTAAAAAAAAATTGAGGGTTGCCTGGGTGGCTCAGTTGGTCAAGTGTCCCAACTCTTGATTTTGGCTCAGGTCGTGATCTGAGAGTCATGAGATCGAACCCCCACGTTGGGCTCTGTGCTGGGTGTGGAGCCTATTTGAGATTGTCTTTCTCCTCTCGCTGCCCCGCCTTCCTTCCTCCCTCCCCCACTTGCATGCTGTCTCTGTCTCCCTTTCTCAAAAAAATTTTAAAAATTTGAGTATATACTATGTAGAATTTTCTTAATAGCTGCTGTTTGAAATGATTTCAAACTTATAGTGCAGTTTAAGAATTGCATGAAGAACTTCTGTTCTCGTTTGGATTATTAATGTGCTGTTGAAGCTCGCCAGCTCTTCATGGATCTCTGTACTTCTATATGCTTTTCTCTAGATTTATCAAATTTTACCATTTTTACAACATTCTGTCTTTTATCGGAACCACTGGAGAGTAGCTCGCAGACACCGTGTAATTTAATAGCGCACAGAAGGGGTAGTGATAAGGTGTAATGGCTGCTGTTTATTGCGCTGCTACTGCACACCTGGTGTCTGCTGGGAAGCTTTATGTACGTTACCCTCCTGTCCTCCTTATAGCCTGACGAGGTGGGTGATGGTATCAGGCCTGTGTTATGAAGTTGAGGCTCAGTTTAAATAAGTGTATGTAGCTGGTGAGAGACAGATAAGAATTTGCCCCGAGATCTGTGTGGCTTCAGTTCATACCCTTTTCCTCCAGATATTAAAAATCCGTGCTTAGTGGCTCTGTGGAGGGTGAAGAGGGCAACGTGAGGTTGGACCCCCCGCCCCCCCCCAAGTTAGGTGAGAGCAATCCAGGCAAAAGAGGAAAAACAGCGTGTTGACAGACAAGATCTGAGACAGCCTTTTTGTGGAAGTGGATGTTTTTGGGAAATGTTCTCTGTGACTCACGGCTGCTGTTTCCGTTGTTGCAGGCCAAGCAGATAGAGCTGCAGTTCACCATCGGGGAAGCCATCACCAGTGCAGCCATCGGAACCAGCTCCGTGGCTGCCCGGGACGCCTGGCTGGTGACGGAAGAAGAATATACGCCTCCTGCTGGTACCTTCCTGCTCAGCTAATCCTCTCCTGGTCCTCAAGGAACCCTTTCTGGGCTTGTTAGCACATTTGAGGCAAAAGAAAAAAATTCATGCGTTCCATTTTAACTCTTTTTTAGCTATTTATAGGTGTCTTACCAGTTTGGTTCAGTTCAGAAAGATAGTTGGTTAAAGGAGAGTGAACACGACAAAATGAATGAGAACTTCTTTTTTTAGTTCTTTGGGAAGTAAGGGAGTTAGCGGTGTGTTCCCTTCAAACTTGTGCTCTTTCCTGGAGGCTCGGTGCACGTAGCCTGTTTCAGAAGTCGAGGCATAGTTATATTTCCAAGTCACGCGTCCCTTCATCCTTTATTCACATTTATCACAGTGAAGCCTCAGGTCTTGTGCTCGCGCTCCACGTCCCTTTGCAGTGAGGGTGCGCCGGCTTCAGTGACTGCGCCGGTGAGGGAGTGTGCAGATTCTGACACGTTATGTATGGGTCCTGTGGTCTCGTATGTCTTGTGTTTCTGAAATGGATGATTATCAGTTCCTTCAGCGACCTAAACACCTTAACCTTTTAGACCTGAATATGTTCTAGGATTGTTGCATTAAAATCTAATTTTTCAGGATACTCTTTTCATTTATTTGAATTGATTTTATCATCCCTTTTTCCCCCCCAGGAGCCAAAGTGAATGATGTGGTCCCCTGGGTATTGGATATGATTTTAAATAAACATATCATCAGCCCCAACCCACACGTGAGGCAAGCGGCCTGCATCTGGCTCCTTTCTCTTGTGAGGAAGCTAAGTACCCATAAAGAAGTGAAGGTAAGCCACGCTAGAAATGTGCTTGGCACTGTTGGGAACCGTCTTTGAAGTATTGATGACTAAAAGGCAGTAGGAACGCAAGTGTATGAAGGTGAGGGCCAGTGCTGATAGCGAGGCCTTTAACAGTTATTTTGAAAGAAGCTGTGAATGAAGGATGGCAGCCTGATGTACATTGGCTGGAAGATGATTCTGAACTTGAAGGCATAAGGTCAGGCTATCAGGAAGGGAAGGCTGAGAGTGCACATTAGACTTCCTGTAAGTCTACAACCTTCAGGTGATTTGGCTGCCTTCAGACGGAGCATAATGGGGCATGTGGCTGTCTTGGGTGGGAAGACTCTTAGGAGGTGTTGTATGCCCCAAGAGGAGATTCTTATCCTTTCTTATCTTCCAAGACAGTAGAGTTTGTGTTCTAAACACCCGTTTTCTTCTTTTAGTCTCACCTTAAAGAAATCCAGAGTGCATTTGTTTCTGTTTTGTCGGAAAATGATGGTAAGTTATTGGTAAATATTTGATTCCCAAACTTCATTAAGCTTGTGTTTTAAATTTAAAAAAATCTAGATTAATGAACATAAAGGAAGGATTTGACTAATTAGATCATGTTCCTTAGTTTTGCATTTAAAAATGGAGCTGACTGAGGGTCGTTGGAGGGGAGGGGCGTGGGGATGGGGTAACTGGCTGATGGATGTTAGGGAGGGCATGTGATGTAATAACTGGGTGTTATATAAGACTGATGAATCACTGAACTCTGCCTCTGAAACTAATAATACACTATATGTTAATTGAATTTAAATTAAAAAAGATCGAAAATGAAAAAAAATGGCGTGAAGGCCTTCTTTAATGTTAATATTTATAAATAATAGCTTCTTTCTGTTTCTTGTTCCTTTCTTCTTTGTGATGTAAACCAGGAGAGAGCAAATGTGTTAGACATTTAAATAGTAGCTTTGTTTTATAAATTGTCTTAAACATACAGTCTTATATTGACTTTTTATTTTAAAAAAATTGGAGGTGGGTATATCAAAATCTGTGAGACTGTTGTACTTTTCACGCGTGTGACTTGTAGTACACAGAGCACTAAGGCCCAGCAGGGTTGACTTGATTTGTGAGTTGGATCTTTTGTGAATGTAGTTCTTATTTTCAGGGACCTTTGGTGCCATGTCAACTGAAGTGACTTAATACGTTTTAATAAAATAGGCAGATTGATTATGTTTTCATGTCTTTACTTGGATATCATTTTGGATTTTTACTACAATTAAAAAAAAAATACGACATTGGCCAGAAGACATATTTTTCTTAAAATAATACTATTTTGTCTTACTTTTGTGCAGAACTTAGCCAAGATGTTGCTTCAAAGGGCCTTGGGTTGGTGTATGAACTGGGCAATGAGCAAGACCAGCAGGAATTGGTTTCTACACTTGTGGAGACGCTTATGACTGGCAAAAGGTACAGTAAACTTGTACATTTCAGATTTAAACACGTACAACAAGGTTTGTAAATACTGAGAATATGTAGTGGAAGAAGGAAAATTCAGCATTTGATGTTCCTGTTTATTAAGTCTATAGATTCAAGTCAGTGATTGTTATGTGGTGGGTAGCAGTTTAATTATTCAGTGTATACTGTTTAGACAGTACAGTGAAGTAAACCAAACTACTGTTCAGAAACAGGCCAGTAGGTCAAGCTTTGAAAGTTGAATGATCTCAGGACAATCAAGGCTTTGGATTATAATAATACCATAATTGCTGTTGGCTAATTTAGTCAGAAAAATGAAGATGTGGAGGGGAAGCTTGCATGTCTTTCAGAGTATGATTTGTGAAGAGGAGGAGAGGGGCAGTCATTCTTGTAATTGGTTACTGCTTTATGTTGCCTTCCTTGCAGGGAGGATGGTTTTTAATGGATGACCACATTTAATTCAGTTTAAATTGATGTGGAATGTCTTTACATCTCTTTTGTTCATCCTAGAGTTAGTTTTACAGAATTCTCAGGCTGACTGGAAAGGACTTAGTTGACTTTTACATCTTGCGCTATGGCATACTTGCTGTGGAGTTTGATTTTGTCAGTCTATAAGAGAAATGAATCAGTTAGTTGAATGCTGTTATGAAAAATTTGAGGCTGATAAAAAGTCTTAACTGTTGTTTTGCTTCAGAGCTAAACATGAAGTTTCTGGGGAGACCGTGGTATTTCAAGGGGGAAGCCTTGGCAAAACACCCGATGGGTAAGTGTGCCAAACCCACTGATCAGTCATCATTAACACCTTCCGTCTGTGAACGGGCACTCACGACACTGATTTCCACCCTCCTAGGAAATGTGTGTTAGTTGAAGAAGAACATTTCTGTGGCGAAAGCATAGTGTCTCAGGTTGGGGTTCTTGGGAAAAAGACTCTGAGGTAGAGTTTTGTGTGCTGGAAGCTGCCTGAAGAATGCCCCAGGCTCATCACCTGGGGGATTGAGGAGGCAGGAGAGGCCCGATGGCCTGAGGAGGAGCTGACCTGTTGCCAGCACTTAAGCAGATCCTGACCCCTGGAACTGGGCTGGGCTGGCCCTTCAGAGTTGTCCTGCTTTGAGGGCCCAGGCCTTCACGTCCCCTCATTAGGCTTTACATTCCCTGAGTGACTAGCCATTGGTGGTAAGCTGTTCTAGGGGAGGACCTGACCTTGGACTGGGGGCTGTTCCACTAGCTCCCAGCCAGCTGAGTCGTGAGGGGCCGCCTGGAAGCACAGCTCGGCATCGGCTGCACCTTGGCTTTTAGGGGGCAGCTCTGCTGGATATTGTGGGGTCCACCAATTTAGCACTTCAAATTAATTCCTAGAGCCTTACCTCCTTTATCTTATCATTATTCCATTGTGGCTACACTGATGGTTTTCCTCTAAACACCCTCAGGTCAGACTGTGCAGCTGGCTGGGCTTTGCTGTGGTATCACATAGAGCCCAGCTTCCGTGTTGTCTGCATGCCAGAGAGCAGCTGTTTGTTCTTTCCTTGACTTTCTCCCATAGCTCACTATTTCCACATGGAAAATTATTTTTGTTCCATTTACTCTTCCTATAGACTTTTTCTGAGTTTTTAAAAAGTGCTTTCTTTTCACAGAATAACTAATATAAATGATCGGTATTTGAGTAAATATTATTTGTTCAGAGGAAAGTTAATAGGACTCAGAAGGCGTTCTCAAGATTGCGTGCTGCAGTCCTACAGCTTGTATGGACCCACAACAGACTCTGAATAGCCAGAGCCATCTTGAAAAAGAAAATGAAGCCCAGAGGCATCACAATTCTATACTTGAAGCTGTATTACAAAGCTATAGTAATCAAAACAGTATGGTACTGGTACAAAAATAGACACATAGATTACCAGAACAGAAGAGAATATCCAGAAACCCCTTATTTTATGGTCAATTAAACTTTGACAAAGCAGGAAAGAATATCCAATAGGAAAACGACAGTCTCTTCAACAAATGGTGTTGGGAAAACTGAACAACATGCAAAAGAACGAAAGTGGACCACTTTCTTATACCATCCACAGAAATAAAGTAAAAAAGGATTAAAGATCTAATGTGAGACCTGAAACCATAAAAATTCTGAAAGGGAATTTGACATCGGCCAAAGCAACTTCTTTCTAGATTTGTCTCCTGAGGGAAGGGAAACAAAAGCAAAAATAAACTCTGAGGACTACATCAAAATAAAAAGCTTCGGCATGGTAAAGGAAACAGTCAACAAAACTAAAAGGCAACCTGTGGAATGGAAGAAGATATTTGCAAATGACATATCTGATAAAGGGTTGGCACCTAACATATATAAAGAACAGATACAACTCAACACCCAAAAAAACAATCTAATTTAAAAATGGGCAGAAGTCATGAACAGATATTTCTCCAGGGAAGGCATACAGATGCTCAACATTACTTACTAGGGAAATGTAAATCAAAACTACAATGAGATGTCATCTCACATCTGTCAGAATGACTAAACTCAACAGCACAAGAAACAACAGGTGCTGGCAAGGATGTGGACAAAAAGGAACCCTCTTATACTATTGGTGGGAATGCCAACTGGTGTAGTTACTGTGGAAAACAGTATGGAGGTTCCTCATAAAGTTAAATATGGAACTACCTATGATCCAGCCACCATACTACTGGGTATTTATCCAAAGAGTACAAAAATACTAATTCAGAGGACTAAATGCACCCTTATGTTTATAGCAGCGTTATCTACAATAGCCAAGATACAGAAGTGGCCTAGCTGTTCACTGGGGTAGATGAATGGATAAAGAAGATGTGATGTGTGTACACACACACACACACACACACACAATTTATTCAGACATAAAAAAGAAGTTGTGCCGTTTTCAACAACATGGATGAGGCTAGGATTATAATGCTAAGGGAAATAAGCCAGAGAAATAGAAATTCTGTATGATATCATTCACATGTGGAATTTAAGAAACAAAATATGATTATATGGGAAAAAAGAGAGGGAAAACCAAGATGGAGACTCTTAACTATAGAGAACAAACTGATGGTCACCAGGGGGGACCTGAGGGGATGGGTGGAGATAGGTGATGGGGATCAGGGCGGGCACTTGTGTTGCACCAGTGATGTGTAGAAGTGGAATCACTATATTGTATACCTGAAACTAATAAAACACTATGTCAACTAATTGGAATTAAAATAAAAACTTAAAAATGATTGGGGTGCTGTAGCTTCAAGAAGACTTAGGGATGATACAAGTTGTGTTTAAGGGACTCTCCTGATTCTGAGAGAGATTGGTGCAGAAGGTAACAAGGAATTACTGAGCTGCCTCCTGGTGGTGGGGGGTGTGGGGGGGGGCGGCTAGTGCAGGGTGAGGGCTCCACCTCGGTGGGAGTCCCAGGGGCCTTCAGGTCACTTACCTGGCCTTGTCAGTAATTGAACTAGGTGACTTCTTATATTCCTGTCAACCGCATTCTCTTCCTCGGTGTTGATGAGATTGAGAATGTAATTTAAAAATGTCGCCCTAATATTGGTATTGTTGAAGTAACTTTTACTAGGTTGGAGACAGAGAGATACATTGGATACTTTCTGTTTGTTTGTTTCCAAGCCAGGGCCTCTCGACTTACAAGGAGCTTTGTTCTCTGGCAAGTGATCTCAGTCAGCCAGATCTGGTGTATAAATTTATGAATTTAGCCAACCATCATGCAATGTGGAACTCGAGGAAGGTAAGTTGCTGTCGCTGGACGGTTTTTACTCTTCACTTCCAAACCAAACCTGCTACGTTGGCTGACCATGGTGATTGATACGCAGTAGGTTTTGTAAAAGTCTGGGATTAGAGAAAAACCAGACCACCACATGGCTGCTGTTATGGCTAAAGCTGGGACACTCAAGGACAAGTCTGGTGGGAGAATTTTGTGATCTTCATGGATTTACTGTGTTAACATTTTGCCACAGTAGTTGTGTCTGAGTCACTTCAGCAGCATCTTATTTTTTTAGGGTGCTGCTTTTGGTTTTAACGTGATTGCCACCAGAGCTGGAGAGCAGCTGGCTCCTTTTCTGCCTCAGCTAGTTCCTCGTCTTTACCGTTACCAGTTTGACCCCAACTTGAGCATCCGACAGGCCATGACGAGTATTTGGAATGCACTGGTCACAGACAAATCAACGGCAAGTATCTGGAAACCGTTGGCCAAGATTACACATGGGATTTAAACCCAGTGCTCATCTTTCTTTGTGCTTTGTATGCTTACCTGTTTAAACAAAGAAGTTTTCTTTGATCCCTTGCTTTTTCCTTTCTTTCAAGATGTCAAAGATGCTCCTGGCAACATTTATTAAAATCTCAAAAATGGAAATAAACTAAATGTCCGTGGGGTGGCTGGCTGAGGAAGTGACAGGATATTTACACGAATGGAATACTGTGTCAATGGGTGCTGTCCATAGAGTGGAGAACAGGTCACAGTTCTGCCTTCAAGGAGTTCACTTTGTTTTTGTTGTTGTTGTTGTTTTTAAAGATTTTATTTATTTATTTGACAGACAGAAATCACAAGTAGGCAGAGAGGCAGGCAGAGAGAGAGAAGGGGAAGCAGGCTCCTGCTGAGCAGAGAGCACTATGTGGGGCTTGATCCCAGGACCCTGAGACCATGACCTGAGCCAAAGGCAGAGACTTAATCCACTGAGCCACCCAGGCGCCCCCCAAGGAGTTCACTTTGTTGAGGAGCTAGACAACAGGCGATTACCATATATGGTTTCCTCTCTTGGTTTTCTCTTACCTGGCTGCTTGTCATACTTGATTCCACTTGTAGAGGATAAGGTTTCTCAGGGCTTGCCTCTGAGTACATTTTACTCTCCCAACTTTATCTTTTGAGGTCAGCAGTTCCAGTGAATATAAATGGCATCTTTTTTTTTTTTTTTAAGATTTTATTTATTTATTTGGCAGAGAGATAGAGAGTCCAGGTAGGCAGAGTGGCAGGCAGATGGAGAAGGAGAAGCAGACTCCCCGCTGAGCAGGGAGCCTGATGTGGGGCTCGATCCCAGGACCCTGGGATCATGACCTGAGCTGAAGGCAACTGCTTAACTAATGGCCTCTCAGGCATCCCTGTAAATGGCATCTTAATTGTGATGGTTCCCAGTTGCAGACTGTCGGCTCGGACGTGACTTGTGTTCCTGACCTGCATGTCCAGCTGCCTGCTTCCTCTCTCCACCTGGATGTTGTTTCATGTTACCTCTGACTTAACATGTCTAGAACGGGACTTTCCCCGCTCTTCTCAACATCCGCCTATTTACCCATGCCAGGAAACTTGGTACCCTCTTGATTTTTGTCCGTTGTGCCCCTACTTTCAGTTATTTCCAGGAGCAAATTCTGTTGATTCTGCTGCCAAAGTATCCCTTGAACCCACGCTCTTCTTTCCCTAATTCATTCCTGGAGAACAGGGTGTCCTCTTTCTCTTTTCTCTGCCTTCCTTCATTTAATTGGCAGTAAAAGTGATTTAAAAAAAATGGGATTGTGCCATTTTGAGTTAAAATTCTTTAGTGGCTTCGGAGTTGACTTTAAATAAACTCCATGATCCGTACCTTATCTTTGCATCCCTGCTCGTGATGTGGCTCTTCCTCTTCTTCAGTTTGGTGTCAGGTGGAGTGTGCTCCTGGTCAGGGTGATGGGCACTTGAGGGTTCAGCTTTGAAGGCCCCAGGAGAGTATTTGGTACTGTTGGGTCAGTCAAGATCTACTAAGCCACTTAGCTGTGCAGATCTGAGTCTGGTGCACAGGCCGAGGCTCTTGAGATAGGCTTATCCTCTCCTTATGAGTGAAAGGACATAGATGAGGTTGGTTTTTGTCAATGTAGAGATGAGGTAGTGTGGATGAGACCACTGTGGAGAGTGTGTAGAAAGCTGGACATAGGAAGATGGCAGTCTGTTAAATCTTAGGTGAGTCATTTACTTCTCTGTCTTGCTTTTCTTACAGATAAGTGAGGATAACAAAAACTTTCCTACCTGTATGAGTAAAAAGTGGAAAAGCCTTAAGTTTTTTTTTCCCCTTTTTTTAAAAGATTTTATTTATTTATATTTTCAGAGAGAGAGAGCATGCACATAAGTAGGGGGAGGGGCAGAGGAGAGGTGGGGGCAGAGGGAGAAACAGACTCTCTCCTGAGTGTGGAGCCCATGGTGGCTGGATCTCAGGAACCTAAGACCATGACCACAGCCAAAGTCAGACACTTGACTGACTGAGCCATCCAGGTGCTCCCAAGGCTTGAGTTTCTTTCTTTCTTTCTTTCTTTTTTTTTTTTTTTTAAGATTTAAAAAATTCATTTATTTGGCAGAGATCACAAGTAGGGAGAGAGGCAGGCAGAGAAAGAGAGGGAAACAGGCTCCCCACTGAGCAGAGTGCCTGATGCAGGTCTTGATCCCAGGACCCTGTTTTCATGACCTGAGCCAAAGGCAGAGGCTTTAACCCACTGAGCCACCCAGGTACCCGAAGTCTTGAGTTTCAAGGTCCTTTGGATCAGTTTAAAAACTGAGCCTAGGGGCACCTGGGTGGCTCAGTCACTTGGACATCTGCCTCCGGCTAGGGTCATGATCCTGGCGTCCTGTCATCAGACTCCGAGTCGGGCTCCCTGCTTCTCCCTCTCCCCTCTGCTGCTCTCTCTGCTCCTGCTTTCTCTCTCAAATAAATAAAGATAATCTAAAAACAAAACAAAACAAAAAAAACCCTGAGCTTTCCTCAGGTAGTTGTTATTACCAAATTTGTTAAGTGTATATCCAGACAAAACAGGCTTAAAAAATTCAACTCGCCTTTCGTTCTGAGCAGTCATAATACTTCTTTATGTGCCGTACACTGTACACATTACCAGGGATATGAAGACAAGTCAGACACTCTCCTTGTCCTTGGGGTCTCGGTGTGATGGAGCAGTGTAGTTATATATGGTCTGATACGACATGCTTAAGAAGGTGCTGTGGAAATCTTGCCATTTGTGACGACGTGGATGGAACTAGAGGGTATCATGCTTAGCGAAATAAGTCAATCGGAGAAAGACAACTATCATATGATCTCCCTGATATGAGGGAGAGGAGATGCAACATCGGGGGTTAAGGGGGTAGGAGAAGAGTAAATGAAAGAAGATGGGATTGGGAGGGAGACAAACCATAAGTGACTCTTAATCTCACAAAACAAACTGAGGGTTGATGGGAGGGGGGTTGGGAGAGGGGTGGTGGGGTTATGGGCATTGGGGAAGGTATGGGTTATGGTGAGTGCTGTGAAGTGTGTAAACCTGGCGATTCACAGACCTGTACCCCTGGGGATAAAAATGTATGTTTATAAAAAATAAAATTAAAAAAGATATTTATGCAGAAATAAAAAAAAAGGTGCTGTGGGAACAGAGGAGAGCAGGCCAGTCTTCTCCGTGAGGCGACACCTGATTTAAATCTTGAAGGACAAGTAGGAATTAGCCAGGTGAGCAAGAGAGGGTAGGGGATTGCAGGTTGAGGTAGTATGAATCAAGGAATAAAGGTGCGATAGTACATGATACCTTTGGAGCTAGATCGGAGCTGGATCAGAGGGCTTTGTATCCATGCATGGGTGGTTGGATTTTATTCTCATGTCCTGAGGAAGACAAGAGAATCAAGTCTGCGTTTTAGAATCATCATTCTGGCAGCTGTCAGCAAGCAGAGTGGGCTGAGAAGCCCGGAGACACTTAGGCATTACATGGTCAGTATGGTTGAGAGATTAACATCTTGACTGTTGATGAATTTCACATTATAAATATTATCCTTTTCTTTCACTAGGTGGATAAATATCTGAAGGAAATTCTTCAAGATTTGGTCAAGAACCTTACCAGCAATATGTGGCGAGTTCGAGAATCCAGGTACCATTTTGGAAATAGAAGACTAGTCAAATACAACTGATTTTAACCCCCCCCCCAAATTTCCAAGCTTTATACTGTATGCAAAATGAATAAATTAGTGGTACTGAAAAGCATATTTTTGGTTGGGTTAGAGAGTTTGCTCTACTTAACTATTTATTTATTTTATTTATTTTTTTTAAAAGATTTTATTTATTTATTTGTCAGAGAGAGCGAGGGAGAGAGAGCGAGCACAGGCAGACAGAATGGCAGGCAGAGGCAGAGGGAGAAGCAGGTTCCCTGACGAGCAAGGAGCCCGATGCGGGACTTGATCCCAGGACACTGGGATCATGACCTGAGCCGAAGGCAGCTGCTTAACCAACTGAGCCACTCAGGCGTCCCTCTACTTAACTATTTAAAACTGTAAAAAAAAAAACCCCAACTCTAGTCGGTGGTTTTCTAAATTGTCTTAGTTTATATAAGCATGACATTAAAGAAGATCACTTGTTAAATTAGTAGATATTCAGATATATTCTGTCATAACTTTGTAGGGTGTCATTTACTTATATATTTATATAATTTATTCAGTGCCTGTTATATACCCCACATGTGCTATGTGGGGTATACTGGTAAATAAAAAATACGTATCCTCTCAAAGAGGCTGTATTGTAGTTGTGAGATGCAGACATCTGATGAAAGTCAGTGCCACATGCATATGGGGTGTTTGAGGCACCAAGAAGAGAGTAGGCGTTGCTGTCTAGGAGTGGAGGGTAAGAACTGGAAATACAGGCAGAATCCATATTTCTGTTTGGTATGAATGTTTCATTGTAAAAATGGAGCTTTCTGGATCATAAACTTGAAAATGAAATTGTTTATTTTCAGCTGTTTAGCTCTGAATGATTTATTGAGAGGAAGACCTCTAGATGACATCATTGATAAACTTCCAGAAATTTGGGAAACTCTTTTTCGGGTACAAGATGATATCAAGGTATTACAGAAATAAGTCTACATTTATTCATAGAATAACTTTGATTAGTAACTGTGATTGTCAAAATATGTACATTGGGTAATTCAAAATTCACTCTCCAGATAATTTTAAGATACTACAGTTTCCTTCCAAAGTTTGAGTCTTGATGTGTCTGTAATGTTGCAAGGTTGGGTATCCTTAGATCTAAATTGAATTGCCCTTTTTTTTTTTTTTTTTTTTTAAAGGTGGCTATAGCTTTTCTTTCAATAGAGATTTCATCATGTTATTGATTAGGACAGATAACGGTTTGGAAATAATCCAGACTCCCTCTCTTTGATCAGTTTTATAAATTGGATCAGTTATTCCCATATAACATGACCAATTCCTTTGAATTTTTCCTGGGCAATCTAAATTTTAGATATTTTGATATCTCACCATTAGAATTAAGCACTTTCCTTTTCCTTTTCCTTTTGCTTTATTCATTAGAGATTTTTAGAAGTCTTTTAGAATACTTACATAGATGTTTATATGTTTGCATTATAATACATTTAGTTTCTAAACTGTTATACTTTTTTAAAAAAAGATTTACTTTTTGAGATAGAGAAAGAGAGAGAGAGGTGAGTGTTGGGAGGGGCACAGTGAGAGGAGAGAGAGTCCCAAGTAGACTCTGTGCTGAGTGCAGAGCCCCCATGTGGGGCTCAGTCTCCCAACCCTGAGATCCTGACGTGAGTCGAAACCAAGAGTTGGGCACTTAACTGTGCCACCCAGGTGCCCCTAAACTGTTACACTTTATAGCATATTTTTGAGAGGTGAGAATAGGTCATACATAAAAAAAATACATGGCCATTATAATATGTTCCTTGATGGGGAGGGAGCCCAATGAAGCACTATTTTCTACCTGGTATTGAAAGTAGGATTTTTCACTAATCTGTGTAGAGGCATAGGCCGTTAAATACACATTGTGGGGTGGGCGGGAATGAAAATAACGTGTGTCATGCCATACTTTTCCCCATTTTTAGGAATCCGTACGGAAAGCTGCAGAACTAGCTTTGAAAACTCTGAGCAAGGTGAAAACTCTTATCTAACTTTGGGAGTGAAATGGGGCGGGGCAGTCTGTGACCAAGGTGACAATGACTTATTTTTTGTCATATAAATCGACATTGAGTTGCAGTGACATGAAGTAATCAGCTTCATGCTATCGTTTAGCGTTCGCACAGTGAATGACAAGCTAGGTGCCTTTATACTAGAATACTAGGGTTTTTAGCATAGAATATGTCTGGTCTCTTTATATGGTCAGCTTCTGTGGGCCTTTACATAAGGTATGACTTGCACTTGATGCTGAAGAACACATTACTCATTTAGATCCAGCCCACAGCTACCTCCTCTCTTGTCACTGCTATGGTTTTGTGTTCAGCTGCCTTGCATGTTTATGAGGCTGGCAAGCTTTTTGAAACTAGTTTCTTACTTGAACTTGATTTTATGGTATTTCTGGGATGTCTACGTTCTAGCTGTCTGGGCCTGTCATGGATTACATCCTTAGGAAGCAGTAAAAACCGGGTTTGAATCAAGGTGTTTCTTATTCCTGATTTGTATTCCTGACCACTGTGTTAGGCTGCCACCCAAAGTTCTTGATGATGATAATACCTTAAGCCTTCTGCGAAGTGCTTTCTTATAAATTTTCTTACTTCTTTTTCAACTATTTCCCATCTCACAAATGACAAGACCAAAGCTTAGAGAGTGGAAGGCATTGCCCAACTCCTTGTTAGGTGTTGGCAGACAGGGGACTTTTCTTTTTCTCTTGGAAGTGTCATGGAAAGTTGATTCACTTATTCTTTTCTATGGCTGTGGGAAATAGTATTTTGTTAGATGAGTGCTTTATTGGGTAAGAGGTCAGTTTCACTAATTTCCGTGCTCTGTATATGTAAGGTTTGTGTGAAAATGTGTGACCCCGCCAAAGGAGCAGCTGGCCAGAGAACCATTGCTGTCCTTCTGCCTTGCCTTCTGGACAAAGGAATGATGAGTCCTGTGACAGAAGTCCGAGCTCTCAGGTGTGCGCTTTATCTGCTGATAAAGTGAATGGATTTACTTAGTTTCTAGCCATTCAACAGAAATAGCGTTTCTCTGAGTGTTAGATTCTTCAAAGTATGGAGAAAATGAGCTGAGGAGAATACATTGAGGTGACCCAAGAGCATTTGTGAAAATTTCTGAGGCAGAACATTTTCTGAGAAACAAACATTCTCATGGGAACCTTGCTTTGGACCAACATGCTGCTGTTCTGCTTTGAGCTTGTGTAAGGTGTGTTATTGTGTTGCCGTCGGCATCTGCCCTCAGCAAGCACGTCTTTCTGTTATGCCCCAGGTCCTTGGGAGGTTGCTTATTGGTTATACCATTTAGTAATATTTCGTAGATAACTAGGTTTAAAATAAACTACCAGTTGCAACAATGAAATACTAAAAAAATACACTCACATGTTTAGACAGATTATGGCTGTTTGATAAATTTCAACAGTGAAAGAATCTAGTCTTTTTTTTTTTTTTTCTTTTAAACTAGAGCCTTGGAGCACCTGGGTGGCTCAGTGAGCTATAGCCTCTGCCTTTGGCTCAGGTCATGATCCCAGGGTCCTGGGATCTAGCCCTGCATCGGGCTCTCTGCTCTGCCTGCCTCTCTGTCTACTTGTGATCTCTCTCTCTCTGTCAAATAAATAAAATAAAATCTTAAAAAAAAAAAAAAAACTAGAGCCTTATTTAGGAGTTTGTTTTTAAAGATTTTATTTGTTTGAGAGAGAGAGCAGGTAAGAGAGAGCATGAGAGGGTAGAAGGTCAGAGGGAGAAGCAGAGTGCCTGCGGAGCTGGGAGCCCGATACGGGACTAGATCCTGGAACTCCAGGATCATTAACTGAGCTGTAGGCAGTTGCTTAACTGACTGAGCCACCCAGGCGCCCCTTATTTAGGAATTTTATCTGTCATTTTATTTCACTCTTAAAATTAGATCAAATTAATAATACCAACAGTATTTCATACTGATTGTAACTATTTCTTACTGCTACTAATAAAATAGTTGATAAGGGAAGGTTTTTTTTTTTAAATTAATTATTTTAGAGAGAGCAACTGTGTGTGTGAGCAGGGGAAGGGGCAGAGGGAGAGAGAGAATCTTGAAGCAGACTCCTAGCTCAGTGTGGAGTCCGACACAGGGCTGGCTCCTAGGACCCTGAGATCATGACCTGAGCCAAAACCAAGAGCTAGTCGTTCAACTGGCTGAGCCACCCAGGCTCCCCAAAGTTGTTTTTTTTTTTTTTCCTCCAAAGAATTCACATAATAAAGGCAAAGGAATGATAAAGTTAAGATATTACTGTTTCACTGACCTCCTTAAAATAATCTAGGGTAGTGATCATTAGTGGCTCCTAAATCTACTGGTCAAAGGTTGTTGGAAACTTTAAATGGATGGTCAGGAGAACCAAATTCACTGACCATTCTTAAAGAGCACAGAAAGAGACAAGCAGACATGTGCATCTTAATATGATGGAATAGGACATGTACACCTCTACCTACAAAAGATTCATGGTTGAAAAAAAAAAAATTGAACCTGAACCTGATTTAGCCTGAAGATCTATACAAGGGACAGAGGATTATTTTAAATGACACCATTGAAATACAGTTAGTAAGGACAAATAA
Source organism: Lutra lutra (assembly GCF_902655055.1). NCBI lineage: Eukaryota > Metazoa > Chordata > Mammalia > Carnivora > Mustelidae > Lutra > Lutra lutra. The sequence continues at coordinate 73,768,113 of NC_062290.1, read as the reverse complement.
GTTATCAGGAAAAAGAGGAGGGATGATTAAAAAGGATTTTAAAAATGGAATAAATTGCAATATGTGGGTGGACTCTGGATCTGATTCCAACAAACCAACTTGTTTGTTTGTTTGTTTGTTTATTTGTTTTTGCATTTTATGTATTTTCCGAGTGAGAGAGGTTGGGGGGTATGGGAGGGTAGGAGGGAGGGAAAAAGAGAGAATCTTAAGCAGACTTTAAGACCCGCATGGAGCTCAATGCAGGGCTCAGTCTCACAGCCCTGAGATCATGACCTGAGCCAAAATCTCACGTTGAACGGTTGTTTCACTGACTGAGCTGCCCAGGTGCCCCCCAACAAACCGACTCTTAAAGATATTTGTGAAACAGAGAAATTTGGATATCAAATTATATGAAAAAAATTACTAATATTTTCTAGACACATAGTAAAATTTAGTTAGGGGGATACTTCAAGGTAATATGATATGGAGCGGGGAAGTGTGCTTGTGTGTATGGAGGAGGTATAAATGAAACAAAATTGGTCTGAAGTTGCAGATGCCTGAACCGGGTAGAGAATATGTAGAATTTCATTTATGATTCTCTTTTCTTTCACATATGCTTGAAAATTACTATAATATAAAGTAAAGAGAAAAACAGTGCTAAGAGCAGACACGGGAGCCATGTTAATGTGTTCTTGAATACAATAAACTACAGAATGTCCTCATGACTAGATTTGTAGAGCTTCTGATTTTTGTCAAAAGGACTTAGGAATTGTATTCTGTGTGTCTGTAGCATTAACACCCTTGTGAAGATTAGCAAAAGTGCGGGAGCCATGTTGAAACCACATGCACCAAAACTCATCCCAGCTCTTTTGGAATCCTTAAGTGTACTGGAACCCCAAGTTCTCAATTATTTGAGCCTCCGGGCTACAGACCAAGAAAAGGTGAGTTGATAGCACAGTCATATTGGTGAGTCTCAAGGAGGAAAAGTCCTGCTAAGGTACTGAGTTCCATCTGAACAATCTTTTCATTGACCTTAGACATCTGTCATGATTTGAGTGATACTTCCACCACTCTTGAAATAGCTCGACACTTGTGACTACATGCAGTGTGTGTTTGGGAGGTAGAAGGGAGCATGGGGAGGGCTCACATACCGTTTTGTGAATTGGATGAAAACTAACACTTCCATTCAAAAAATGCATTTCCATTTATTTAACACAGTTTTTTGTACATGTTTATGTTTTTAGGGGTTGGTTTTCTGCCTTTGGAGTCCTTCTGTGGACCACTCTTGTCCTACAAGTAAAGAGGATTTTTATCTAGACTTTGGCATGTTCCAAAATTATTCTGCTTTTCAGAGATACTGTAGTTGCCTCGATGGATCAAAGATTTTTTTTTTTTTAAGATTTTATTTATTTGACAGGGATCACAAGTAGGCAGAGAGGCAGGCAGAGAGGGAGAGAGGAAGAAGCAGGCTCACCACTGGGCAGAGAGCCCGAAGCGGGGCTCGATCCCAGGACCCTGAGATCATGACCTGAGCAGCAGGCAGAGGCTTTAACCTACTGAGCCACCCAGGCGCCCCTGATCAAAGTTTTAAAAAAAAAAAATTGTAGATGAAACATTTACTGTGGAAAAAGTAATGCAGAAGGGGAGAAAGTAACCCCTTAGGAGCCCCCTATCCCCTGCAAGGTACCCACTGTCATTAGTCTCCTGGGTCTATTTTGAAATTCCTTTGCACAAACCCAGAATCCTTTTGGGTACAAACCCAAACAAACACACTAATTTAAAATTGACTGTGAATGTTGTTCTGCACTTGCTTCTGTTACTGACAATATATCATATCTGTACATAGAACTCTTCCATTCTTTTTAGTGCATGCGTAGTATTCTACAGTGAGGTGATGTCACATTTTGGTCAGAGAGATTATGCAGCATCGAAGGTTGTTCCTGTTCTGTCTCTTCCACACCTTTGCCAACATTGGATAACATAAGTCTGATAGGCAAGACTCTCATTATTCTAATTAACACCTTCCTGTTACCAGGGCTGTCCATTATCTGATTGTATTGTGTTGGTCACTTACCTTCTGTGAATTGTGTTTCTACTCCATGCCCTGTTTTGTACTTGTTGATGTTTTTACGTTGGTCTCTGTTGTTAGGACTATCACGCCTCTGTCATGTAGACTGCCAGTGCTTTCTCTCAGTTTGCTATTTGGTTTTTGACCTTGGCTAAATTATTCTAATAGCCGGCCCTCTTTCCCTTTGCCTCTCATGTTGCAGTTTCTTCTCCATTCATCATTCTTTGCTTTTCAGCAGTGGACTCGTCCTGTCTGGGTTCCCACAGCATGTTTACTAGTGCTGAGAATCAGGAAACGGAGTCTAGCCCAAACTTTGCAACCTTAGGCCTGTCACTTCTGTACCCCTTCCTTTCCTCATTGACTGCGTGTGGACAGTTAACCTCTCCTGCAGGGTCCTCATTTGACTGAGATACTGTCATAGATATGGAGAGCCTGTACAAAGTTAAAGCAGAAAAACATATAACATTTTTTATTGGTTAGATAATTTTTTTAAATTTAGTTTTATTTTTTCAGTGTTCCAAGATTCATTGTTTATGCACCACAGCCAGTGCTCCATGCAATACGTGCCCACCTTAATACCCATCACCATCCCCCCACCACCCCCCCAAAACCCTCAGTTTGTTTCTCAGAGTTAGATACAATTTTTAAATTGTATTTAAATTTATTTAGTCTATTTATTTAGAAATGTATTTAGCCTATTCGCATATTTAGTGGATGGAGAACTGAGGCTCAGGGAGGCCGATGAGTTGCTCAGAACCACACTGTGTTAATTTCTAACTGCAGTTAATTTCTAACTGTGGTCTGAATTTCTCACCTTCAGTGGGATGCTGTCTCCATAGGTAATTGTTGAATCTAACTCAAAAGAAATTAGAGTTGTTGGACTTAAATTTGAGTTTGCTTTACCTATATATTATTTTTTAAAATTTCCTCTGGAAGTAAAGCCCTTTTATGGCGGGGGCGGGGGTGTGGATTCTTCTTAATTGATTGAATATGGTGAGTGACTTGAATTTGTGTCCTCAGGCTGCGATGGATAGTGCCCGACTCAGTGCTGCCAGATCCTCTCCCATGATGGAAACAATCAACATGGTCAGTGCCCAGTGTAGTACGAAAGTTTGTGTATTTGCTTACCTCAGAGTGTAATTTTTCAGTCTTCATGGCCCATTAAGTGAAGTAGAGATTTAACGGCAGAGTCAAACAACTATTGACCTAGTTTTTTCTTAGTATACTTCTAGTTCTTTTTTTCTTCTTCTAGATTATTAAATGGAATAAATCATTTTCCAGATACTAGAATCTGTTAGTCCAGATTTGTGAACAGTATATTAAATATATTAAAAGCTTCCTCTAGAAATCTTCATCTCTTTTGGCCTGCCTATTTAGAAAAGTTCAAATAGTTGTCTCTGCCTGAGCATGGTCTTTGAGAGGACCTAGGAAGGTATAAACTGGAGGCGTCCAGTGAAGGTAGGGAGCATAAAAGATAGGGAAAGAGAACTGAGCAATGTTGAAATGCTTTAAGTTGTTAGAAGGGATTTGCAGAAAGGAGCTGCTTGGCACTGAGGTTCTAATTCTAAAGATACTGGAGTCTGGAACTAGGGGTCACTAAAGTCTAGAGCCAGCTCTGCTGTGCGTACATACCCTGGAGTGGTTAGTTGACAACTTGTGAGCTCTTGGAAATTTTATTGTTAAGAGATCGCAAGTGTGGACAAGAGAAAAAGATACTTTTAGTGCTTACTGGGGGCCCATTACCAAAATTTGGTCTAAGGATGTTACGTGTTTGTTGGATTATTGAGGGGAAAGGGAATCTTAAATAGGAATGATTAGCAAACACCTAATGGTTATGCTCATTAATAATAGAATATATGTCACTACATTTTTAAAAACACAGTGTGGCAAATTTGGCTAAGAAGTTGACTTTAATAAGATGGTTTGGTCGGGAAGGCCTGCTGAAAGTCCGTTTAGTTCTGTGTTTTACACTAAACATGAATTGGTAAGGTGAAACAGTACGCCCAGAGAAATCCTTTCTTGGGGAACCCTAATTTATTTTCTCCTTTAGTAAGTCAGAGTTTTTCATGATTTTTGTTTATTTGATAGATCCTGTGAGCTGGGGGAGGGGCGGAAGGGGTGGGGGAGAAGAACACGCGGACTCCATACTGAGCGTGGGGCTGGGCTTGGGGTCAGTCTCACGATCCTGAGATCATGACTGGAGCCGAAATCAGGAGTAGGACACTTCACCGACAGAGCCACCCAGGTGCCCCAATTTTTGTTTTGTTTTAATGTTGAACCACCGATGAATGGTTTTTCTGTTTGTAGTACAATGGTGTTTTTTATGCTGAAAGCAGTGCAAAATGAAACTGGCAGTTTTTCAACTTCATGTCAAGTCCAGTGGGTACATATTTGACCAGCAGCTTTTAATTGATGATGCGGTAGTGACTTCATCATTTTCTAAGGTTGACTTTATGTTTATTTTTTTACCAAAGTGCCTGCAGTATCTTGATGTGTCGGTGCTGGGTGAGCTCGTTCCTAGATTATGTGAATTGATCAGAAGTGGTGTGGGTCTTGGCACGAAGGTAAGTAAGTGTATTTTTCACAAGAGGAACTTGCATCTTCATTAGTTGGGGCCACAAAAATATAATAGCCGTCATGTTTGAAATTCATATTTCTCTGTAGAACTTAATAAAATACATTAACCATTTTGTTTCTCTGGTTGCACTAATAACTTGAAATATGTAACTCACCAGAATAGAAAACATGTGACTTATTCAATAAATAGTGTGTGACTCTTTTAGCGGGATCCTTTCTGTTCCCTGGTTGCCATGTACATGCTGTACCTCGGGGTCCCCGCCATGATCAGTCATTAGTGGAAATGCTTGTTTGGTATCAGGGCAGGATGGTGGTTTTAGGTGGTGATGGGCATTTTCACAGGGGCCAGCAGGCATTTGGCTAGAAAATTGGCTTCCTCTCCAAGATCTTTCAAGGATCAGACCCTGTCCCCGCACTTGAAAGACCAACTCACAGTTTTTCTCTTGACAAAGTTAATACTTGCTTGTGTTTTAACATCTTAGCATTTTAGATCAGGAGAAGGTTAAAGACCGCCTGAAGCTTAGCACTCAGAGGTAATCGCTGTTAATAGTCCACAGTGTTTTCCTCCAGTGTCTTTTCTGTGCACATGTCTGCTACAGCGGCCTCTTTTTCATGGCCAGAGGGGTAGGTACTCTCTCACGTGGCTGTAGCATCATTTATTTCAGTCCATCAGGGAACATTGGATTTGTTTCCAGCTGTTTTGATATTAAGCAGAGCACTGTGATGAATGTCTTTGGACACATCTGAGGCTGTTTCCTTTGGTTAAATTTTTAGAACTGGAGCTGTTAGAACAAGGATGGCCAAGTTGACCTGTGTGACCCTCCCAAAAGATTGTATTAGTTTTCTTTCTTCCTCGTAGTGTATGTGAGAGCACACGTCTTCCTGCTGGAAGAAAAATCTTCGCCTTGCTAATTTAAAATGAGGACCTTCCAGTTTCCAGATTGAGTCGTGCAGGCCCTGTTAGGCTTCATCTATTTCTCATCTTTAAATCACTGACACCTAAGACACAGGGTTTGAGAGACAGGACATTGTGACCATCACATTTAGACCTTTGCCTTTGTAACCCTGTAGGGAGGCTGTGCCAGTGTCATTGTGTCATTAACTACTCAGTGTCCCCAGGACCTAACACCTTACTCAGGTGAGTTTGTCAAAACCGTGTGTGCTCATACTTTGGTATGGCCATGTCTTGTGTGACAAGGTTTTTTAAAAAAGTTAAATATCATTCAGACAGGCTTGTGATCTTCTATATGGTTTTTCTCCCTTTAAACTCCCCCTTCTACCTTTGTTTCTTTGTTTGCAAGTGGTGCAGCTGTGATCAAGTTTAGCAAGTTTAGCGAGTGTTCACTGTTTTATAAGTATTAGATTAATTCTTACTGGTTATATGGAGGTGAGAGTATCTCCCATTTTGTAGGGTTTGTTTACCGTTTATACCTAATTTTACGTCAGCATTTTTCTCTTCTTGGATTGGCTCCTTGATGGCGCTAACGAACTTTATGTATCTAGCTCTCATTTTTGCAACTTCCCCACAATATTCTAGAGGCAGATTAATGCTTAATTTTGTATCGGGCAAAAGGAAGCAAGTGGATGGTACACACGTAACATACAAGAGTTCTAAACTAGTAGGGAATAAATCAGATACTCATCACAGGGTTAAGTTTGTTTTAGTCCTGGGAACAGAGCAGAACATTTGGTCGACCAAGTATCAGATTTTTCTTCACTGTTTCTGACAGGTAAACTCATGAGTGCTTTGCTTAGTGGCCTGACAGATCGGAACAGTGTAATTCAGAAATCTTGTGCATTTGCCATGGGCCATTTAGTTCGGGTGAGTTGAAGTTCTTATTTACTTATTTATACTTTGATAATTATAAAGAAATAAATGGGGATTGTTTTCTTTTTCAGACCTCACGGGATAGCAGCACTGAGAAACTCCTGCAGAAGCTTAATGGCTGGTACATGGAGAAAGAAGGTACCTTTTTTTCCTTCTCTTGTATTTTTATTTTATTTTATTTACTGAAGAGTTATTTGTTTTAGAGAGAGCGAGAGAAAGTGCGCTCGTGAGTCGGGACAGAGGAAGCGGGGAGAAACAGACTCCCTGCTGGGCTGGGAGCCAGAGGAGGGGTGGGGCTCCCATCTCACCACCCTGAGATCATGACCTGAACTGAAATCAAGAGTCGGACTGTTAACTGACTGAGCCATCCAGACGCGCCCCTCTGTTCTTTTTTAATTTAGATGTTAACAGTCTAGTAGAACAACACAAATCAGGTCTTGCCATCTGTGATATTATGTGCTTTGCTGGGAACATTTGATTGATGTTACTGATTTGTTTGGCTGTGGTACCAGCTGAGCAAGGATCTATGTCAGTTACCCTAACAACAGGAAGTAGAAAGATGAGTGTGTTTGTGTTCGTCTTCAGAACCCATCTACAAGACCTCTTGTGCATTGACCATCCATGCTATTGGACGCTACAGCCCCGATGTGCTGAAGAACCATGCCAGAGAAGTGCTGCCTTTGGCATTTCTGGGCATGCATGAGATCGCTGAGGAGGAGAACTCCGAGAAAGAAGAGTGTGACTTATGGACGGAGGTGTGGCAGGAAAACGTACCTGGTTAGTAATCAGTGCCTGTGAGTTCATCCTGTTTCTTAAGAACTACAGCTGGAGTTCTGACTCCTCATTTTCATTTCTAAACTCCTGTAGTTACTTCCCCAGGACCTTAACGGTGTGTGTCCTGTCTGGTTTTAAGCCTGTTGAAATCTCTGCCTTCTTAAGGGGGACCCTAAGCTCGTCCCTCTCCTCCCTCAGTGCTGTCCATGTGAGAGAACAGAACTTCTGCTCAAGTGACGTAGAGCTTTACCAATTTGAGTTGGGAGTGACTGGTGATTTTCTGTTGGCTTAGAGTATTATTTTAGAGTGGTGCTCCTTAATTCTGTACTTTACCTTCACATGTGTAAATGGATGACGATCACTTGCATGACACTCTCCTGTGGGCATATTCAAGTTCATAAAGCCCTACTGTTGTAAAGATGCATCACAACACAACTCTCTGTTTCTTTCAGAGAGTGGTGGGATCTAGCCGTTGAGAATTACTGCTTTTAGACTGATGGTCATTGACTTTTTTTCAGATTAAAAAGAACCCAATTAATCCTTTTCGTCACTTAAAAGTTGCTTTAATTTTGCTTTTCATAACCTAGGTTCCTTTGGTGGCATTCGGTTATACCTGCAGGAGTTGATTACCATTACCCAGAAGGCTTTGCAGTCTCAGTCATGGAAAATGAAAGCCCAGGGTGCAATTGCCATGGCATCCATTGCAAAACAAACCAGCTCCCTAGTACCTCCATATCTGGGAATGATACTGACCGCATTACTGCAAGGCCTAGCTGGAAGAACATGGGCAGGAAAGGTAAAGGAACCATTCATGCCCAGTTAAATTTAAGGTATCCTTAAAGGATTATGACTTCGTCTTTCATTTTCTATAAAAATTAGAATCTGGTTTTGTGGGATGTCAGATAGATTGTTTTCGTGAACCAGATTTCCTAGTCAATGGGAAGCTTTGGGTAAACTTTGCCTGATTAAGTATGCTATTTCGTCAAAGTGTAACCCACGTATTTTTGAATACAGTAGTGCTGGGGGCTGATTTTTAGTTATCATGTTCAGCTTTCCAAGAGGGGTCTTAAATCACTTGGTTGCCATTTTGTCCCTGTTGGCCTCATGAACAGATCAGGCTTGGGCACACGTGAAATTGAGTAGCAAGGCAAGCTGTGTCTAAACTTGGGTCTGAGAGTGCCCCTCCTTGAGGCCTGTGAACTAGTCACGTTGTACACAGGGGTGATATGGGATACTTACACTGAACACTCAGTGGGGAAGATGAGACTGTGGCAGCACATCCCAATCTCCTTGATGTTGTCACAGTCAGCAGTGGCCAGCGCTGTACTGGAGAAGAAGTGTTGGACTGGGAAATCAGAATCCCGTGACTGACACGTCCGCCTCTTGACCTTGGTCAAGTCAGGTCTCCAGGCTTTATGAAATGGAGATGAAGACAGTTATCTTCTCTTATGGTTTGGAGTAAAAACCTATGGTGTGCTTGTTAAATAGTCAAGTGCATTGAAGAGATGACGACTCTGGCTCATTTTGGTCATCATAGTTACTAAGTATTCCTGAGGTAACGTAGTCATAGTACATAGAAGGTGAATGACACCTGTGTGCTTAACAGTGTTCCCTCATCTTTCAACCCTTTAGGAAGAGCTGTTGAAAGCCATTGCCTGTGTGGTGACAGCTTGCAGGTAAATGTTCTTTCGGTGAAGATGCTGTTTCTTAAACTGAACCCCAAAGCTGAAGTCTTTACTAACTGTCTGATGCTTTTGTGTGGCCCCTATAGTGCAGAGCTGGAAAAGCCTGTGCCCAATCAGCCCAGCATAAATGAGATTCTCCAGGCTGTTCTGAAGGAGTGTTGCAAAGAGAATCTGAAATACAAGATCGTAGCAATTAGCTGTGCGGCGGATGTCTTGAAGGCCACCAAAGAAGACAGATTCCAGGAGTTTTCTGATATTGTCATACCTCTCATCAAGAAGGTAAGATCGCCTGTATCCCTCAGGTCTAGTTTAGACTTGAAAACTAAAATGTGAAAAGGAAGGAAGATTTTCCTGGCATCCTCTTCACTTATTTTATTAGGATTAGTGTGGCTGCAAATAGCAGGAGATCCCAAAGTATCACGGCCTCAAACAAGGTAGAGTTTTGTCTGTCACGGAATAGTTGAGGTTTTGGCTCAATAGTTGACTCTTGACCAGCTTTCAGCTTCGCCTTCCTTGGAGTGTGGCCACTGTCATCGTGGTCCATGGTGTCACCACCTTCCGGGCGGGTAATGGCGTAGAAGATGAAGAAAGGATGAAGGGTTGAATTCGGCACGTCTGTTCTCTCTCAAGGACAGCTCTCGGACATTGCTGCATGGCACGCGCACTTCTGTTTCATTGGCCAGTCCTTAGGCAGCTGGTCGCAGCTCTGCTGCACGGGAGGCCAAGGAAGGAAGTCCTCTAGGCGTCTCTTTGCTTCCACGGGAGGAGGGAAGAGAGGGTCGTCCTTCTTAAGCAAAGCAGAAAAATGGGTTTGTTGCAGGGGTTTCAACCTGCAGTCCGGGAAACTCAAGGCTGTGGGGACAGTGACTTCCAGGAGTAAGTGTTGGGGTGAATGTACAGTCTCTGACCTAGTGGTGACCTAGTAGTGGTGACATGCTCTGCCTTTTAAGTATGTGCAGAAGCCACCCCAGGCTTCACTCACTCTGCGAGTACAGGGACGCAGTGGACCACTGTTACTTGTCTCTGCCATCTACTGAGGGACTTTGGTCAAGAAGACTTCGGTTTCATTTGGAGAATGAAGTACTCATTTGTAAAGGTTGGGCAGTGGTTCAGAGAAAAAAAAAAAGTTAGGGCTTATTTATTTTTTTGTGTGTGAAACACAAAATATTTTAAATGGCATTTTTATTTCTTGTGTTGCTACTAATCTGCAGGTTTCCTTGTATAGCAAGGCTGTTTAAATCATTTCTGTTACATAATGATAGTACATGGATTTGGGAGACTTGGGTTTTCAATGGACTGTATCATGAGCTAGCTGGATGAGTCACTTCTTGGCGTGTTTCCCTTTATTATTAAGGAGGAGTTTGGATTGAGATAATTACCGAGTTCTTGCATCTTTAATCCCATGATTCCAATGCAAGCTTTTTTTTTTTTTCTTTTTTTAAAGATTTTATTTATTCATTTGACAGACAGAAATCACAAGCAGGCGGAGAGGCAGGCAGAGAGAGAGAGGAGGAAGCAGGCTCCCTGCCGAGCAGCGAGCCCGATGCGGGGCTCGATCCCAGGACCCTGGGACCATGACCTGAGCTGAAGGCAGAGGCTTTAACCCACTGAGCCACCCAGGCGCCCCAATGCAAGCTTCTTTATGTTATGTTTAAAATCCTACGTATACAGGATTTTTTTCACCTTTCCTCACAGAGTCCTTTAAAGGATTTTCCAAATTTATTAGGTGTAGTTATTTCTGTAACACATTCTTTTTACATAGGAAGACCCGTAGTAGAGAATTTAGCAACTCATTCTTGGCTGACATCTCCTCTGGTACCCCGATTGTTTTGCAGTACCCCTGTAACTTTGATGGAAAATAAGTTTTGCTTTCCTTTGCTTCGATGTACCCTAGCACTCGCCTGAAAGCACTGGCGTTCGGACAAGCAAAAATGAAGATGAGAATGAGAAGGAGAAGGAGCTGCAGCTGGAGTGTCTGCTGGGAGCCTTTGAGAGCCTGGCCAAAGCCTGGCCCCGAAATGGGGAGACCCAACGTACGAATATTTGCTGTGTATTGGAAGGATTTTCCAAAAGACAGAGATTTGTTAAGCGGCTTATTTCTTGGCATTATGTTGGGGACTGCGGCAGGAGAGGCCACGTCATTGACACTATTAGGCCTCCTGACTTTTGCTTGATAGGGAGAAAAGTTGAAGTAGGGAATTCTATAAAAAAAGGTGACACACATCTCAAAACAAAGCAGTTCATTTTCGTAGAAAGCATAGGAATGTACATTCATTTGCTAGTTATTGACGGGAGGGCCAAGGCCTTTGAGAATGGAGCTGCTCCACACGGGCTTCTTAGGCACATCTGCAATTTCCGGTTTCTGTTTCTTTACAGTGCAAAAAGAACTTATGGTTTCTTATGAAACAAATCAAGTGCAACATTCTTCTAGATTTTTACCACCATGCATCATTTATGAACCATACTAAATTTTACAGCATTTAAAAAATAACTACTTTGTTGAGTTTTATACTCCTTTCTCATCAGTTAGCATAATACTAATTATGTAATTATCACAAGGGCAGTTGGCATAACATGTTTGGAATAAGATGTCTCTTTTTTTTTTTTTTAAAGATTATTTATTTATTTGACAGAGAGAGAGAGAGAGAGAGAGGTCACAGTAGGCAGAGAGGCAGGCAGAGAGAGAGGGGGAAGCAGGCTCCCCGCCGAGCGGAGAGCCCGATGCAGGGCTCAATCCCAGGACCTTGAGACCATGACCTGAGCTGAAGGCAGAGGCTTAAACCACTGAGCCACCCAGGTGCCCCATGGAATAAGATGTCTCTTAAGGAGCCAACCAGGTACAGAAGCTTATCCTCCAGAGTTCTGCTTTCTCTGGCTGTCACTTGGGGTATCTTACAGGAAAAGGTGATGTGGTTAAGATTCTGTGTTTGTGCCTAGGAGAGTTAACAGTTACATAGGACCCTCGGGGCAGGTGGTGGTGTGGGTGGGTGTTCCTGGCAGGGAAATTTGAGAATTGGGCACCAAATCATGCTGAAGTTTTTTTGACATTTCATGGCTTTAATGAAAGGCATTTGCTATTTTATTTTTTTCCTCTCTCCTACTGCTTTCTCTGTCCCTCTATTCTTCTCTGCTCTAATGTCTCTGTGTCCCTCATTCGCTCTGTCTCTTGTCCCTGCACACTCTCTGCCCCGCTCTCCCCAGGTTGTTACCGTCAGGAGCTGTGCAAGCTGATGTGTGAACGGCTAAAACTGAGCACGTGGAAAGTGCAGCTTGGAGTCCTACAGTCCATGAATGCCTTTTTTCAGGGGTAATTTTGTTTCGTAGTTCAGTTCTTTGTTTTGTCTCCCCTGCCCCCTTAGCATTTTATAGAAAATCAGTGGAATTCTTTTATCTTAAAACTGAAAAGCTGCAGTGACATTTTAAAGTGATACATGCAGGTAGAAATTACTTGTGGCAGAAAGGTTCTAGAATATTTCTTCATAACTAGCAATTTGTATCTTGCTTTCTGATTTGTACAGATTAATGCTTCTGGAAGAAGAACATGCAGATCCTGAGGCTTTGGCTGAAATTCTCCTTGAAACTTGTAAATCAATCACATATTCTTTAGGTGAGTGTAGTGAGCTGGCGGTAATGAGTCCTAATTTTAAAGCTCGAGGAGTGAAGCTTCAGATGTTCCCTCCCTGGTGCTCGGAGCTAGATTTGTGGAGCAGCTGCTGAACTCCTTCGTGTACCTGACCTGTGGCCGCATGCTATGCTCTATTATTCTGGAACTGTAATTCAGGATGTTGGGAAGATGTTTGTGACAGGTTGTTTTGTTTTGACTTTTATTTGGAAATAATTTCAAACTTACAGAAAAGCTGCAGTTATAGTACATGTAATGCCTGTATATCCTTTACCCAAAGTCACCTGTTACTGTTCTGTCCCAGTTACTTCATCATTTGTACTTCTCTGTACGTACTCTTTTCTGGAACCATCTGATGGCATGTTGCTGACGTCATGCGCTTTGGCTCCTGAGCTCTTGAGTGCGCCTGCTCTGTGCCGTCTTAGTACAGTGACCGGCCATTGGGCGTAGGATGCCGGCGCAGTGGCCTTAGTCAGATTCGTAGCATTCGTATTTTAGGTTCAGTCGATTCGACAGTGTTCTTTTACAGACTTTTCCCCCCTCCCCTTCAGTCAGGAGTCCAGGATTATTTATTGAATTTAGCTGTCGTGTCTTTTTAGTTTCCTTGAGTCTAGGATACTTCCTCAGCCTTCCTTTTTATCGTGTGACATTGACAGTTTTGAACAAAAGTCTCTGCCCCCTCTCCTCCCGCCTTTTAAAAACTAGAATGTTTCTTATTTGGGGTTTGTTTGGTGTTTCCTCACGATTAGATCCAGGTTCTGAGTTCCCGGTTGGGATACTCCGAAAGTGAGGCTGTGCCCTCTCACTTCAGGAGGCACAGCGTGTTCATCTGCCCTGCGTGGCCGTGCTCCCCTTCTGCACGGTCTAGCCAGCAGTCAGAGAGATGACCGAGACTGTGCGGACACCCTGCTCTTCTTCAGAACACCCTCTTGAGACTCTGCGTGCATCGTGGTTCTTCCCTGCACTGGTTTTCGCGAACATGATTTTTCCAGCTCTGGTGCTTTCTTGCTGTCTACCCTCTGGCAGTCGGCACTCTCTTGTAAACGAGATCCCACCTCTCCCTGCCTCTTCATTTATCTGTTAATAGTACTGATTCGTGGATTTTCTCCCCTCCTCCACTGGTTTGTAATTAATTATTTTCCTTAATTACTTTTTTTGCTCTAATTGTTCCAGATTTGGCCAGTGGAAGCTCCTTTAAGCTGATTTCTATGTCTTACTGGCAGGCCACTGTCATCCTTCTAGGCACCTCTGTACTTGGTAGCATAAAAAGATGTTATAAGCTCACCCCGTGCTTTCCTTACCTCAGGTTTAGCTGTGTATTAATTTTTTCCATAGACAATCTCACCCTGCACTAGAATAGACACCACAGAAGCCTCTTTCAGTTGCAGCTCTTAGAGGTACCAGCTATTGAATGAAAAACCGGCCGCTAAGGCTCTAGTCTTTTCAGGGTCTCAGCCAGCTGTCCCTGATTGCCCTCAGCCCTCGGGGTTGTGTACTATTCCCTGATAAAATGAGGAAGTCCTGCAAACCTAAGGCCTTTCTGAGGTCTCATGTGATGACAACTCTGTGTTTGAGATAGTGTCCTTTGATTTCTCTCCTCTAAAATGGTTCTTTAAATATTGCCATTTGTATTGTGGTGATTGGTATATTGGGCTGACAGTTTTTCAAGTAAGGACTATGGACAGGTAACACATTTCAAGTATATGACGATAATTAGCAGAGTGAAGCTTACTTAAGAGCAGGTGTATCTTTCCCTGAATTTGTAATTTCTGAATTTCTTTCTTCCAGTAACACTAACTTAATCTTGGAGGTTCTGTTTGTAAGGAGTAAAAAGCAAATAATGTGAATATCTGATTTTCTTCTTAGAAAATAAGACCTATTCATCTGTGAGAACAGAAGCTTTATCTGTGATAGAATTACTGCTTAAAAAACTTGAAGGTGAGTTCTTTTTTTTTTTTTTTTAATTAACATATAATGTGTTATTTGCCCCAGGGGTACAGGTCTGTGAACCATCAGGCTTACACACGTCACAGCGCTCACCATAGCACATACCCTCCTCAATGTCAGTCACCCAGCCACCCTCCCCTGCAGTCCTCAGTTTGTTTCCTGATATTAAGAGTCTCTTATGGTTTGTCTCCCTCCCCGGTTCCCTCTTGTTGCATTTTTCCCTTCCTTCCCCGCCATGGCCCCCTCCCTCAAATTCCTCATATCAGAGAGATCATATGATAACTGTCTTTCTCTGATTGACTTATTTGGCTTAGCATAATATCCTCTAGTTCCATCCACGTCATTGCAGATGGCAAGATTTCTTTTTTTGATGGCTACATAGTATTCCATTATATCTATATATATCTATATCTATCTATCTATCTATATATATCTATATATATATATCACATTTTGAAGGTGAGTTCTTGATTATTCTGACTGGAGGAGGACCAGGAAGCCAGGATACTTTATGGCATATATTTTAGAAATTTTTTCATGTTTTTGTTTTTAGTAAGTGCATACTGTAAGATATAAATTAGTACATGAACATGTGAGTGAGCTCTATAAAGCTAAAACCTTTAAATTTTATTCAGTGTTTAAATTTAGTACTCTTTCATTTTTCATACTTTTAATGTATTTTGAAGCTACAGTTATGTTGAAATAAAAAAGTTTTGTCTCCACCATGACTCCTGATGTAATCTGGGGGACTTCCAGTCCATGGCTGACAGGAGCAGAATGGGGTTCCCGGTACCCATGTCAAGAAACAGAGTGACACAATTAAAGAGTGGGGTTGGGAAAACATTTTAACACTTATCACCCAACCCATCAAATTTGACAGTGTTTGCTTAGTCTTGTTTTTTTTCCCCTGGGTTTTTTTTTTTTTCCCCCCCAAAGCAGATTACTTCTAATGATAAAAGAAAACTGCTCTCATTTTCTCCAGTGAGGTATTTCAAACAGAGGCTACTTTTTCTCTCTCTCTTCTTTTTTAATTATTCTAAGCCTATAGATTAAGAATGGAGAAGATGCAGCTGTTTTCTGTAGAGTCTCGTATATTTGCTATTTCTACTTCTCTCTCTCTGTTTAGCAATTAAAGCACCCCTCTTTAGGTTCCATGATATGTACGAATGTATTCTAGAGGAGGAAAAGGAGGGTAACCAGCAAAGCAACTTGCTTAAAACCTTATCACTAGAAAGTGGCAGAACCTCATAAACAGGATTTAGGACCTGGTATACTTTCTGGGTTTCTAGAATTTTCAGTAAGTATATAGATCTCTGTGCTTTAAAGAAAGGAGTAATAAAGTCTTTTCGGACTGACTTGGCAATTATGAAATTTATTAGAGGTTTTTTTACTGAGCATATTTTATAAAGAGGTTTTTTTTTTGTGTTAAATGGCTTTTTTGTTACTGTGTCCTTTGCCCTGATACCTCCTCCCTCCCACTGGGCCTCAGCATCCCTAGATTCTCTTTGTTCCAGCAGTACTGGGGGCAGAGGATGAAACTCCCTGACATGCATTAAGACAACTACTGAACCTATTCTATCCTGAACTGTTACCGGGGGTTGCTTTATATTTATTTGGGGGATAGGCGATTTGGAAGAAAAGCAGAAAGACTAGTTTTAGGCTTTTTGCTTGTTTGTTCTATAAGGATTCTATTTTTCTTCTTTTTCCATTCAGAATCTAAACAGTGGGAAAGTTTGACATCTGAGTGCAGAATGCTCCTAATTGAGTCTTTAGCTACTATGGAGACAGACAGCAGACCTGAGCTGCAGGAGAAGGCATCATTACTGAAGAAAACACTTGAAAATCTGGAATAAATTAGAAGGGGAAGAAAGAAACAAGTGCCATGTTCACTGGGGGTTGAAATGGTGGTATTCTTTGAAAAACCAAGTGGGCAAAAGTAAAGATTAATCTGTAGCATGCATCATTCCTTGGCTGAAATAAAAAAAAAAAATGCCTTAAATTTTGTTCCTTAACTAGCTTTATTTTATTTGATCTTTAACAATGTCTGGGCCAAGTGAGCTTAATGGGACCTTGAATGTTTGAGAGGTATTTGTTGGTGAAATGGATGGAAATAGTTAAGAAAAGAATTAAAGCTGTTATTACAGCAGTTGGCAGAGCTGCAGAGCAAGCTGGATAAAAGTCTTAGAACTGCATCCAAAGTAAATACAGTTATTTCCGGAAGGGACTCTGTAATTTACTTAGTTTAACCCCCTTGCTTTATGCCTGAAGAAGTAGGTAGGAGATGACATAGCTTCTGCCCTGCAGCCTGGCCTGGGCTGGGACCCAGGTATTAGCTGCCCTCCCTGGTACTGCCCCTGGCCTGCCCGAGATGCTCCCGAGAGGAGGTGTCCCAACAGGCCACTCCTCCCCCCCCCCACCCCGTATCGAAGTACCATGACCTTGAACACTGTCATTTGTTGAGATGATCAGCTTTTAGAGACTGATTGTTTAGCATCTTTACAGGTTGAGAGAGAGACTTCGGTCTCCATGTGATAAGTCCATTGTCCTTTTACAGGCAGATGAGAGTATGTTAGGATAAGCCTGCTCTGTCTGTATCTGTGGTTGCATATTTTGCAAAAGCCAAATCAACAACAAAATCATAACCGCTTTGGTTTAGACCGTTTGTAATCTCGAAACTGTGAAGAGGACTTAAAATTTTCCACCCATTTTTAGGGTAACAGTATGAGTAGGGAATAGGAGGGCAAACATCTTAATTAGCAATTTGGGAGTAACGTGATAACACTCGAACAGCTGCAGCTAGGATTTCTTTCTTTTTTTTGTACTGCTTATACCCCTGCCTAAGGGTGTAGGGGTCGGGGGGAAGACCAAGTCTAATGCAAGTATTTGCAGTCAACTGAACGCTAGTTCCCCTTGGATTCCAAGCACTAAATTGGTTGTACGGCCAATACTGAGTCCTTACTAACGTTAGAACCAGCGTGGAAACTCCATGGTTATTTTTTCTGGTGGTCTCTATACACCATTTTATTGACTGTGACCATAAGAAAAATAACTTCTTACATCTTTTTAAAAAAACTTTTATTTATTTATTTATTTATTATTATTATTATTTTTAAAGATTTTATTTATTTATTCGACAGACAGAGATCACATGTAGGCAGAGAGGCAGGCAGAGAGAGAGAGAGAGAGGAGGAAGCAGGCTCTCCACTGAGCAGAGAGCCCGATGCGGGGCTCGATCCCAGGACCCTGAGATCATGACCTGAGCCGAAGGCAGAGGCTTTAACCCACTGAGCCACCCAGGTGCCCCGTTTTATTTATTTTTTAATTTCTTTTCATGTTCCAGAATTCATTGTTTATGCACCACACCCAGTGCTCCATGCAATCCACGCCCTCCCCAATACCCACCACCAGGCTCACCCAACCCCCCAACCCCCTCTCCTCCAAACCCCTCAGATTGTTTTTCAGAATCCATAGTCTCTCATGGTTCTTCAGCTTCTTACATCTTGACCCAGAAGTGTGTGTGAGTGTGTGTGTGTGAACGAATATAAAACTGAAATAAATGTTTTGTGAAATAATACTCTTCACTTGATCTTAGCCAAAAGGCTGAGAAGCGATGATAATACATACTCTTAACCATGTGTAATACACTTTGATTCTCTCCTCCCCACCACCATTTTAAATGCTCTTCAGACCCACCAAATTCTTGTCCTGACCCATAAACAGAGGTTGCAATGCGCAGTTTGAGAAAACACCGCCGTAGATACTGCGTGGACTTGGCTGGATGTACTGTGTTCTGGGGTTGCTTCTGATTTGGAAAGGGGGTTATTGAATGAAAATCTAGGTGTTTGGTTATCAAAACATCCTCTTAGATGGTGGTAAATATAATTGTGGGTTTTAGTAGCATTGTGAATTGTAAGGAGCTTCTTGTGGACTTCACTTCAGAATGGTTTGTGCTTTGGGGGAAAATGCACTTTGGCTATTTTTCACAAAGTGTGTGGCCTCATAGAATTTGGTGTTTTCCAGACCAGTATTTCCCCTCTCTGCTGAGAGCCCTCTGACTTCGATTTACAGACGCTGGGATATGCCAAACTTGGATACGCCTCCGAGGCAAGAAAGCCAGGCAGGTTGGCTGTTTTCAGAAAGTAAGAGGATCTGAGGGCAAGAATTGGGCTCTCGGCCCATACAGAGTGTTTCACCTCATCAAGTTTTATGCTTTTTAAACTCTTTGTTATTTACCACTGGGAATTTCCTATGGTGCTGAGAGGTGCTGACACTTGAACCTTTGTGTGCAGTGCTGTTCAGTTCATTCATTGTCGCTTTCTGTAAGCACAATTCCTTTTTACTCTCTTAATGCCTTCCTCTGGACCAGCCAAGTCACTGGCACAACTGGTAATGTGAAATCCTGGTGTCCCGCCGCAGCTCGTGTTGGGTGGGCACTTACTCGTTAAAGGGGTTGGTAACTGAGAGTTTGTCATTATGGGATGCTGATACTGGTGGACAGATGACAAGAGGACCCACGCATGTTTGTGTCTCTGGCCCTCATTCTCCAAAGCCCTCTGCTACTGATTTTTGTTATTTTTTTCCCTGGGACTCTTCGGTGCTACTTGTCATACAGGCATCTGATTTAGAGAGCCTAATTACTGAACACCTTATTCTTGAAATGAGTGCACTGGATAGAACTTCACAAAATTTATTGGTATGTGACAAGGAGGGACCTGAAGTTTGGCAGCTGGAAATCAGAACAGTGGAAGGTAGTATAAGGTTGTGTTTTTGGTGAGAAAGAGCAGCAGTTTCTCTAGAATGTTAGTGTCCCATTTACAACTACCTGTGACGGTTTACCTGCCAGTAAGACTGACGGCTGCCAAACCAGTGCTTTCCCCTTCCATCTTTCCCTCATGTATGTGGTAACGGAAGAAAGAAGAAAGATGTGACCTTGTAGATCTGTGCTCTAGTGGCGCCTGCCCTGTGTGAACACCGCCTGCCCTTTGGAGGGCGGGGAGCATTTCTGCCAGGCTGCCACAATCTAGTCATGCTGCTTGTTAAGTATAGGGAGTTATTTTGACACGAACTCATTGTAATGTACAAACCGCTGTTAAATGGATGTATATGTAACAGATTTTTGTATTTTATATGCAAAGTCTTCATAGGATCCTTTGCAATATGTGTGGAGCTAGTTAAGCCTGTGATCATCCTATTGGAAAGGAAAATCATACCCATGCCCAGGAAGATACTAAGTGGTAAATAAAAGCTGCATGATCAGTTCTTTTGAAGGAGCGCCTTTTTACTGGTTCCCTAGGAAAACAGTTCAACTTCCAGGGAATTGCCTGGTGACACTCTAAGAACTGAAAAAGGCCCTATTGCATGCCATATCTTGCGCTCCCTCTCGAAAACGGACGTTGTTGAATTAACCGGAAGTCCCAGAGCAAAGCAGGAACACATGTCCCGCCTTTGCAGGACACATGGAAAATGGCAGTCAGATACTTGGAGAGAAGTCATCAGTGAAAGATAATTCATTCATTCATTCATTCATTTATTCATGTATATTTTTGAGAAAAGTAATTCTAGATGAACACATAGAACAGACAGTTCTGCTTTTGCCTGAGACCGATAGACGTGGCTGTGGACACAAAATGTCCGCCGCTGCTGTAAGCTGCCGGAAAGGTCTTGACACTGTGGAAAAGAGGCTGGAGAGTCCCCATTGCTTTGTCTCCAGTCGCAGCCAAAAAGCCCTCGTCGCTCCCTTCTGCTTCCTTTTACCCTAAATGCAGGTTCCAGTTTGTTAGACTGGATTAACAATCGTTCTTTTTTTTTGAAGTGGAAGATCATAATGCTACCAAGAATGGGAGACAATCAGCTTTTCCAACAATGCCTGTTTAAAAATTAAGTTTCTCTTTGTCTTAAGAAATGACACATTGCTTTTACATTTAAGGACCATTGATAAAGTTGCCTTTAAAATACAAAAGACAGGGGCACCTGGATGGCTCATTTGGTTAAGGGTCTGCCTTTGGCTCGGGTCATGATCTCAGGGTCCTGGAATCGAGCCCCATGTACGGCTCCCTACTCATCTGGGAGTCTGCTTCTCCCTCTCACTCTCCCTCTGTGCTACTAAACAAATAAGTTAAAATAAAATACAAAGAATAGGGAGAAAACAGGTAGTGGTTGAAGGATACCTAATTTTTGTGTGGTTGTTCCTGAAAGGAGTATTGGGTATTAGCGGTTAGATACATAATTCTATCATGCTACTTTTGATTCCAGACCTGTCTTCAAATACAAAATCTCTTCTAAACACCAGTTGAAACAAATGGTTTTTTTTTTTTTTTTTTTTTTTTTGAGTATTTGTTTTATCTCAACACTCTGAAGATTTCCACTGTTTTTAACCTCCAACATTTCCAGTGTGATAATGGGTCTTTTAAACTCTTGTTTCCCTGCATGTCTTTTTTTTTTTTTTTTTTCTGGCTTCTTCCATGATTTTCTTTATTTTTGGATTTCAGCACTTTATGATATGCCAGGGTGTACTTTTTGGGGGGATATTTATCCTGTTGGAGGTTTGCTTAGATTTTTGAATTTCTAAATTTTTTTTTTCAAAGATTTTTATTTATTTATTTGACAGAGAGAGATCATAAGTAGGCAGAGAGGCAGGCAGAGAGAGAGGAGGAAGCAGGCTCCCTGCTGAGCAGAGAGCCCGATGCGGGGCTCGATCCCAGGACCCTGAGATCATGACCTGAGCCGAAGGCAGTGGCTTAACCCACTGAGCCACCCAGGCGCCCCTGAATTTCTAAATTTTTATACTTCACCAAATTTGGGATATTTGGGGCCATTATTTACCCAAAAGTTTTGTTTGTTTGTTTTTCTGTGCTATTTGCTCCCTTTTCTCTTCTTGGGACTCCAATTAAAGCTATGTTAATTCATCTGATACTGCTCTAGAAGTGCCTGGGTGGTGGCTCAGTCGGTTGAATCTCTGCCTCTTGATTTCAGCTCAGGTCATGATCTCATGGGTCCTGGAATCAACACTCCCCCCCCCACCCCGCCCTGTCCTGTGTGGCTCCTTGCTCAGTTGCTCAGTGGGGAGTCTGCTTGAGGATTCTCTCTCTCCATCTCCCTCTGCCCCTCCTCCCCACTTGTGCTCCATCTCTCTCTCTCTCAAAAACAATAAAATCTTAAAAAAAAATCATTTGATACTATACTACAGATTTCGGAGGCATTTAAGAAAAGATCCGTATTTAAGTTCACTGACTTTGTTTGCTATGTCCATTATGATATTAAAGACCATCCTGTGAATTTTTATTTCAGATACTGTTCCAAGTTTTAAAATTTCTGGGTGCCTGGGTGGCTCAGTCGGTAAGCGTCTGCCTTTGGCTCGGGTCATGATCCCAGGATCCTGGGATCGAGTCCCACATCGGGCTCCTTGCTTAGCAGGAAGTCTGCTTCTCCCTCTACCCTTGCTCTCTCTCTCAGAGAAATAAAATCTTTAAAAAAAAAAAGTTTTAAAATTTCCATTTGATTATTTTTTATATTCTTTTCCTAATATTTCCAACCTCTTCATTCATTATGAACTTAATTTTAAAGTTCACAAAGCATACGTATAATAACTGCTTTTAAGTTCTTGTCTGATAGTGACACATCTGGGTCATTTTGGGTTTGGCCTCTGTTGATTGTCCCCTATCCCCACGGCCCCACTTTTTCCTGGTTCTTTGTATGTCCAGTGTTCTGGGATTATATCCTGGACATTGTGGATATTATGTTGTAGAGAATCTGGACTCTATTAAATACATTCCTCCAATGAGGTGCTTTGCTTTTAGTGTGCAATTAAGAGGCTGAGACTCAAACTGCAAATGATCTCTCTTTGTGGGTGGCAGTTCGGATGTCCTTTCAATTCTTTTTTTTCCCCCCTTAGCAACGCTGTGTGCAATCTACTCTGCAACATGTGTCTTTTCAGAGGTGCCAGAGACTTGGGCAGATTTAGCCATAGAATATGGAGCTGCCTCCTCTGCCTTTTTTCTTTCTTGAATTTTCCCTTCCCTCTCTGTCTCTGGCTCTGCCTCCCTCAGGCCGAAAAGAAGTGGTGTTCAATGTAAACCTCAGTTCTTCTTGGTCCCATTTTGGCTGTGTTTCACTTTAGACAGAATCCCTGAATCCAGGAAGCTCACCATGTGTTGATCCTGTCCATATTTTAGCTCTCTTCCAAAATCTGCCTTTGTTGACTCTGGGGAGCCCTAAGAGAATTGGTTTTGGTAGTTTGTCTAGAGTTGATAGTTGTTACATTATGTAGGAAGGTCAGTTTTCTGGGTAGTTTATAAATTACATTCAACTAAATATACTCGTCCCATATGACCCAGCGGTCATACTCTTTGGTATTTACCCACATGATTGAAAAGTTATGTCCACCCAAAAACCTGCCCATGGATATTTATGGCAGCTTTATCCATAGTTTCCAAGACTTGGAAGCAACCAAGATATCCTTCAGGAGGCTGAATGGATACATTAACTGGAACATCCAGACAATGGAATATTATCCAGTACTAAAAAGAAATGAGCTGTCAAGCTCAGAAGAGACATGGAGGGAACTTAAATGCATGAAAAACATCTGAAAGGGCTACATACTCTGATTCCAATCACATGATATTCTGGAAAAGGCAAAACTATGCAGACAGTAAAAAGATCAGTAGTCACCAGGGAGGAGTAGGGAGGGAAGGGAGAACAGGTCAGAGAATTTTAGGTGGGGAAACTATTCTGTATGATACTACAACGATGGTGTGTGACACTGCAGTAAATCCTCACGTAAACTCTGGACTTTGGGTGATAGTGATGCATCAGTTTAGGTGCATTGATTATAACAAGTGTCTGACAAATGTTAATAGTGGGGGAAGTTGTGTTTGGGGGCAGAGGAAATACAGCAAATCTCTGTATTTTCTGCTCAACTTTGCTATGAATCTAACACCGCTCTCAAAAATAAAGTTAAAAAATAAGTTATGTTTTAGATAAATCAGAAGGTTTTTATAAGTTTGTTTTGGATTACACAGGTAATAAATGCTTTTTGCACATACAACAAAACTTTTTAAAGATGAAAAGAAAGATCACCTATATGCAACTATCCAAAGACGGTATCTGTTAATTTTTAAAAATTATTCCTTTTTTTTAAAAAAAAATTGAAGAGAGAGAGTGGGAGGGGCAGAAGGAGAGAGAGAATCTTAAGCTGGCTCCATGCCCAGCATGGGGCCCAATTCTGAGATCATGACCTGAGCCCAAATCAAGAGTTGGGTGCTTACCCGACTGAGCCACCCAGGCGTTCAGTATCTGTTAATATTTTAAAGATTTTTTTTTTTTTTAATTTGACAGAGAGAGATCACAAGTAGATGGAGAGGCAGGCAGAGAGAGAGGGAAGCAGGCTCCCCGCTGAGCAGAGAGCCCGATGCGGGACTCGATCCCAGGACCCTGAGATCATGACCTGAGCCGAAGGCAGTGGCTTAACCCACTGAGCCACCCAGGCGCCCCAGTATCTGTTAATATTTTAATGGCTACTATTCTGGGAATAATAGCAATGACATAATTATTAATAAAATAATTAATGAAATGTCATTGATTTTTAATTAAATGTGTTTAGTGTTAGGCTACTGTTGACCCTCTGATGCTCCATTAGGAGGAAGATCTGCTCCGGGACCTCAGCTGACTGTGGGTAACAAAACAGTGGAAAGGGAAACCAGGGTTAGGGGAGGACACAGCCTGTCACAAATATCACCCTTCCAGAGTCCGAATTCCTGGCCCAGACATCCATGAGATAAAAGAAAATGCCTACTGTTTAAAGGCACTAAGTTTTGATTATTTTGTTATTCGGCAATAGGACCACTGACATTGATTTACCATGTAGGAAAATCATTCGGCACTAGCTACTGAAGGTGACTTAATCATGTTCTGCCCGTGTTTTCACTCCTAAGTATAGACCCATCAGAAGTGTGCACACACATACCCAATATATACACATGCGGGGTTATACCGCATTACTTGAAATAGCCCGAGTGGAGACAGTTCAAATATCTCATAATAGAACAGCAGATAAATAGTGTTCTGATCATAAAATCGACTATAATGTACCAATACAGATGGGCCAGCTGGAGCCACACACATCAGCTTGGATCTTGCAAGCACACTGTGGAGGGAAGGGAGCCAAACACACCAGAATGCACGCTGCACGATGGCACAAAATCAGCAGGCAATGTTCTACACGCACTTGAGAAGGACATGCATGTGCACGTGGTTGAGTGGGGTGTTCTAGAAATGGTGTTCAGGCTATTTGTTTTACAGTGCTGTTCCAGTCCTCTCTCCTTCTTGAGAGGTTGTCCAGTTGTTCTATGAATTATTGAGAGCTGTGTATGTTAATGTCTTCAACTATCATTGTTGAATCGTCTGCTTCTCCCTCTAGTTCTGGCAGTTTCTGTTTCTTTTAGGGATTTTTCTTTTTTAAAGATTTATTTATTTGAGAGAGAGAAGAGAGACAGTGAGGGAGAAAGAGAGAGAGAATGAGCAGAGCAGAGGGAGAGGGATGAGCCTACATAGGGCTTCAAGGGCTCAATCCCAGGACACTAAGATCACGACCCAAGCCAAAATCAAGTCGGACGCTCAACTGACGGAGCCATCCCGGCAGAGCTGGGGCTCTGCTCTTTAAGTGCCTCTTTATGTATTTACACTTATTATATCTTCTAGATGGATCGACCCTTCTATCATTATTAAACACAGGCCATACTTTTCTGTTCCTTTGCATGTGTCCACTTTTTGTTGAAGACTAGACATTTAAGTAACATGTGGTAACTCTGGAAATCAGATTCCCCTCGTTCAAGAGTTTTTGTGAGTGCTGTTTTCATTTTAATGGTTTCCTGAACTAATTCTATGAAGTCTCAATACTTTATTATATGTGACCACTCAAGGCTCTGCTAAGTTAGCTTCATGGTTGGCTAGTGATCCACCCACAAGTTCTCCATTCTGGGAATCTCTTATTCCTCCATTACCTGAAGCTTTGTTACCCAAGACTGCTATGTTTATAGGACTTCAACTGAAATTCTGTAAGAAGTAGAGGGAGTAGAGAATAGCTAGGACTAGTCAACAATCTAAAATTCAGTATGACATACCAGTATTTAAATAGATCTTAGCCTTCCCTGTTACAAAATATTTCTTATTGGCTAGTTTCTCTGGATTCCTTTTAGTTCTCAAGGTTTCTAGGCTCTCTTTGTAATTCTCTCTCCAGTCTCCTCTCTTCCAGTGTTCCTAACCCTTCTGAAGAAGCCACGATTGAACTTTAAATCCTATAAACTTATTTTAAAATAGAATAATTTAGTGTCCTTTATGATAGTCTTTTCCCATTTACCTGAACCTGGGCTCTGCTTTCACAAGGAAACAGCCCTCAGGGGTGTTTGTGTGTGTGTGTGTGTGTGTGTGTGTGTGTGTGTGTGTGTGTGTTTTAAATAAAAGAACCACGTAACCAGGAGATGAGATAATTATGCCACTCCTTGGAACAGTGAAGTGGCTAGAGTCAGATTAGCTACTAAATAACAGTTTTTCCTTTAAGTTTTTTTGTTTGGCTTTGTGAGAAATGATTCTGTAAGTGTCTTTCATCTCTATTGTCTTTTATAGAAATTTCTCTTGCTTAAATTTTGAAAGTATCTCTTTAATATAGTGATTTTGTGTCTTACAGAAAAAATTATTATCATCATTATTATTATTAATTATTTTTGAGAGAGAGAGACAGAGACAGAGTCTTTTAGGCAGGCTCCACACCCAGTGCTGAGCCCAGCACAGGGCTTGATCTCATGACCCTGAGATCATGACCTGAGCCAAAATCAAGAGTCAGATGCTTAACTGGCTGAGGCATCCAGGCGCCCTTCAGAAAAGAATTATTTTTGTTTATTGCTCAAAACACAAGTGGACTCTAGATTTTGCATCAGGAGTCATTTAGTTTACTGGTTTTGTCACTACTGTTACTAAAATTTTATTGTTCCTTTCATGTAAGTTCCCTGTTTTTGTCAGAGTCATTCTAAAATTTCTCACAATTTTAATATAATTGATAATAGCATCTTTTTCTAGTCACTTTATCTTACAACTGGCTACAAGAAAATTACTGATTTTTATTTATTTATATTATTAGTTTACTAAATTATTGCTGGGGAACAGTTTTAATTGGATCTCTTCTTTTTAGATATAAAATCACAGTTTTCAAGTGATAATGTTATCTCCTTTTCTCCGATATCAATGCCTATTATTTCTACTTAGTATCTTATTGTCAATCTTCTGGCGAAATTATTGTTGCATTGTTGCCTGGTGATAGATTTACTGTGAGCACTGACATTTAGGAGAGTAGAGTTTCAAGACGAATCCTATTAAAGCTGTGAAGTCATTAACTCTATGTTGTTTCCTGTGCTTTACAGTCAACCCCATTGGGTATAGCAGGTTTAACTAGTTTAAGCTTATCATGAATGGGCCACTCTAGCCCATTATCCCCAAAATGTCATTCTACAACTTAATTAGCTCTGTTGTTAATTCTTAAATTATTCTGTTACTTCTTTTCTAAGGAGGAAAAAATCTGCTTATTCATGTGGTATGACCAAGTCCTCCTGGTCGTTCTTTATCTGGTGTAACCATTCACCCTTGGTGATCCTGAGTGTGTGAACTGTTCTAAGGACACAGGAAAGAGGAACTGCACACCTCGCAAAAAGAATGGGGTAACAAATGTACCCGCTGTCCATGCACAACTAAACTTCCCCCGCCCCCACAGAATCCAGTTTATTCTGACTCACTCAGGAAAGTGGTCCTGAGGGTGGCAAGTGCCACCCGACCACAGGGCAAGGGCTCCTGCTGCCCAGGGTGAAAAGCACAGGCTGGGACTGGGTCACGGCGACAGGACATGAGCACCCCAGGAAGTGAGGCGCAGGGTCACATGACATCCACCACGAGACACAAGCAACATGACTCGGCTTGTGGACAGTGTGCCCACATTCACACATGTGCACACATTCACAGGCCAGAGACCCCCCGCCCCACTTGGCTGGACACACGGACACCATGGTGGTATCATGCCGAGTAAGAGGACACATGGCCCCAAGAGACACGTGGACTTGATGACCTCAGGAGTCGACCCAGGCCACCAAGTGCACTGGGATCGTGAGGAGAGGGATGTTGGGGCTGGTCTTGGGGCAGCGGCCGCTTAGCCCCTGGGGTTGGTCTGTCTCCTCCCACAGCTTCCGACCTGCTCGTAAATGTTGCGCGCGAGGGCCCTGTCCAGGCTGACCCCGCGCGGGCGGAGGCCGGAGCCTTTGCCGAACGCCTCCAGCCCCTCACTCCTCAGGCTCTGCGGGCCGCACACCCACCGGCTCGGCGTCCGTGCGCCCCCCACGTGGCATCCGGGTCTTGCTGGCGTCCGCGGGAGAGTTCCAGAAGCCATTGGTTACACCTGCGCAAGCTCTCAGCGCCCGGGGGTAGGTCGGCGGGTTCCCGCGCGCGGCGGCGTGGCCCTCGGTACCAGCTGCTCGGGGAGGTCGTGACGGAGCACCGGGTGGCCTGGAGGGTAAGGAGTGGTCCCAGCTTTGGCCCGGAGGCTGCGAGGCCCGCTACTGCGCCTTCAGCCCTGGTTCGCGCACACTCTCCCCGCCCGGAGCCGGGCTCCTCTGCACTTGGAGTTGGGGCAGGGATGGTGGTGGATGCGCTTCACCCTGAAGGTCGGGTGGGGCATGCGGCCGCCTCAATTCCCGCCGCGCCCCCGTGTGCCGCCCTGTGGTCCCCCTGCGCGCCGCACGGGGTTGCTGCAGCCTCGGGGGTGGCGCCGCAGGCCGGGGTGAGGCCGCGGGACAGGCCGGGACACCCGGGCTGCGCACCCCCGCCGCCCGCCTGCCCGCCCCGCTGGTCCCCGTCTCCTCCGCCTGCAGGGACCGTCGAGGTCCGAGACCCCTGCCTGCCGCCGCCGCCCCGGACTTGGCTCCAGGAGCTGAGGGGCCACATGCAGGGCCTGCCCCTCCGGAGCGCGTGGACTCTTTGACGGTAATAAGTTGGAGACGTTTTGCCCTGTAACACTCGCTGCTGAAGTATTTTAGAACAAGGACGCTCTCCTACGTAGATGCACTATGGAGTTGGGAAGAGAAGGAGGTTTTGCTCTGATGCAATCTGTTATCTAATTGACAACCCATATTCAAATTTCTTCTATTGCCCCAGTGACGTCCTTTAGAGCCTTTTTTTTTTTTTTTTTTCCTTTCTTTTTCCTGGTCTAATTCTGAATGCTGGGTCATGCATTGCATTTAGTTGTCCTGTTTACCTAATCTCCCGGACCATTTCTGAGTCTTTTCCGTTGTTTCCTGATCTTGACGGTTTTGATAAGTATAGGCCGGTTATTTTCAGAATATCCCTTAATTTAATTTTGTCTGGTTTTCCCTCATGATTGGTTTCAGGTTTTGTATTTTTGATGCAAATATCATAGAAATGGTATTATGTCCATGGTATTATTAGAAAGCACGTGGAGTCCATTGGTCTCCACGGTTGGGGGTGTTAAGCTGGTTATCCTCCATGTCTCCCCGCTGGAAAGCTATTATTACCTTGTTTTTGAAATTAATAAGTAGTTTGCAGTGCCATACTTTGACACCATGTAAATACCCTGTTTTCTCACCCAGTTTTTACTTATGACAATTATGATGCTTACATTTACCTACCATAACATTTTACCTGTTCTAATCTATTACTGTAACAACCTGTAATGATTTTCTAATGACATCATTCTTTTATATTTGTTTTTTGGCATCCTCCCGTAAGGAAGAGTTTTCTTTACTTTCTTTCAGAAAGAGCTCATGCATTCTGATTTTATTCTCTGAATTATAATCTATTTTAACCATTAATTTGATGCTCAAAATATTCTGTCACAGATGTGGCCAGTGGGAGCCTCATCAAGTGGTTCCTGTGGCCTTTTGAAATAGTCCTGTCATTCTTTGCATACTTCTTGATATTCTACTACAGTAAGCTGCTCTAGATCAGTCTTGTCCTTTTCCTGCTCCAGCTGTGAAAAGGGGAACTACATTTCTGTTAGGGTCTGTGATCAAAGGAACGAGACTGATATAAAGCGAAGGTCAAGCAAAGCTTTATTTCGCGCCAAGCATCGAGAATCAAACTGACCGGTCAGGGCCCTCTCTTGCAAAGAGGCGACCCCTCCCAGCCTCACAGACAAACTTTTATAGAGGTAGTTTAGCCGGGCTATACACAGGTGGCCAATGAGATTGCAATACGTAGAGAAAACTTCACAGTCATGTTAGGTCACACACAGGCGGCCAATTGAATTACAATTCACCCTAGTAGATATATGCGTGCCCCACTGATTGGCTGTCTCAACCTGGTCTGACCTGCCCTTGTATCTGGGCTTTGCAAGTAAGTTCCTCTGGGAGGGGCAGGATCAATCTAAGTTTACTAAATAGGGTCAATCTAAGTTTACTGCATAAACAACAAAATGGCTCCCTCTGATTAAGTAGGCCCTTACAATTTCTTTTTAGGTGAGAATTGTGTTTAGAAACTAAGATCTGGGGACCCCTGGGTGGCTCGGTGGGTTAAGCCTCTGCCTTCAGCTCAGGTCATGATCTCAGGATCCTGGGATCGAGCCCCACATCAGGCTCTCTGCTCAGCAGGGAGCCTGCTTCCTCTTCTCTCTCTCTGCCTGCCTCTCTGCTTACTTGTGATTTCTGTAAAAAAAAAAAATCTTAAAAAAAAAAGAAACTAAGATCTGGGTGCTAGATCTGTCTATAGCTACTGAGGGCTCATTGCTTTAAGGTGCTCCTCAATATGTGTATTGAGTAAAATTTCTGATTACACAGTAGATGTACTGTGTAATCAGAAACTTTTAAGAGAAAGTTTACTCTTAAACCACTTGTCCTAAACAACATCAGTTGTCTGAAAACTGGGGAGTAGTTCCACAAATGAAAAAATGTGTATCTTAGAATTCTAGGGATATCTTTTCTCTGTAGACTGTTAAATATTCTACTGTGTAATCATTCAAGAAAAAAAAATTAGAAAAATATATTAAAAATTTAAATTCAATTAATTAACATACAATATATTATTGGTTTCAGAGGTAGAGGTCTGTGATTCATCAGTCTTATATAATACCCAATGCTCATTACATCAGATGCCCTCTTTAATGTCCATCAGTCTGTTACCCCATCCCTCTACCTGCCTCCCCTCCAGTAACTCTCAGTTTGTTTTCTATGATTAAGAGTCTCTTATGGTTTGTCTCCCTCTCTGGTTGTGTCTTGTTCTATTTTTTTCCTCTCTTCGCCTATGATCCTCTGTTTTGTTTCTTAAATTCCACATATGAATGAGATCATAGGATGATGGTCTTTCTCTGATTGACTTATTTCGCTTAACATAGTACCCTCTAGTTCCATCCATGTCACTGCAAATGGCAAGATTTCTTTTTTTCTTTTTTTGATGGCTGAGTAATAGTCCGTTGTGTGTGGGAATAGAAGACTTTGTTTTTATGAGTTCTTTGAAATTATTTTGGGAGAACTGTGGCTCACTCTATCTCAGTTTTTAAAAGTTTGGTATAATTGGATCATTGGGACATTGTCCCTCAAGGATCTGAAGTTTCAAGCCTCTGTATATTATAGCTGCTGAACTTTAAATTGCTCAGGGACAACAAGTATTCCCCCAAACAATAGATGATTTAAATTTATGTAGTAAGTTGGTTGCTGTCCTTTGGCACTTTTAGTTATGGAGGTGACAGTCAGTAGTTTTGAAAGAAATGGATTGCAATGTTGATTTTTTTTTTAATTTTTAATTTTTCAAAAAGATTTTATTTATTTATTTGTAAGAGAGAGAGAGCACAAGCAGGCAAAGTGGCAGGCAGAGGCAGAGAGAGAAGCAGGCTCCCCACTGAGTAAGGAGCCCAATATGGGACTTGATCCCAGGACCCTGGGATCATGACCTGAGCCGAAGGCAACGGCTTAACCGACTGAGCCACCCAGGCTTCTCCAATATTGATTTTCATATAATATGTTTAACATTTTAAGTATGGATGCATTCATTCTTGCACATAGCTAACTTTATGAAGTTCATCATAAAATAATATTTGGGGTTGGTGACAGGGAATTTAGATGAGAGGACAACTTTTCTTGGCTACTATTTTTTTTAAAGATTAAAGAAAAAATTTTAAGTAGTGTTTATACCCAATGTGGGGCTTGAGCTCACAACCTTAAGGTCAAGAATCTTGTGCTGCACGGACTGAGCCACCCAGGTGCCTATATTTTTAAACACTAAGAAAATATCAAGTCTCTGGCAACTGGACTGATTTTTCATTCTAAAAAAAATATTGTGTCTTTTTTGCTAGTCTTAAGAGTAACACACACACACACACACACACACACACACTTAGTTACTTTAAAATAATTTCTCTCTCTCTCTTTTTAAAAGATTTTATTTATTTGTTTGGCAGAGAGAGAGAGACAGTGAGAGAGGGAACACAAGCAGGGGGAGTGGGAGAGGGAGAAGCAGGCTTCCCGCTGAGCAGGGAGCCTGATGCTGGGCTTGATCCCAGGACCCTGGGATCATGACCTGAGCTGAAGGCAGATAATTAATGATTGAGCCACCCAGGCACCCCTAAAATAATCTCTTTAATAATAAAATAAAATTTTTGTACAGAATTTCTTAAATATAAAATCTGGCAGAGAAATCCCTAAGAAATAACCTGTTAACTAAGAAATGAGTAAGAACGCCTTACTGTATTGATGTAAGAAAAATGGAGCTCTTGGGAGGAGAAGCAGAGACTCTGCGGGCTCAAGGACCGGAACGGAAAGTCCTGCTGATAGGCATTCCCTAGAATACCAACAGCGTCCTGGGCGGGAGCTGATAATGTCTGGACCTACCATGCAAGCTGCTGGGGGACTGGAGAGTAAAACAGGATACAGCGGAAGGGTTTGCCAATAGGCTGGGAATGAGATATAGTGAGGGAGAAGTCACGGAGAATAATGTGATATAATGAAAACTGTTGGATAAATGCTATGCTCCTGCTCTAGGGGCATGATAGAAGATATCACCCCCAACATGATTACACCATCACCCTGTGTGTCAGCTTTTGAAATACGGGGAACTGGGAGGCAGTGATAACACTGGCTCATGCGGAGAAACCAAGAAGGAACACCAGGAACACCGGTGATGAGAAAGTGAAGAGGGAAACATTGTAAGTAAACCGAGAAAGTGAAGAGTGAAACATTATAAGTAAATGGTATCAGGGAGGAATCTGCCTGTAAGAGAAATAGCAAAGGTAGGATGTGCCTAGGGAACAGGACGACAGCGGGGAAAGTTTCAGAATGAGGATATCTGAAAATAGAAAGGAAAGGACTAGTAGGGAAAGGGGAACGATGGAAGGTGAAGAAGACCAGTGTCCGTGCAGAAGCGAGGCACGCATTTGTCTTCTTTCTGTTCACATGGAATGTAAGAAAACCAAACCATTCAGCGTCCTGTTTATAATTAGACGATCTGTAATCTTCTTTTCCAGGAGATTTTAAGATAGCTTAAAAAGGGATTTTCATTTCTGCATCCTTGAGATCTTCGTGGGTTTTAATGTAGAGGGAGGCTATTGCCTGGGAGTCCTATTCAGCACGACTTACGTACTCACGAAGGTACGGGTCTCAACGCTGAATGGGACCGTGCCGCGGACGTGTCTGTGTTTGAGTAAGGTGGCTTATTTTGTGTGACTTGTAAACTGGATTTTCAGTATCATCAGAAAGGGTCCCTACAATGCTTTAAACAATGTCATCATTTCTGAGACAAGTGTGTGGACCTCCAGGCTACTCGCTGGGAAGGAAAGAGTATATTTAGACCAAGAGCTTCGTAGTCCCAGAACAAATTCATTGATTTGTTTCAGTATCCCTTCTCTTCTTCCACTGAAGATCATCACTATTTATTTATTTATTTATTTTTTACAAACCTGCTTTCTTTACTTCCCTTATCTGGCTTAATTTTCTAATCTGTGTTCAGTTTATTCAGTGTACATTCCTGTTTTTTGTTACACGGTACTTTCACATCTTTGCTGGGAAACTACCGCGTGCCAAGCATAGGAGAGCAGGCTGAGATCCAGGTATTAAATGTGTTTATTCTTGTTTTCAAGTTGATTCTTTTCTAAATTTTGCTGTGGAAGAACCAATTTTTTAATGTAGATCAAACCTGTTCACACACACACACACACACACACACACACACACACATCCCTTTTAGGTCAATAGGTAAGCGCTGTGATTTCTTGTAGTAAAATTGTATTTATGATAGTGAAAATAAGTTTGAAAGTGTTTTCTTAACGAAACGAACTTGATGCTTGATGCATCTCTTTGTGTCTCAGATGAAAGGGAGAGAGTATTATTAGAATAACTACAGGTGCAAAAAAAGGAAATGCAAGGAGAAAACCTCACCGTTTGGAGCTTTTTTTTCCTGGAGGGTTTTTCTAGATACCCAACATTAGAGATTGTCCTCTTCGTCTTCAGCCTTGTGATGTTCCTGATAACCCTCTTGGGCAACAGCACTCTGATCTTGATCACTGTCCTAGATGCACGCCTCCAAAGCCCCATGTACTTGTTCCTTGGAAATCTCTCTTTCATGGATATTTGTTACACATCTGCTTCCATTCCCACTTTGCTGGTGAACGTGCTGTCATCCCAGAAAACCATTATGTTTTCTGGGTGTGCCGTACAGATGTATCTGTCTCTTGCCATGGGCTCCACAGAGTGCGTGCTCTTGGCCGTGATGGCGTACGACCGCTACCTGGCCATTTGCAACCCCCTGAGGTACCCCGTCCTCATGAACAGGCAGGTCTGTGTGCAGATGGCTGCTGCCTCCTGGGTGACGGGTTGTCTGACTGCCCTGCTGGAAACCAGTTTCGCCCTGCAAGTACCCCTCTGCGGGAATCTCATTGATCACTTCACATGTGAGATCCTGGCCGTGCTGAAGTTAGCTTGTGCAGAGTCACTGCTCGTGGACATGGTCATGCTGGTGGTCAGTGTGCTCCTCCTGCCAATCCCGATGCTCTTAATTTGCATCTCTTATGTCTTCATCCTTTCCACCATCCTGAGAATCAGCTCAGCCGAGGGAAGAAGCAAAGCTTTTTCGACCTGTGGCGCGCACTTGACCGTGGTGATCTTGTATTATGGGGCTGCCCTCTCCATGTACCTAAAGCCTTCTTCCTCGAGCTCACAGGAAGTAGATAAGGTCATCTCACTGCTCTATGGAGTGCTGACCCCTATGTTGAACCCCATCATTTACAGCTTAAGAAACAAAGAAGTCAAAGCTGCCATGAGAAAAGTGCTGGGCCAGACACCATTGTATTGAACACATGAAAGTCTCTGACTCAGGGGTGCGCTCTTGGCAGAATTCACCAGAAATTCTGTTCACCCTTAGAACGCTGATGTTCACCCCTAGCCCTATAATTTTACAGTTGGGACATATGTGCACACCGAAGACATTATCTGTGGATAATAGTAGGTTCCAGTTGGCCTTTGGTAATATTTTCTGTCTGCTATGTTTCATGGCTAGAGAAGCTTTGGTCTGTAATATCCTCCCACATTTGCCCCCCGAGCAGGCATGGATGAATTCGGTCAGTGAATGTTGGTGCCAGAAGAAATTAGTGTATGTTCTCTCTGTAGATCTTTCTAGAATGAGGTGGGCATGTAAAAATACAAAGAAACAAATAATAGAGATTGGCCTTGATTACGCAGATGAGAAAATGAG
Source organism: Lutra lutra (assembly GCF_902655055.1). Classification (NCBI taxonomy): domain Eukaryota; kingdom Metazoa; phylum Chordata; class Mammalia; order Carnivora; family Mustelidae; genus Lutra; species Lutra lutra. The sequence continues at coordinate 73,732,909 of NC_062290.1, read as the reverse complement.
AGAAAAATCAAAAGACTCGCTCAACGTCACCCAGTTGCAGAGCTCAACCTGCAACCTTTTCTTCCTCTTGTCTCCACGGAGCATATTCTGCTGCTGCTGTGGCCGCTCCCTTGTCACCCTTCCTCCTTCAGAACCCTGGGTGGAAGCTCCTGACTTTCTGACTAAAGCCCCCCAGTGCCTGTGTGACTGGCTCCCCTGCCAACCTGCCTTCTCTAAGCTCATAGATCCTTGTGTAAATTGGATCCATTTCTTAGCCCATATCCCGCCCCGACATGAAGGCTTTCTGGTGTGTCAGCTTTTTCTCCTTATTGGATGATTGACTTCACGAGGGCAGGAGGACCTGTAATAGTGCCCCCTTTGTGTTTACAGCAGTCGTTCAGTAAACTCCTACATTCACCAGCTTTGAACTAATCCCCTTGAGAAGAAACTACCACCTCTGGAGAGGGTGAAGGAACACCACAGGGCGATGAGGTTTCTCGCTTTAAAAATATGCAGTGATTGCAGACACCATGTTTCTATTAGTTGCTTTAAAACTTTTTTGTTGTTGTTGTATTAAAATACTGCTTGTTAAAAATGCAGACTCTAGGCCACTACTCCCAGATATTCTGATTCAGTGGCTCTGGGGTGAGGTCCTGATAGTCTGCATTTAAACATAGATCCCTGAGAAATTCTGGGACAGATTTTGAGATGACCCTACTTTGGGAGACATTGTTTCTGGCAAGAGTCTGCCATTCCATGTAAAAGTAGAAATCGTTCTCATTTCTCCCCGATTGCCTTTTAATTGTGCTTTTCCTTCCATTGTTTGTGTCTCTCTGTGTGCCTTCTCATTGGCCTACTTCTACGTCCTGAGTAGGGAAGGGGGGAGGGTTTTGAATGGAGGGAGGTTAACCCACTTGACAAATTTCAACATACGAAAGACCGAAAAAGTTTAGTATTGGATGTTGAGTTCTGGATGATTTCACTCGTAGACTATTCCCTTAGATCTAAGGCTCCCATTGCATGTTCGGGGATGTGTAACCTACATAAAATGACACCTGACGTTATCACCCAGCAAAATTCTGGTGATGGCTGGGGCACCTGGGTGGTTCAGTGGGTTAAGCATCTGATTCTTGATTTCGGCTCAGGTCATGATCTCAGGGTTGTAGGATTGAGCCCTGCATCGGGTTCTGCACTGGGTGTGGAGTCTGCTTAAGATTCTCTCTCTCCCTCTCTCCCTGCCCCTGCGCCCCTTTCTAAAAAAAAAAATTCTGGTGATGCAGCAAGGGGACAAATTTGATGCCAGATATTGATGCCAAGAGATGTTTGATAGTGGAGGAGGAAAGCAAGCCCTGAGTACATGGCTTTGGGGTAACAGAGGTGAGCTGACCACGAAGTTTCATCCCAGATGTAATTATTTTTCCTGCTCAGATGCCTCAGCCCTCACAACCAGATACCACATTCGTTTCTTGGTAATTTCAGAGTCATCGTGAAGGGGCATTCTGTCGGTGGCTTTTATTACGGTGGAGCTGGTTTTTGTGTCAGAGTAGAACTACATATCTGCCTTCCCGAGTTCACTGCTATATCTGTGGTACCAAGTATAAACAGGAATAACAGCAGTTACAGATGTATCTGAAATCTTTACTACAAAGAGTGAATTATGAGAACTTAAAGACACAGCCACTGGGCAACCTCTGTAATTAGTAATCAACTTTGATGCAAGAAACTGAGCAAATTGGCATGGAAACAAGAGTTTCAGAATGGGATGTGGATCAAAATGGGGCACTGAAACAGATTAGAAATGACCAAGATGTCAGAAAAGGACTCATGCTGGAATCAGGGCAGATCTCGGTGTAGCAGCTGTTAACTAAGAAGTTAGGAGTTGCAGTCATTACAGCCACATGGTACATAAAGTTGCAATGAAAAACAAGTGAACGTAAATCTCAGTGTGTTTTATTTATTACTGGCAACACCGAAGTTAATTATTGGTACATGGGGCATTCTTTCATTTGGGTTCGATTCCATCCCAACCAGTGCTAATTGCAGTCATAACTTTTAGAGCCTCAGGTAAGGGATCCCTTTCAGGTATTGTCACAAAGAGGAATATATTTGACAGAGAAGGTAAAACGACATCTGACAGAAGGCCAATTCCAAAACAATTACATAACCAGATCTGTGCTGTAGAAAAATCTGATCGTGTTACTTCCCCGCTTAAATCCCTCAGTGGCTTTTATTACTCAAAAACTTGAAGTCCTTAAGATGACATTCAGGGACTTTCTTAATCTGATTACCTGCCATTTACATCCTTTGCTCTTGGAACACACAACTCCTTCTAGTTTCATGGAAGCATTGTGCTCTGTCTTGCTTCTTTTATTAAGAACATGTATCATAATTTGTAACTTGGTTATAGTTTGTGGGTTTGCTTGTTTCCTACCAGCTGCACTAGTGTGCGGTTCATGGAGGCAAGGACTGTGTCAATTTCCTTAAACATTGTATACCTAGGCGTTAGCACAAGGTCTGGCACAGAGAAGACATTCGGTATAGACTTTTTGTGAAGGACCAAGTGCTCAGTGTCCATCTGTTGAATAAAAATACGCATGCAATAAACTTCTGATGACAACTCAATGAGGTACTTGATCATTCCTGAAGATGTCAAAGGTGACCTCTATGTGTCAAGGAAGACTGATGGTGGGGTTGTGTTTTAGACATGTTGAATTTGTCATGACTTTGAGATAGAGAAGCAGAAATATCAAGGATCAGTTGGATATGCAGGTGTTAATTAGTGAGAAAGATCAGCCTGGGGATGGAAACTTGTGACATATTTGCACATACGTAATGAAGTGATGAACATGGTTAGCATGAGCTTGGGGAGAGAGTATAGAGTGAGAAAATTGCTGAGGATGAAACTAGAGGAACACTAATATTTAAAGCCCATCAATAGAAAAAGCCAAAAAAGGGGCATTGAAAAGGAGCACACTCTGTAGAAAGAGGGCAAAAACCAGCACACAGATTCCAGTTTTGGTTGAAATGAAGAAAGCGCGCGCCATCCCGTTTCTCCCACTGAATGCAGTTAAAAACTCTAAGAAGCCCGAGTGTCCTGCGCTGATGAATGACTAAAGAAGATGCGGTATATATGTAACAGAATATTACTCGGCCATAAAAAAGAATGAAATCTTGCCATTTGCCATGACCTGGATGGAGCTAGAGAGTATTAAGCTAAGTGAAATAAGTCAGAGAAAGACAATTATATGATTTCACTCAGGTGAAATTTAAGAAACAAAACATACAAGCAAAGGAAAAAGAGGGAGTGAGAGAGAGAGGGAGGCAAATCAAAAAACAGATTCTTAACTATGGAGAACAAACTGATGGTCACCAGTGGGGAGGCGGGCGGGCAGGGCGATGAGTGAAACAGGTGATGGGGATTGAGGAGGGCACTTGTCACGATGAGCACTGGTCCTTGTATGTATCCTCGTATGTACAGAATTGTTGAATCACTATGTCGTACACCTGAAACTAATCTTACACTGTATGTTAACTGTACTGGGGTTAAAAGAAAATGAGTGAATGAATGAATGAATGAATGAATAAATACTCTAGACAGAACGTGTGGAGCATCTGTCTGAGGGCTCTGAGAAGTAAGAGAGCAAGCAGACCTGGAAGGAAACTACCTTGCAAGCTGCCAACAAACTCAGGGTGAATTTCTGTCTCTCCCCCTCCCAGTATCTGGGGCTTTGACTGAAGGGAAGGCTGAAACCCAAACCCACACATTGGGTTCAAGCAGAAAGTGAGGATAATCTCCAGAATGTCTTCTGGAGATTTTTATGTTTTTTTTATGCTTTTATGGTCCAGAAAGAGACATGGGGCTCCTGTATCAGAAAGTGTGAGGTGCATCCCCCAGGCAGTGCTGTAGCGACAGTGGCAGGGCCTGCCAGCAGTGGTGGCTGGGCAAACAGCTGAAATCCTTGGGAAAGAACACTTCTTCCTGGTCGGAGGGACTGTGGTCCCAAGAGCATGGGAGGAGTCCTTATTGCTTCCCTTCTCCCTCGATCTTCTCACTGTTGGTACTTTCAGCTTCCAGAACTGTAAGAAAGTAAATTTCTGTTGTTTAGGTCATCCAGTCTATAGTATTGTGTCATGGCAGCCTGAGGGGACTCATACATGGCCCCTTCCTCCGTCTTCAAAGCCAACAGATGACAAAAGGCAACAGTCTTTCTCACATTGTACTACTATGACTCTGCTTCAGTCCTCACATCTTTCTCTCTCTTCTGTCTCCTTCCACTTTTAAGGACCCTTGTGATTACATTGGGCCAAGGCAGATAACCTCTCTCTTGTAAGATCAGCTGATTAGCAACCTTAATTCCATCTGCAACCTTGATCTTCTTTGCCATGTACGTAAATAATACATTTTCTTTATCCACGCATCCATAGGTGGACAAATTGGAAACCTGGGTTACTTCCACCTCTTGAAAATCATGAATAACGCTGCAGGGAACACAAGTGTGCAGATATGACTCTGAGATCTTGCTTTCAGTTCTTTTGGATATGTAACCACAAGTGACATTTATGGATCATGTGATAATTCTATTTTTAATTTTTTGAGGAACTTCCATACTGTTTTCTATTATGGCCGCACTATTTTACACTCCCACCGGCAGTGGACAGATTTCCAGATGGTCCACATCTTCGTCAATACTTGTAATTTTGTGGGTTTTTTTTTTTTTTATACCTTAACCATTCTAATTGGTAGGAGGTAATATCTCATTATGGTTTTGACTTGCATTTCTCTAATGATTAATGATGCTGAGCCTCATTCATATATGTTCATATACCTTTTGGACATTTGTATGTCTACAGAACTGTTTACTCAAGTGTTTTGCCTATTTTATTTTATTTTATTGTCTTTATTATATCCTTAATTAAATGATAAGGTCTTTAACATGGTAGCTTGGCTCTCTTAAAACTCCTTTTTTCATTAGGCTTTATTTTGATTTTTTTTTAAAGATTTTGTCCATTGGGGCGCCTGGGTGGCTCAGTGGGTTGAGGCCTCTGCCTTCGGCTCGGGTCGTGATCCCGGGGTCCTGGGATTGAGCCCCGCATTGGGCTCTCTGCTCACCAGGGAGTCTGCTTCTCTCTCTCTCTGCCTGCCTCTCTGCCTACTTGTGATCTCTATCTGATAAATAAACAAAATAATAAAAAAAGATTTTATCCACTTATTTGACACAGAGAGAGAAATCACACGTAGGCAGAGAGGCAGGCAGAGAGAGAGGCGGAAGCACGCTCCCCACTGAGCAGAGAGCCTGATGCAGGGCTTGATCCCAGGACCCTGAGATCATGACCTGAGCCGGAGGTAGAGGCTTAACCCACTGAGACACCCAGGGACCCCTAGACTTTATTTTTTTAGAGTAGTATTAGGTTCACAGCAGAATTGAGGGGTAAGTATAGAGATTTTCCATACACTCCTTACCGCCATAGCCTTCATCAGTACCCCACTGTGGGGGGGGTACATCTGTTATTCAATTGATGAACCTACCTTGGCACATCACAATCACCCACAATCCATAGTTTGCCTTATGGGTTACTCATGGTGTGGTATATTCTGAGGGTTTGGACAAATATATAGTGACCTGTAGCCATCATTATGGCATCATACAGAGTATGGGACTTAATGGCATTTGCAACTGAGTAGATTTCTTAAGCTTGAGAGTAATATTATCTTTTTTTTTTTTTTTTTAGAGATTTTATTTATTTATTTGACAGAGAGAGATCACAAGTAGACGGAGAGGCAGGCAGAGAGAGAGAGAGAGGGAAGCAGGCCTCCTGCCGAGCAGAGAGCCCGATGTGGGACTCGATCCCAGGACCCCGAGATCATGACCTGAGCCGAAGGCAGCGGCTTAACCCACTGAGCCACCCAGGCGCCCAATATTATCTTTGGATCCTTTTATGAGTACTTCGAACCACCTCCACCCCTCAATATTTCACTGTCACTCATAAGTAGAGATTATTTCACTTTGAAGGCACTTCAAATTTCCCTTAGGAGAAACTTTCTGAGAAGAAAAGTTCTCTTACTAATAAGTCTCAGTTGAATTATCCCAAGTTTGCTCCTAACTTGCTGCGTCCTCCTGGGGCTGAGTCCCAGAGTGTCTTATTTAACTGTGTACACTACCGGGACACGAGTGCCCTTTGGGTTCTAAACGGTCATGGATCTCGGTAGAACACCGTTCCCCCCAGGGCAGGGAGAAGTAATCTGTGACTTGTACCTGTGTAGTGGGAATAGGGCCATAATGAAGAAGTGAGGCTCTGCAGAGAAAGAAAAGCATTATGACTGTCTTGGTTAAGTGAGTGTTTTGTTTTGTTTTTGGTTAAGTAGGTTTTGTCAACAAAGGCATGCTCTTGCACTATTGAAGAGTTAAGTCAAGTAGCTGCTTCTCCCAAAGGACCATGGGAAGATCTCAGTAGGGTGGTGGAGAATATGGAGTACGAGAAATGGAGTGGTATGCATGCATCTTACTGCCCTTTGAGCAAAGAAGTACCTTCCCAGTGTAACTCTTTTCTTATCTCCTGTTTCTTTACCTCAAATGGGCCTCCAGATTAGCCAATACAACTTTCCCTACTTTTTTAAAAATTAAAACTTCCCTATGTGTTTTTCCTCTTTTTTTTTGAATAGTAAATAAGTCCTAGGGATTTAGTGGACAGTGTAGTGGGCATACACCCCAATATTGCATTATAACTTGCTAAGGACTAGAACTTAATTATTCCAACTATAGTATGTAATGTGATGGAGGTACTAATTATTACTACTGTGGCAATCACTACTGTATAAAAATCTGTCACATTAACATGTTGTACACCTTAAATTTATACAACATTTTAAGTCAGTCATATTTCAATAGGAAGCAATTTTTAGAAAATAAACCAAGATATATGAAAAAAACTCCAGAAAAACAAAATTAGAGTCAACTTCTGTTGGCTTCTATAAAATGGGCCTACTGCTTGCTTGTAATATGTTTACTATCCAATAATTAATATTTAATCAACAATCAATTTTACTATTATATTACTTATTAATTATGTTGATTATTTTATAATCAATATAGTAATTATTTTAGAATTAATGTATGAATAATTAATGATTTTATCTAATATTTAACTCCAAGTCGCATCACTGAAAACAATTTTATAGAATAACCCAGAAGGCAGAGCCATGATGTCACCAATTAAAAAGGTTTTAAACCTTAAATTGAATTGTATAATGTGAAGAATAACTAAATCATTGGTAAGGAAGACAAATTGTCATTTACCTGGCTTCTTTGTTAGAACTGAATTCAATTTACCATTTCTAATATTATTGAGAGGACTTATTAGAACACAAAACATTGATGGCGGAGACCAAAATCTTTTTTTCCACCAGAGTTAGCAAGTCAAACATGAATACCCTCTGTAAAATTCCCAACCTTTTTAGTCTTAGAAAAACAAAAAGCCACCAACTAGAGTATGAAATTCACAAGTTCCATTGTAACCATTAGTCTCAGCCTCCCCCATCAACATTTATCCCAACTGTATCCAATCCTCATTCTTTTCTCCATTCACCCATATCTTTCAGATTCTCCCAAAGTTCAAAAAAGATAGTCTTCTCCCTAATAGCTCACAAAACTCTCCCAAATTGCCCACTTTATTTCCTCCTACAGTTTTATTCTATTCATTTGGGTATACTTATATATTATATTGCGAAAGATTATTTATTTATTTATTTATTTATTTATTTATTTATTTATTTATTTGACAGAGACAGATCACAAGTAGGCAGAGAGGCAGGCAGAGAGAGAGGGGGAAGCAGGCTCCCTGCTGAGCAGAGAGCCCGATGCGGGGCTCGATCCCAGGACCCCGGGATCATGACCTGAGCCGAAGGCAGAGGCTTAACCCACTGAGCCACCCAGGCGCCCCTATTGTGAAAGATTTTAAATCAACTTTTTCATTGGTATTTTGTCAACTAACTTAGAAGAAGTTCAAGGCCGGATGTTTCTGTATGCCCAGAGCACTGAAAAACAAGACAAAATATATTTCACATTTTGGTGCAGTAGGGCAGCTGTGCTCCTCCACAGTAAAACAAGTGGCCAGTGGTGAAAGGTAGAGTGAGGTGAGTCAAGGATCCGAAATAATCCCATTCCAGACAGCCAGAGGGATATGGCTATGTGCATTCCAAATGTCTGTATTTTATGAAAGGCAGTGTGTTACTGACAAAGGAGAACTAAAACAATTATCAAAGATCAACAGCTACTAAGTGCAGACCTGGGATACAGCTCCTGGGCGGTGTAATTCCCATCCCTTACTCCTCACTCATCTCCCACTAGAGATGAGTGGGTCTTCCGTTTTTATCAGAGCAGGCTACTGCTCCAAAACCCATGCCTTTTCCACGTTCTTCGCAGTCTCCTTGTACCCGAAATCCTCCTTGAGACTCCCTTCTGCCTCCTGGAAGAACACACTCTGGTCATTTTCTGTGAGGTTGAGAAATATATTACAAGGCATAGTTCCGTTTCCACAGAAGGGTGCTAGCATTTCTCCTTCTTCCTGCTTTTCCCTGTGAGCTGTGGCCGTAGACTTGGGGTTGTTTCACAATCCCTGGTGTGGGGTGTCAACTTGGACCAAGCTGGGAAGGTGTAGCCATGTCAACACAGGACTGTGCATTCTTGCACGAATGGTGGCGCGCCATAGTTTTAGTGGAGGCATGCCATCATCTTTGCTGACTGGGTATCACCAGAGATGCAGGAAACCGATATTCTGGGAGTCAGAAGTCAGACATCCATTTCATGAGGCTAAAATCAAGATGTCAGCAGGGCTGGTTCTTTCCAGAGCCTAGGGACAATCAAGTAGCTCACCCTTTCCAGTTCCTAGGGGCCACCTACCTCCTTCACTGCGGTGCCCTGGTCCAGCTTCAGAGCCCGCAGTGTAGTATCAAGCACACCGCCTCCTCTCCGTCCCTCTGTTTCCCTTCTGCTTTTCCTCATGACCCATCAGAAAGGAAGACAGTTTCCTTGACATTGTGTGAATAGTAGCATTGTGCCCAGAACAGATTAAGGCTGGTTGCATTCTACTCCATATGGGTCAGAGGTACTCCTGCAATATCGGTTAGTTTTAGAGGAAACGCACCACCTATTCTAATTTTTCCTAGCAGTCCTGGGAGGCTCCCTCCACCCTCGCATTGTCTACCAGCTGTGTTTCAGGGAGAAGGATTTTAGTAGCTCATCAAAAATTCTCTTTAATCTCCTTTCTAGCATTTGCTGTCTTTCAGCCATGGGCAAAAGTTAGCACGATGGCGTTTGCATCTGGGGAGCAGCATTCCAATTTAAGAGAGACGTTGATAAACGGGCTATGTCATATTTTATGCACATCTTTCCCAAGTACATTTTCCTTGAAAAATTATTTTGTCTTCTATTGTATTTTTAAACTGCATTGTCTATGAATAAATATATTCTTGCAAAAACCATTAAAGCAAAATGCTTTAGGGGAGCCTGGGTGGCTCAGTGGATTAAGCCTCTGCCTTCGGCTCAGGTCATGATCCCAGGGTCCTGGGATCGGCCAGCTTCGGGCTCTCTGCTCAGCGGGGAGTCTCCTTCCCCCCTCCCTGCCGCCTGCCTCTCTGCCTACTTGTGATCTCTCTCTATGTCAAATAAAAAAATAAAATCTTAAAAAAAAAAAAAAAAGCAAATGCTTTAGCAGACTTCTCTTTTCAGGATATCCACACCCTGTCCCAGTCCCACCCCCAGAGTTAATTTCTCTAATCGGACCTTTCTTATGCAATACTCTAGTAGTTCTCAAGCTGTACTGTGCTTAAGAATTACCTGGAAAGTGAGTGGTGAGCAAGTGGCTTGATTCTTCAGCCCTACTCTAGAAATTCTGGGCCAGTAGGTTTGGATGGGAAATGAGAATATGTTTTTCTAATTAGATCTTAAATGATGCTGATGTTGCTGGTCAACAGACCACATTTTGCTTTTGGCATATGATGTGGACGTGGTATAGAAATACATTGTATAACTTCGTGTATAGTGTTATGTAAATGTTATACCACTTGTAATTTGCTTTTAAAAAATAATAATGTGTCTGAAAAAGTGCTCCATATCACTCGGCATCAGGGAAATACAAATCAAAACCACAATGAGATGTCACCTCACACCAGTCAGAATGGCTAAAATTAACAAGTCAGGAAATGACAGATGCTGGCGAGGATGCGGAGAAAGGGGAACCCTCCTACACTGTTGGTGGGAATGCAAGCTGGTGCAACCACTCTGGAAAACAGCATGGAGGTTCCTCAAAATGTTGAAAATAGAACTACCCTATGACCCAGCAATTGCACTGCTGGGTATTTACCCTAAAGATACAAAGGTAGTGATCCGAAGGGGCACGTGCACCCGAATGTTTATAGCAGCAATGTCTACAATAGCCAAACTATGGAAAGAACCTAGATGTCCATCAACAGACGAATGGATAAAGAAGATGTGGTATATATACACAATGGAATACTATGCAGCCATCAAAAGAAATGAAATCTTGCCATTTGCGACGACGTGGATGGAACTAGAGGGTATCATGCTTAGCGAAATAAGTCAATCGGAGAAAGACAACTATCATATGATCTCCCTGATATGAGGGAGAGGAGATGCAACATGGGGGGTTAAGGGGGTAGGAGAAGAGTAAATGAAACAAGATGGGATTGGGAGGGAGACAAACCACAAGTGACTCTTAATCTCACAAAACAAACTGAAGGTTGATGGGGGGAGGGGGACTGGGAGAAGGGGGGTGGGGTTACAGACATTGGGGAGGGTATGTGCTATGGTGAGTGCTGTGAAGTGTGTAAACCTGGCGATTCACAGACCTGTACCCCTGGGGATAAAAATATATTATATGTTTATAAAAAATAAAATTAAAAAAATAATAATGTGTCTTGGAAATAGCATCATTGCAATACATATGGGTCTACCATATTCTTTCAAGTTCCTACAGAATATCCTATATTTCCTTCTGATTTATTGGGGGCTTACTATAATTTATTAGGATTTCCTTCCTCCCTTCCTCCCAACTTCCCTCTTTTCCTTCCTTCCTTCTCCTTCCTTTCCCTCCCTCCCTTCTTTCCTTCCCAAAGATTATTTATTTATTTATTTTTGACAGTGAGAAAGAAAGAGAGGAAGCAGGAGGATCTGGAGAGGGAGAAGCAGGCTCCCCTCTGAGCAGGAAGCCTGAAGCAAGGCTCCATCTTAGGACCCTGGGATCAGGGCCTGAGCTGAAGACAGACATTTAACTGACTGAGCCACGCAAGTGCCCCTAGAATTTCTTTTCTTGCACAACAATTTGTGTTGATACGTGTTTGTATAAGGTTTAGTTTTTAATGTTCTCTTTATTAACTCAAACCCAAACACCAGCCAGAGGGTGTATATCTTCTCTCCGTGTAGTCACATACATTAATTATTAATTTCATCTTTTGAAGAAATCTTTCCTCAGAGTCTTCTCCAGAGACCTCTGACTTAGTGTAGTGTTTAGTGGCCACTGTCTGGAGTTGGTATAGGACTATGATCTTGGGGTCTGTCTTTATCATTAGCTTGGGGATTGTTTTTGCCTCTGAATCTAGTTGTGTTTCCCAGTTCCTGATTTGATGTCTTCCTCCTTCCTTCTCCAAAACTGCCTGATTTTGTTGACCATCCTTCAGTAGCTTCCCAGAAAAGGGTGCATGAGTAGTAATTTTTTTGAAACTTTGAATGAACATATTTTTGTTCTGTTGATGGTTTGGTTGGTTATAGAATTGTAAATATTTTGAAATTTCTTAATGATGTGCATAGCTTTTTTTTCACCCATAGTTTGAAGCTTTCAATCTGAAAGTTTTCAATCTGAAAAGTTATGTTCTGGGACATTAAAAAAATATATATACTTTGATGATTTCCTTCTTTTCATTTTCTCTTTTTTTCTGGATCTTACGGTATTATGTTGAAATTTCTGGATGGGTACTCTAATTTTCTAATCTCTTGTCTCTCTTTGTGTTTTTGCTTTACTCCCTGGGAGATTTTCTTAATCTCATTTTCCAACTTTTCTGTCTAGTTTTTCCTGGTTTTTGACCATGTTTTTTTAATTTCCAGGAGCTATTTTTATTCTTGAATGATTTTATATACCACAACTTCTTTATCCATTTATCTGTTGATGGACACTGGTTTTTTCAACATCTTGGCTATTGTAAATAAATAATACTGCTGTGAACAGGGGGGTCCAGTTATCTCTTTGACATGGGGTTTTAGTTTCCTTTGGATATATTCACAGAAGTGGAATTGCTGGGTCATATGGTAGTTCTATTTTTATATTTTTGAGGAACCTCTGTATTGTTTTCCATAGTAGCTGCACCAATTTACATTCCCACCAACATTACACAGGGTTCCATTTCCTATACATTCTCGCCAGTATTTATGCCTTGTCTTTCTGATAATGGCCATCTTAGAAGATATAGGGTGATATCTCATTCTGGTTTTGAATTACATGTCCCTTATCATTAGTGATGTTGAGTACCTTTTCATGTACGTGTTCATTATCTGTATGTCTTCTTTGGAAGAATGTCTATTCAGATTCTCTGCCCATTTCTAAATTAGTTTGTTTATTTGTCTTTGCTATTGAGTTGTATGAATTCTTTATATATTTTGGAAGTTAACCTTTTATCAGATATATAATTTGCAGATGTTTTCTCTCATTCCATAGGTTACCTTTTCATTATGTTGATGGTTTCCTTTTCTGTGCAGAAGGTTTTTATATTAGATTTTGATTTATATATTTCAAAGTTGTTTAGTTAAATCTATAAAAAATGAAGCTGTTCAATCAAGTATTGCTAAATTACATTGATATATATTGATACATTGATATGTGCTTGCACAGTTATTAATATGTAGTTATCCCTCTGGTCCCTCTAAAATTTTCATCTTGTTTTCAATTTAATATTAATATTGTTATAGTTGGTTTTCCTCTAATCATTTTCTTTTTTCTTTTCTTTTTTTTTTTAAGATTTTATTTATTTATTTGGCAGAGATCACAAGCAGGCAGAAAGAGAGAGAAAGGGAAGCAGGCTCCCTGCTGAGCAGAGAGCCTGATATGGGGCTCAATCTCAGGACCCTGGATCATGACCTGAGGGCAGAGGCTTTAACCCACTGAGCCACCTAGGTGCTCCCTTCTAAGCATTTTCTTGATATACCTTTTCTTATCCCTTTATTTCAACATTATCTTCTTTTAAGCCTACCTTTTAAATAGTATAGAGTTTAATTTTAACCTCCTCAATCTGTGAGTCTGTCTTCTAAAATGAAGTTTACTTATTCATATTTATTGTTATTTTATAGTTAAGCTATTTGTTCCCCTTATTTATTTACTCCTTCTTGCTATTTTTTTTTTACTTCTCTTCCCATTTCCATTCTATTGTTTATTGAACTGATTATTTCTTTATTTTTTCCTGCTGAGATATTAGAATAATGCCGTACACATATTTAAGCTTATATTTTCTAATGATGTCTATCAATTAATAGCTACGTAAGTTAGCTAATGCTACCATGATGTTTTATAATTAGACATCCCTTAAACCTAAATAATAGCGGTCTTTTTCACCATTCATGCATCTGTGCAGTGGCTGAGGTTCACCTGACATAGGTTGTCTTTGGCAATGTAGCTCTGCTACTCATTGTAGCTCTGAAGCCTGGTTGGGATAGCTTTGCTTCAGACTGTAGAGGCTGGGTGGCTGTGCTCCATGTGTCTCTCATCCTCTCCTTGGAACCACAGGTTTGGGTAGGTTCTAGTAACTATAGTGTAGGCACAAGAGGGGAGCTTAACTGTGGAAGCCCATTTTAGGTCTCTGGTGGACTCATAGCTGCTAACAAGTCAGATGTCCTAGCAGAGAGTGAAAGATAAAGAATATATTCCAAGGCAATACGAGGGCATCGCTAAATTACATGAGAAAGAGTGTGGATGTGTGATCTATTACTGAGGAGAGAGAGAACAGTTAGAATAATGATCCAGTCTACCAGGATGTTCTCCCCTTTAACGGGATGAACTTTTAAAAAGTTTATATGGTTCCCTCCTTTCCCACACTCTGTCGTCTCCTGTTGATATTTGAGATTTTTGTTATTTGTTATTTGATGGTCATTATTTTTAACTAAAAAAATGTATACTTATTGAGACAAGACACCAGGGGGCTGCATGGTTCTGAATTCTGGTGGTGGGCGATATGATGTCCTGATCAGAGTCCCCATCAGGGATGAGGGACTCTCAGCCAGCAGACGGTTCTCAGCTCTCAGTTCTCAGCCCATCAGGGTTTGCCTTGACTGAAGACAGCTGCCTTGCCAAGGCATAGCCTCTTCCCAGGTGGTCCCATCCAAAGACTGTTAGTATAAGGGTACCAAAGTCCATTCCTTTGGGATGGATGGTTCTCAAGGGTAATCCAAATTTTGGAACTCCTCAGAGAATCAGCTAAGTTTCTGTTGATATTGTATCACAGCTCAGCTTAATCTGGCTCCCTTACCCTCCCTTCTCTTCCCTAGGTGTAGATTCTCAGAGCACTCCCAATTAAACTTTTTTACATGCTAATCTCTCAGAAATAACCCATCCCTGAGAGTTAGTGTGGGCAGTCCAAAAAATACCCATCCAGACCAAAACAAAAAACACAGATCTGGGAGCAGAATCACCTATTACCTGACTGGCAAAGAGGACTATTACTGGTGGTAGGTGAGCCCCTGACAAATACAGGCAGCATAATTGTGAAAACATCCATTGTTGGGTAACTGGGACAATGTATCAGTGGAAGGTAATGCATTAGCTGGTACAAAGTGTGAAGCAGGTGATAAAAATGAGAGAAAAAGCGACTATAAGGATAATAAAATTGAGTATTTGTTGCTAAACTCAACTGACACTTGGAAAAAGATAATGAAAAGTTAAGAAAGAATAATTAGAAATTATAAGCTAAATGTGAAAGCCAGAGGGCTTACTTGGTATCATATATAAATGTTCTCATAGCCTATAGCTAGAAGGCAGAGAAAACAAAGGACCAGGATCACAGATTACTTGTGAGTAGCTGAGTTTTAAAGCAAGGCAGGTCTGCAATACCAAGGTTGGGAAAGAAGGGGACCCTGACGTCTTGGATGGGGACAGTGATATAGATACCTCCTAAAAATCTCAAATCGTTGGACTTTTCTGAGTCTTTGGGCCTGCAGAAGTGACCCACTTTGCTTATTAAGGCTAGAATTCCTTCCATGCTTGAAGATGATCAAGAATGACTCTCCCATACCCCCATCAGGACGTAGCCCCATCTCCCCAATTTAAAGCCAGTAACTAGGGTTGAGGGTTGAGTTATAATATAACCCACAGGGGAGGTACTGGATCTGAGAGACAGGAAAGCAACATGACCTCAGAGGACCTGTAGTATTTAGCTAGTATGTTCTGGCAAAAGCTGGGAGAAACATGGGGTTGGGTTTGGAAGGTCCCCGATCAAGGGGAGAGGAAAAGGATTTAAGGTAGAGGAAAGGAGGGGCACCTGGGTGGCTCAGTGGGTTAAAGCCTCTGCCTTCAGCTCAGGTCATGATCCCAGGGTCCTGGGATCGAGCCCCACGTCAGGCTCTCTGCTCCGCAGGGAGCCTGCTTCCTCCTCTCTCTCTCTCTCTGCCTGCCTCTCTGCCTACTTGTGATCTCTGTCAAATAAATAAATAAAATCTTAAAAAAAAAAAGGTAGAGGAAAGGAGAATTTATCAATTTGAGAGCATTCTCTCAGGAACAGGAGATATATATATGTGTGTGTGTGTGTGTGTATCTATAGATAGATACACACACACATACATATGTGTGTATATGTATAAAATGCATAGATGTTTCAAATGTAAATATTTTTTGCTTTTTCATGTATCATCACTTTGCCTCAATTGGATAAATGTAGACCTCCGTTATTTTCAGTCGCTGCACAGTATTCCATTATGAGGGTATGTCATAATTTTAATATTGTTTGGTGTGTGTCTGATTGAACAGTGTTTTTCCTTTTTTGAATGATTACATTTTGTCCATGGGTCAAGCAGCAAATTTTGTCCTACTGTTCTGTCACTCAGTCTTGCCGTATTGTTTGGATGCAGTTCGGATGACCTGCGCTGTTCTTCATCAACTTTGCCCTCTCTCTTTAGAATTGTCACACATCTCTTTAGTGGAACAAAAAGAAAGGCTTCTTAGTGATGTGGCTTTTACTAAAGACAGTTATGAAAATGCAGCAGCTTTTAATAAGTCTTATTTCCTCAAAACATGCAAACTCTTCCAATGAGAATTTTGTGTTGGTCTGAAACCTACAGGTTATTTCACTATTGTGCCTTGTAGTTTTTTGTTTTTTGTTTTTTTTTTTTTTAGATTTTATTTACTCACCTGACAAAGATCACAAATAGGCAGAGAGGCAGGCAGAGAAAGCGAGAGAGAGGAAGCAGTCTCCCCACTGAGCAAAGAGCCTGATGTGGGGCTCGATCCCAAGGCCCTGGGATCATGACCTGAGCCAAAGGCAGAAGCTTTAACCCACTGAGCCATCCAGTGTTCCTTGTAGTTTTACAATAGAGAGAACACACACAAAAGTAAGAATTAATTCTATTAAGACAGATGGGCCTGCTCACCTGTCTCCGCCTGCATTTTGGAAAATGGAATGTCAGATAGAATAGTCAAGTGTGACTGGCTTCATCAAAATATAATTCCAAATCATTACATGAAGATGCCAAAATGGGAAAAGAAGTGTGCACAATTTCTTCACTAGTCAGTTTAAGGAGAATTAAATACAATGAGCATATCCTTATACAGTGAGGTTCTGATACTAATTTACAGCTGGTCTGTAATTATGAGTGCTTTCCTTATTCTATCAGGCTTAGATTTCTCAAACAATTTAGGTTCTGTTGATGCTTTTGTATATAGTGGTCATGAGGAAGCTCCATTTACATAATATTTTTGAGGACATTGAGATAAAGTACCAGACTAGGAAGATTTCTTAAAAATAGTGAAGGGAATGTTGAGGACAATAGAATTCGAACAGAGGGGGATAAGGACTCCACATACATTTTTGGTGACACAAGGAAAGAATGAAGATATGAGAGTAGAAATGTTAGATGGATCTGGGGACATCACTTGGGTCCAACAAGGGGGAAATTCTATAGGCATGGCATTCTAGGATTGTTAGCCAAGTGCCTCTTGCTCATCCAAGTACCTTTTGGTTGGGTTTCATGGCATTATTTCTTTTCATGATCCCCAGAGGACCCTCAGATATCAGCAACTTCTGGAAAAAGCTATGATCATTTAAACAGAAAAAACAGATTTCCAACTTCAGGGGCAGTGGTGGAAAAAAAAAAAAAGTACTGGTAATTGCATAGAAGTGTGAAGAGCTCTGGTGGCCAGAGGTTGCAGATGCTAGCAGGTGGGCAAGAAGAACATGGATTAATAGGAGTTCTCTTATGAGGAAATTAACAAAGCTGCATCTTGCCTCAGAACAAAATGCCGTATTCTCGTTATCCAAGTTCTTTTCTTTTTTTTTTAAAAGATTATTTATTTATTTATTTGACAGAGAGATCACAAGTAGGCAGCGAGGCAGGCAGAGAGAGAAGAAGGGAAGCAGGCTCCCCGCCGAGCAGGAAGCCGGATGTAGGGCTCCATCCCGGGACCCTGAGATCATGACCTGAGCTGAAAGCAGAAGCTTTAACCCACTGAGCCACCCAGGTGCCCCCTCGTTATCCAAGTTCTTAATATTCCTTCTAGCTGGTATGCTCTGGGCACAGCAAGAGTCTGTTTCCATTTCCTCCTCCTCTTCTTTCCCTTTCTTTCTCTCTCTTTCAAAGTGCATATTTATATTTTGCATTATGTCTTTCCATGTGCTTTAGTGGCATTTCCCTCCCCCGGATCTAGATCTTTCTTAATGCCCTATTTTTAGTTGCAAGTAATTTCCTTACTTTAGATAAAGTAAATACGTTCATCCCAAAGACTAATTCCTAGATTATCTTAAAGTATCAGTTCATGAATGCCTCCTAATTTAGTTTTTTCCAACCTGATTTATTTTGGATTTTGGGCTCCTGCTAATTTTTATAGGTGCACTAGGAGGCACTGTTGAGTTTTAAATATCCCAGTAGTATTCTCCTGGTTTGGATTAATGCTGAACTTGCAACTCCTTTCATTTTTGTCAGTATTTCACCTTCTGTGTTAGCAGTAGGATATGAAAAAGATGTGTAGGTTTGGTTCCAGTGCAGAAAAAAATAATGATGATTTAAAACAGTGCTTGTTGAAAGTTAGGGAAAGAAAACTGCATATTTGTGAAGGAGTACTGATTTTTTTTTTCTTTTGGCGTTTTTGGGTTGTAAATTCACATTAGTGATACAGCCAATATACAAACCACAGTTGTAGCAACCAGAGAAGGAAACAGGATATGGCCCCTTTTGTAAGATGCTCATAGTATTCCCAAGGAGGCAGGAGAAATCTCCATTCATCTGCAATTTATTCGGAATGTTCTTTTCTTTTGCTTGTCATTTTGGAATACATTTAACTGATGCTAAAAAGTTACAGGAACAATAGCCTCATAGCTAGAAATCATCTGTTTCTTCACAAAACAAGTTTGCCCAGATCAGCCATGTGACCTGCCCCAGCCGTGCCCAGCCCTCTGACCTGAGTCCTGTTGGAACAGCGTCTCTTTGGGACTGAAAGGAATTCATGTTCTAAGTCCTTCCTGCTATTTCTCTCAAGTTTGTTGCCTGCTGTAACATCGAGTCCTTTTTCCTTTTAGGCTAGATACTGCAAAGTAAACCTAAAAGCCCAAATCCTTTAGACAGAGACTTCAATGTGCGGATTGGGGATAAAACAAGCCACAAATACTTGGCCAGTTTCACGATATACCATTACACAGTTAAAAGAAATTGATGAGGGATGATTTGAGTTTTCTCACTGATAAAGGTAGTCTAGTTGTGGGAGCATTTAAACTGTTTTTAGGGGCACCTGGGTGGCTCAGTGGGTTAAAGCCTCTGCCTTCAGCTCGGGTCATGATCCCAGGGTCCTGGGATCGAGTCCCACATCGGGCTGGGGAGCCTGCTTCCTCCTCTCTCTCTCTGCCTGCCTCTCTGCCTACTTGTGATCTCTGTGTCAAATAAATAAATACATAAAATCTTTAAAAAAAACCTGTTTTTAGTATTATTCTAACTGAACCTCATAAGATTCCTAAATTTATGTTTTATTTTTTTGTGTGTGTTAATAGAATCAGATCTAAGTCTTTTTTTTCCTATCTGCATTTAATATGTTTTTTTTATCAGTTTACCAATATTTTAGGAATGATGTGGCCTCGTTAATTTCCATTAAAAAGCATTGATGATGTTGTTACTAAGTATAGCTAGTTATTTGTGATTCTTGTTTATCTGATGTCCACACTCCACTGAGGCACCAAATGTAACCGGATTTGCTTCCCAGCCCAGCGGATTGCTAGTCCTCTGGCTCTCTTGGGCCACTTATTAGATTCTCTGAGTCTCAGACTAATGAGGATAAAAATAATTTCCTCATAATGGCATTGTAGGGATTCAGTGATGCACTCATGTAAGGTGGCCAAGTATTCAGTGGAATCTAGCAGGCTCTCTTTTGTATCCCCTTAAGATTAGTGGTGATGTATTGTTGTATGTTCCCACATCACCCTGGAGAAATCCCACAGAGGTGAAGAAAATACTACAAAGGGGTATGCACTATGTACTCTTGCACTATGGTGTCAATGGAAAAATACATCTACTGTCCAAAACCTGGAATGAATTTGAGCTATTTATAATACAAGCTGCACTCCAGAGTATTTTAATCAGTCTTGTGAATGACTTTGGATCAAAGAAATGAATCAAATAACCAATGGAAGTAGGCCTCTATTTCCTTAGAGCCTCATACGCATGCTTAGAATATGGTGCTTTTGGAAATTTCTGTTAAATTTTTTTTTTTGAAAAGATAATAAGGCTCAAAGCCCAAGAAGTGCAAATGAATATAACGAGATATAAAGCATTGTACTACTTATTGGCCTTCCTGAGTTAGCCTCTGCTACACTCTTGAGTATCTTTCTATTGAGAGTAGATAGATAGATTGATAGACAGCTAGGTGAGTGGATGTGGATATGGACATACCTATAAATGTAGATATAATCTTTTCACTCATTGGGATATATCTTTAGGATAAATTACTAGAAAAGGAATTGCTGCATCTAAGGCTATTGGAATTTTTTTTTTTCTTTTTTAAGAGGGAGAGAGTAGAGGGGCCAGGGGCAGAGGGAGAGAGGAAGAGGGAGACAGGATCTTAAGTAGGCTCCACACCCATTGTGGAGCCTGACATGGGGTTTGATCTCATAACCCTGAGATCATGACCTCAGCTGAAATCAAGAGTTGGATGCTTAACTGACTAAGCCACCTGGGTGCCCCTCCATTGGATATTCTTTCCTGCTTTGTTGAAGATTAAGTGACCATATAGTTGTGAGTCCATTTCTGGGTTCTCTGTTCTGTTCCATTGATCTATGTGTTCGTTTTTGTGCCAGTGCCATACCGTCTTGATGATTATGGCTTTGTAACACAGCTTGAAGTCTGGGATTGTGATGCCTCCCACTTTGTTTTTCTTTTTCAACATTGCCTTGGCTATTTGGGGTCCTTTCTGGTTCCATACAAATTTTAGGATTGTTTGTTCTAGCTGTTTGAAAAATGCTATTTTGATAGGGATTGTATGGAATATGTAGATTGCTTTGGGTGGTAAAGACAATTTAATGATATTTGTTCTTCTAATCCGAGAACATGGAATGTTTTTCCATTTCTTTGTGTTTTCTTCAGATTCTTTCATAAATGTTCTGTGGTTTTCAGCATACAGATCTTTTACCACTTTGGTTGGATTTATTCCTAGGTATCTTATGATTTTTGGTACAATTATAAATGGGATGGATTCCTTGATTTCTCTTTCTGCTGCTTTATTATTTGTGTATAGAAGTGCAACAGATTTTTTCTTTTTTTAAATGCAACAGATTTCTCTATGTTGATTTTATATTTTGTGACTTTGCTGAATTCATGTATCAGTTCTAGCAATTTTTTTGGTGGAGTCTTTTGGGTTTTCTACTTAGAGGATCATGTTGTCTGCAAAGAATGAAAGTCTGACTTTTTTCTTGCTCATTTGGATGCCTTTTGTTGCTTTTTGTTGTCTGGTTGCTGAGGCTAGGACTTCCGGTACTATGTTGAACAACAGTGGTAAAAGTGGACATCCCTTTCTGACCTCAGGGGAAAACTCTCAGTTTTCCCCCACTGAGGATGATATTAACTGTGGGTCTTTAGTATATGTCTTTATGATGTTGAGGTATGTTCCTTCTATCCCTACTTTCTTGAGGGTTTTTTAATCAAGAAAAGATGCTGTTTTTGTCAAATACTTTTTCTGCATCTATTGAGGGTGTCATATGATTCTTATTCTTTCTTTTATTTCTTTTCTTTTGAAAAATATTTATTTATTTGAGAGAGAGAGAGAGAGAGAATGTGGGGGGTGGGAGGAGAAGGAGAGGGAGCAAGAAAATCTTAAGCAGACTCCCAGTTGAGCATGGAGCCTGATGTGGGGCTCAATCTCATGATCCTGAGGTCATGACTTGAGCTGAAATCAAGAGTTGGATGCTTAGCCAACTGAGCCACCCAGGCACCCTATCCTTTCTTTTATTAATGTGGTGTGTTACAGTGATCAATTTGTGGATCTTGAACTGACCCTGCAGCCCAGAATAAATCCCACTTGATCATGGTGAATAATCCTTTTAATGTACTGTTAGATTAGATTAGCTAGTACTTGTTGAAAAATTTTGTATCTGTGTTCATCTGGGATATTGGTCTGTAATTCTCCTTTTTAGTGAGGTCTTTGGGTTTGGAATCAAGGTAATGCTGGTCTCATAGAATGAGTTTAGAAGTTCTCTTTCCAGTTCTATTTTTTTGGTACAGCTTTAGAAGAATAGGTATTAATTCATCTTTAAATGTTTGGTAGAATTCCCTTGCGGCCATATGGCCCTGGACTCTTGTTTGTTGGGAGATTTTTGATTACTGATTCAATTTCTTTGCTGGTTATGGGTATGTTCAAATGTTCTATTTCTTTTTCAGTTTTGTTAGTTTATATGTTTCTAGGAATTTATTCATTTCTTCCTGATTGCCCAGTTTGTTGGCGTATAGTTGCTCATAATATTCTCTTATAATTGTTTGTATTTCTGTGGTGTTGGTTTTGATCACTCCTCTTTCATTTGTGATTTTATTTATTTGGGTCTTTTCTCTTTTCTTTTTGACAAGGCTGGCTAGGGGTTCATCAATTTTGTTAATTCTCTCAAAGAACCAACTCCTAGTTTCGTTGATCTGTTCTACTGTTTTGTTTCTTTGTTTCTCTATCTTTTATTTCTGCTCTAATCTTAATTATTTCCCTTCTACTGCTGGTTCTTTGCTTTATTTGCTGTTCTTTTCCCACCTTCTTTAGGTGTAAAGTTAGGTTGTGTATTTGAGACTTTACTTGCTTTTTGAGGAAGGCCTGTATTGCTATATACTGCCCTCTTATGACCACCTTTGCTGCATCCCAGAGGTTTTGGACTGTAGTGTTTTCATTTTCATTTGCTTGAATGCCTTTTTTTTTTTTAATTTCTTTTTTAATTTCCTGGTTAACACATTCATTCTTTAGTAGGATGTTCTTTAACCTCCATGTATTTGTGGTCTTTCTAAATTTTTTACTGTGGTTGACATCAAGTTTTATAGTGTTGTGGTCTGAAAATATGCGTGGTATAATCTCAGTCTTTTTGTACCAGTTGAGGCCTGATTTGTGACCCAGTATGTGATCTATTCTACAGAATGTTCCATGTGTACTCAAAAAGAATGTGCATTCTGCTGCTGCCTTATGATGAAATGCCCTGAATATATCTGTTAAGTCCATCTGGTCCAGTGTGTTATTCAAGCCCCTGTTTCATTGTTGATCTTCTGCTTAGATGATCTGTCCATTGCTGTGAGTGGGGTGTTACTGTGCCCTATCATTATTGTATTATTATTAGTGAGTTTCTTGAGATTTGTTATTAACTGATTTATATATTTGGCTGCTCTCAAGTTGAGGGCATAAATATGTATAATTATTAGATTTTCTTGTTGGATAGACCCCTTTATTATGATATAGTGCCCTTCTTCATCTCTTATTATAGTCTTTGGTTTAAAATATACTTTGTGTGATGTAAGGATGGCTACTCCAGCTTTCTTTTGATTACTGTTAGCATGATAGATGGTTCTCCATCCCCTCATTTTCAATCTGGAAGAGTCTTTAGGTCTAAAATGAGTCTCTTATAAGCAGCGTATCGATGGGTCTTTTTTTTTTTAATCCTTTCTTTTTTTTTAATTTTATTTTTTATAAACATATAATATATTTTTATCCCCAGGGGTACAGGTCTGTGAATCGCCAGGTTTACACACTTCACAGCACACACCATAGCACATACCCTCCCCAATGTCCATAACCCCACTCCCCTCTCCTAACCCCCCTCCCCCCAGCAACCCTCAGTTTGTTTTGTGAGATTAAGAGTCAATTATGGTTTGTCTCCCTCCCAATCCCATCTTGTTTCATTTACTCTTCCCCTACCCCCTTAACCCCCCATGTTGCATCTCCTCTCCCTCATATCAGGGAGATCATATGATAGTTGTCTTTCTCCGATTGACTTATTTCGCTAAGCATGATACCCTCTAGTTCCATCCACGTCGTCGCAAATGGCAAGATTTCATTTCTTTTGATGGCTGCATAGTATTCCATTGTGTATATATACCACATCTTCTTTATCCATTCGTCTGTTGATGGACATCTAGGTTCTTTCCATAGTTTGGCTATTGTAGACATGTAGACATTGCTGCTATAAACATTCGGGTGCACGTGCCCCTTCGGATCACTACGTTTGTATCTTTAGGGTAAATACCCAGCAGTGCAATTGCTGGGTCATTTTAATCCTTTCTTATACCCTATATTTTTTGATTGACGTATTTAGTACATTTATATTCAAAGTAATTATTGATAGCTATGAATTTAGTGTCCTTGTATTACCAGTAAAGTCACTGTTCTTGTAGGTTGTCTCTGTCTCTGTTCCTTTCTAGTCTTTGTTGCTTTTGGTCTCTCTTTCCTGCTCAAAGGGTCCCCTTTAATATTTCTTACAAAGCTGGTCTAATGTTCACAAACTCCTTTAGTTTTTGCTTATCTTGGAAACTCTTTATCTCTCCTTCAGCCTTGTTGGATATAGTATTCTTGGCTGCATTTTTTCCCCCATTTAGCATGTGCAGTATGTCATGCCATTCTCTTCTGGCCTGCCAAGTTTTTATGGACAGGTCTGCTGCTAAACTTATGTGTCTACCCTTGTAGGTTAAGGACCTTTTATCCCTGAGCTGCTTTCAGAATTCTCTCTTTATCTTTGTAGTTTCCAAGTTTCACTATGATATGTCTTGGTGCTGTCCTGTTTTTGTTGATTTTGAGGGGAGTTCTCTGTGGCTCTTGGACTTGAATGCTTGTTTCCTTCCCAAGATTAGGAAAGTTCTCAGCTCTTATTTGTTCAAATAAACCTTCTGCCCCTTTTTCCTCCACTCTTCTTCTGGAACTCCTCTCACATGATATTAATGCACTTTGTGGAATTGCCAAGTTCCCTAAGTCAATATTTGTGATCTAATAGTTTTCTTTCCCTTTTCTTTTCAGCTTCATTATTTTCCATAATTTTATCTTCTATATCACGTATTCATTCCTCTGTTTCTTCTATCCTCATTGTGATTATAACCAGTTGGTTTTGCATATCGGTTCTGGTGTCTTTTCTGGTGTCTTCTGTACTTCTTTCAAGCCCAGGTGGTACTCTTATAACTGTTGTTCTAAATTCTTGTTCAGATATTTTGCTTACATCTGTTTTTAGCAAATCCCTGGCTGTGATTTCTTCTTGATCTTTCTTTTGGGGACAGTTCATCCATCTTGTCATTCTGTCTTTTGTGTGTCATAAAAGCTTGTTTTCTCCTCCCGAGAGTAATATTGTATTAAGCAGGGATCATACACTGTGCAGGGCCTGGCATTTCAGGAAGTGTTTCAGGCGTATGCTGTGTGTGTGCTGCTGTTGTGTTTTGGTTGCTCTTTCCTACATGTCAGTCCTCTACACAATTCCTCCTTGCTTGCAGTGGGGAGTTCTTTAACTGGGTGTGCTTAATTTGTCTGTTAAGGTAAGCCTGATTTAAAAAAAAAAAAAAAAAGCCTGATCCAAGAAAAGAAATAAGGAAAAGGAATGAAAAAGCAACAAACAAAAAGCTATAAGCCTGATTCCAAAAAGAAAGAAGGATAAAAGAAAAAAAAAGAAAGCTTGATCCAAAAACCAAGAAAATGCAACAAACCAACAAATGAACAAAAAACTAAAAGCCCTATTTAAAAAAAAAAAAAAAAAGAAAGGAAATAAAAAATCAAATATTAAAAAAAAAAAAAAAGTCTGTTTCTATTTCCACCAGAACCGAAGCTGAAGCTTTAGAGCACTCTTTCATTAGTAGACTTGGTAGATTGGGGTGGGGGTTGTGTCGGTCTTCTGAGGGAGAAGCTGCTCTGGCTCATAGTCAGACCTGACCTTGGAAAGATGTCCCTGTTGGGTGCAGGGCTGTGGGGTTTGGTGTAAGGGGCTCTAGCCTTCCCTGGAGGTGGTTGTTTCTCTCTGAGGTCTGACTGTGCTGGTGGGTGGAAGATGACATCATCCTGTCCTCTCCTCCTTGGGGATGGGAATTTGCTACTGGTGCTGTTCAGGAAGCCCTTACAGAAAAGTGAACAGTCTCCCCTTCTGTGTCCCAGGCTTTCAACCTGTCTGTGTGGGCCATCGGCATGCCCAGTGCCACAGTTCTGTGTTTTATTTCTGGCTGACACCTGGCATTCAAAACTCCAAATCTTAAAGGACCCACTCCCTGCCCCTGGAGGAGAACCTCGTGGTGCACATGACATCATTCTCACCTAG
This sequence comes from Lutra lutra, assembly GCF_902655055.1. Lineage (NCBI taxonomy): Eukaryota > Metazoa > Chordata > Mammalia > Carnivora > Mustelidae > Lutra > Lutra lutra. Next base: position 73,706,943 of record NC_062290.1, on the reverse strand, counting down.
AAAAGCAGTTGCAGGCCTGCTCGTGTGCCTGGGGTCTAGGGTGAAGCACAGCAGGAAGCTACAACCAGGTTAGCTGCCCTCTGTGCATGCCTCTGTCCCTGGTGTTGAAGGGCTGCTCAGTGGTACCCGGTGGGCCTTCTGGTCTGGGAATGGCAATCCACCCTCTTCCAGATGTCCTCCAGGAAGGGGAATATTCTCTCCCAGTGCGACTCAGGGGATCCCTACACCATGGCGCCTTGTGCAAACCCTACATGCTGCTCTCTCCCCTGCTCTGTCCTGCTTCCCTGACCTCCCTCCAGGTAAAGGTCTCCCTCACTTCTGCCAGCACCCTGGCATTTCTCTACCCCAGTGCATACCTCTGAAACTCGCATCTGCCAGGTTCTCTCCCTCCAATTGTGTACATTGGTTTTTTAATTCTCAGATTGATTTCCTAGTTGTTCAAAATGATTTGAAATTGACCTAGCTGTGTTGGAGGGATGAGGCAAGCCCAGCGTCCTCCTCTTTCTGCCTCCCAAAGTTACACTCTTAATATAAGGTTAGAGAAGTGTTTTTTTGTTGCCCTTGTTTCCATTATTGATATAAAATGTGTGTGTGTGTCCTTTAAAGGATAGTAATGAACCTCAGCAGATAATTTTCAAAATATTTCTTACAAACCACTAGAGCCCAACTTGATGAGGTTTCTCTGCATTGTTTGCAGAACCTCGGACTGTCACATGCTTGTATCTATAAATATTTAAGTATTTATAGATATATTAATAGATTGATGGATAATTAATATAGAAATTAAATATTTCTCCCAAAATGGGGAGAAATTTTGGTTTATAAAAAGTTCTTGTAGAAATGTACTTGAAAACAATTTACATAATTGTAAGAAATATTTTCAGTGGTTAAAAATGGCTAGAAAAAGGTGAGGGGTGGGTTCTATTTTCTGGTTTCTTCTCAGCGCCTCTTAGAAGTCTCTGGCTTGTATTATCAAATGGCTACCTATGACTTTACCTAACATTGTAACTTAAGGCCGTCAGGGCTGATTTCTTAGAGTGAAGGTTGCTGGATCGCTCTTTCCCCAGTAAATATAGATTCTGATTTATTTCATGTGAAGCAGACAAAGATTCCCTTTGAAACATGTAGTCTGAGCGCGAAACACTAGACTCATTGTCCCTGAGACAATAAGAGCCACATTCAGTCTTTAGGAATGGTGAGCGATTTGCTTGTATTCAAGAACCAAAGAAGTTTTACACATCCAGAAAAGTGAAGCCCAGCTGAGTTTTCAATAATGCTAATACTGTGTGTCTGAGTGCAGCTTAACACCAGGGTGTGTACAGTGGCATACCCTGGCTGGTGGATGCCACTCATGGATCAGCCTTGCACTGACCGCTCACGAATTTTTTACAATGTCTGCTAACAGAAAGCGATCGCTTCATATGGAAATAGAAAGGATTCTTATTTTTGTTCCATTTTGCATATGAGTATATAGAATTAGATTTGTTATGTATATTCCAGATGTTATGTGGCATTCAGAATTAGGGATTGCCTTGTGTCACGTTCTAAAGATGCCAACCCCGAACTGAGTATTTATGTGCAAGTGATTTATTTACTAGGGAATTGCTCTCGGGAGAAACAGGTAAGGGAGCAGGAGAAACAGATCAGTGAAAAGGAGGAATCCAAGCGAGGGTACAATTTCTGGCACAGTTCTAGCCTCAGCTGGGTTGTATGGGAAAGTTTTGGAGAACAAATTATAGCTCATATTTTGTCGCAACTTGAGAGAGGGCGGGGCTTTCAGAAGTCACTCCGTGGCTCAGAGTCACCCCAACTAAACTAAGGGGTACCCAGTCTCTCAGATACTTTCGGCCTTTTTCAGGCAATCCAAATAGTGTCTGTGGCTGAGGCCGGTCTTCTGAAGATAATCACAGATGGGGCCCATAGAGGCAAAAGCACAAAGAAGCTGGAGATGGGGGTGGGTATGGAGTAATGGCCCATGGGGGTCTGGGTTCAATATCAACAGGGTGTACTTGTTAATTCTGATTAAATGATCTTTAGTCATTAAATAGTTCCTTTAGTGATTCTGATACATTCTTTTTAAGAGAATTGTTAATAGGTAAATGATTCTGATCAGATATTAGCTTAGTCAAGGGCTACAGTATAGGGAATCTCTCTCCCTACTATTTCTCAAACATACCCGACTTCTTTTTTCTTTTTCTTTTCTTTTTTTTTTTTTTTTAAAGATTTTACTTATTTATTTGACAGAGAGAGAACACAGGCAGAGGGAGGAGCTGAGGGAGAGGGTGAAGCAGGCTCCCTGCCGAGCAGGAGGAGCCCGACCTGGGGCTCCATCCCAGGACCCTGAGATTATGACCTGAGCTGAAGGCAATTGCTTAACCCACTGAGCCACCCAGGCGCCCATCAAACACACCAGACGTACTTCTATCTCACAGACTTTGTACTTCTTCTCCCCTGTTCTCACCCCATGGATTGAGTTTTGATAAAAAGTGAGAAAAATATGACTTTGTGATAGAGGGATTTGGCTGTCTCACCTTGACGCAGTCTTGCCATCACCGACTATGCATTGTTGTACCTCTTAATATGATGCAATATGAAGTATACAAATTCCTTGTGAAGTACTCTTGCCCCAAACTGTTTAAACAGAATCTGATCAAACCTTTCCCTAACTTCTGGTGTACTGCATAAATACAGTCAGTGTCCCTTGGGAACATTGTTTTATACAGTCAGTGTCCCTTGGGAACATTGGGTTTGCCCACCTTTTTATCACTTGTTTTGCTCATCCTCTCTTCCTACATCTCAGCCATTTCACCAGGAATAATTTTCCTTCTAGGTATATCTCTCATCATTGTGCTGACCAATATGATAGCCACCAGCCATGTGGATATTGAGTACTTGAAATATAATTACTGGTCTGAATTGAGATTCACTGTAACTATAAAGTGCCTACTGGATTTCAGACACCTAGTACAAAAAGGGTAAAATATGTTATTGATGATTTTTATATTGATTACGTATTGAAATCATTTTTTGATCCATTGGATTAAATAGATCAATATTAAAATTGATTTTTACCTTTTTTGCATTTAAAAAAATGACTCTATACTAGAGCATTTAAATATACATACTGTTCATTATATTTTTTTTTAAAAGATTTTTTAAATTTATTTATTTCACAGAGAGAGATCACAGGCAGGCAGAGAGGCAGGCAGAGAGAGAGAGAGAGAGAGAGGAGGAAGCAGGCTCTCTACTGAGCAGAGAGCCCAATGCAGGACTCGATCCCAGGACCCTGAGATCATGACCTGAGCCGAAGGCAGAGGCTTAACCCACTGAGCCACCCAGGCGCCCCTGTTCATTATATTTCTAATGCATAACTTAGTTTTAGAATTTTTTTTTTTAATCATGGTCTAATGGTGGCTAATTCTTAAATTTTATTTTGTCTGAAAATGTCTATTTTACACTTGCTCTTGAAATCTTTTTACTGGATATATTTTGCTAGATTTTTTTCTTACCACATTGAACATACTGTTTCACTGTTTCTGGTTTCCATTTTTGCTGATAGGATATTAGTTAACATTGTCACTCCTTTGGCACTGATTTATTGTTCCAGCTGACTGCTGTTTGAAAAATCTCCTGGTTTTTAATATTCTGATATTTCATTGTGATGAAATCTAGGTATGGATTTCTTTTTATTTATCCTACTTGGAATTCACTGAATTTCCTGAAACTGTGTATTGGTTTCTTCTGAGAAATTACTAGTCATTATCTCTTTAGATAGTACCTCTTCTCCATTCTATTTCTCCCTTCCTTCTGAAACTCCAATTAGACTTTTGTTAGATACTTACTTCATCTTCTGGTTTTTTTTTTTTTTTCATCTAGCTATTATGTTTTCCATATTTTTGTCTCTGTAAGGTGCATACTGAATTAATTCTTCATAACTACCTAACATTTAGGTAATACTATTTTTTGTGTCTAATCTTCTAGTTCATCTTTTCCATGGGATTTGTTAGTTTCAGTGACTTTATTATTATTTTTTGTTACTAGGAATATAATTTGTTTCTTTTCAGATTTGCTTATTTTTGTCTTAGTCTCTTCAGGCTGCTGTAATAAAAATACCATAGGGTGGGTGGTTTAAATAATAAACATTTATTTCTCACAGCTTTGGAGGCTGGGGAGTCTAAGATCAAGGTGCTGGCAGATTTGCATCTGGTGAGAGCCTGCTTCCTGGTTCATAGATGGCTATCTTCACACTGTGTCCTCACATGTAAGAAGTGGTGAAGGAGTCTACTGAGGTCTCTTTTTTAAAGGCAAGAACCCATTCATGAGGGCTCCACTCTCATGCTCTAATGACCTCCCAAAGGCTCCAACATCTAATACCATCACATTGGGGGTGGATTTTAACATATGAATTTTGAGGGGATGCAAGCATTCAGTCTGTAGTGTTTTTTAATAGTCTCATGTTCTGTAACCATATTTTATTTTTATTTTTTATTTTTTTTTAAACTAAAAGAGTTGACAATTTTATTTTCACATTTCACAATACAAATAAAAATTGCCCCCCCCCTTTTTTTTTGGTCCCATTAGTCTCTTGCCAAAACTATTCTGTCTTTGATAGGAAGGGAAAGTCTTTCCTGTCCTATTAGAAAACACTCTGTCCTGTTAGAAAACACCCAGAGTTACCGCACCTTGGCCTCCTGGTGAAGTAGAACAAGTTATGTAAAATGGATATAAAGAGGCTCCCCTCTCTATCTGTCTGGTGGGGTCATTCCTGGCTGAATGAGCACCATCATGGGAAGGGTGGGTGTTCTCATCATTGGGGGCCTAGGCATCTGTGGCATATAGTCCACCATAGGTGGCCTTGTTCCAGGAGCAGGTCCTACTGGCATCATCCCAGGAATAGGAGACCCCATCATTGGCATCATGGGAGGGTTCCATGATGGGGTGCTGGCATCATACCAGTGCAAGGAGGAACTGGGAGACTGGTGGGAGGTAAGATTATTGCTCTTTCAGGAGGGAGAACACAGGTTGGAGTAGGAGGTATCTTTCCTTGTTGATATGGAGCTCCGAGCCTACTCTTCCATCCACTTCTGTTAGCAGTCTTGCACATTCTCTTTGTATGTCCTACCACTGCAGTATGTCTTCCTCACAGATGGGAGTCATGGGTGAGGTATGTTTCATAGGAGTCACAATAAAACTTAGGCATGTTGCTCTGCAGGTTGTTGACCATTCTGCCCCCCCCCCCACCTTTTTAAGATTTATTTATTTGAGAGCAAGAGATAGAGCACAAGTGAGTGCAAGCAGGGGGAGAGGCAGAGGGAAAGAATCTAAAACAAACTCTATGCTGAGCATGGAGCCCCACGAGAGGCTCCATTTCATGATCCCGAGATCATGACCTGAGCCAAAAACCAAGAGTTGGACGCTTAACCAACGGAGCCATCCAGGCGTCCCTCCACTCCCTCTTTAGTCATATTTTTAAAACTTATTTATTTCTTTAAATATCTTAATCCAGTATACTTTTCCATATTCTGTGTCTAATAATTGCAATGTGTGAACTCTTTGAAAGTCTGCTTTTGCTCTCTATTATTACTGTAGACCATCCCTTATGGTACCTTCTTTCCTTGTATATTTTGTGATTTTTTTCATGTATATTTTGTGATTTTGTGATTTCTGTATGCTATTCATATTCCTTCCAATGTATTTTTTTGGGGGAAGTAGAATTCTTTGGGGTCAGTGTTGAGGGTTGGTTCATTTCAAAAGGATATCTGTTTCCGTCTTTGAGGAACCCTGGTGCACTAATAATATGGGACAACTTGAAAATTTCACTTTCAGGTTGTAGGACTATCCAGTTCCTCAAAATTTCAGATTCCTGTAGGGGTTCACTTGTGGCATGAGTTTTCCTTTGAGTTCATCAGAATATCATAAATGGCAGTCTTATGGTTTCTTAAAAATAAAGTTCAAAAAATACTTCTCAACTCCTTCTAATTCATGGTGAGGAATTTTACTTAGCTTTGGCATTCTCTGTGCTTTCTGTGGCTTATTCTCATGGAGTTGTTCCTAAACAGCATTTTAAAAATTAATTAATTAATTAATTATCAATCTTTTTATTTTTAAAAATTTTTTTCCTTTTTTCTTTTTTTTAAAACTTCAAATTCAATTTAGTTAACATATTATGTAGTTAACATATTATGTAGTATTGGTTTCAGGAATAGAGCTTAGTGGTTCATCACTTATATACAATAACCAGTGCTCATCCCAACGTTAATGCCTATCACCTTTTTCACTCATCCCTTACTCCATTCCCCTCCATCAACCCTCAGTTTATTCTCTCTAATTAAGAGACTCTTATGGTTTACCTCGCTCTCTGTTAATACCGGTTATTATCTTATTTTATTTCCCCTTCCCTTCCCCTGTGTTCGTCTGTTTTGTTTCTTAAATTCCACATATGAGTGAAATCGTATATCTGACCAACTTATTTCACTTAGCATAGTACATTCTAGTTCCATCCATGTTGCAGATGGTAACGTTTCATTCCTTTTGATGGCTATTCAAGTGGATACATACACACCACATCTTCTGTATCTGTTCATCATCAGGTGATGGACATTTGGGCTCTTTTCATAATTTGGCTATTGTTGATAGTGCTGCTGAAAACATTAGAGTGCATGTGCCCATTTGAGTTAGCATTTTTGTATCCTTTGGGTAAATACCTAGTAGTGAAATTGCTGAGTTATACAGTATTTCTATTTTTAAGTTTTTGAGGAACCTCTGTACTTCTTTTCAGAGTGGCTGCACCAGTTTGCATTCCCACCAACAGTGCAAAAGGAGTTCCCCTATCTCTGCATCCTTGCTAACATCTGTTGTTTCCTGAGTTGTTAATTTTAGCCATTCTGACTGGTGTGAGGTGATATCTCATTGTGGCTTTGATTTGTATTTCCCAGATGATGAGTGATGTTGAGCATCTTTTCTTGTGTCTGTTGGCCATTTAGATGTCTTCTTTTGACAAATGTCTGTTCATGTCTTCTGCCCATTTCTTGATTGGATTATTTATTTTTTGGGTGTTAAGTTTGATAAGTTCTTTATAGATTTTGAACATTACCCTTTATCTAATATGTCATTTGCAAATATTTTCAGCCATTCCATTGGTTGCCTTTTAGTTTTGCTGATTGTTTCCTTTGTTGTGCAGAAGTTTTTTATCTTGATGAGATCCCAATAGTTCATTTTTGCTTTTGTTTCCTTTGCCTGCAGAGACATGTCTAGTATGAAGTTGCTGCAGCCCAGGTCAAAGAGGTTGCTGCCTGTTTTCTTTCTAGGATTTTGATGGTTTCCTGTCTTACATTTAGGTCTTTCATCTATTTTGAATTTTTTTTAATGTATAGTATAAGAAAGTGGTTCAAACTCATTCTTCTGCATGTTGCTATACAGTTTTTCCCACACCATTTGTTGAAGAGACTGTCTTTTTTTTCCATTGGACATTCTTTCCTGCTTTGTCGAAGATTAGTTGACTAGAGAGTTGAGGGTCCATTTCTGGGTTCTCTATTCTGCTTCATCAATCTATGTGCCTTTGTGTCAATACCATACTATCTTGATGACTACAGCTTTATAATACACCTTGAAGTCCAGAATTGTGAAGCCTCCAGCTTTGTTTTTCTATTTCAACTTTACTCTGGTTATTCAGGGGTCTTTTGTGGTTCCATACACATTTTTTTTTAAAAGATTTTATTTATATACTTGACAGACAGATCACAAGCAGGCAGAGAGGCAGGCAGAGAGAGAGGAGGAAGCAGGCTCCCCGCTGAGCAGAGAGCCCGACACGGGGCTCGATCCCAGGACCCTGAGATTATGACCTGAGCCGAAGGCAGTGGCTCAACCCACTGAGCCACCCAGGTGCCCCTTCCATACACATTTTAAGGTTGTTTGTTTCAGCTCTGTGAAAAATGTTGATGGTATTTTGATACGGATGGCACTGAATGTGTAGACTGCTTTGGGTAACATATAAATTTTAACAAAATTTGTTCTTCTGGGGGGTGGGGGGATGAGATAGCCAGGTGATAGGTATTAAGGAGGGCATGTGTGTTGAGCCCTGGGTGTTATATGCACCTAATGAATTGAACTATGCTGGCTAATTGAATATAATAAAAAAAATAAAAAAATAACCCAAACTGCAAAAAACCCCAGTATTTTTTCTTCCATTCTAAGAGCATGGAGTGTTTTTCCATTTCTTGGTGTCTTCTTCAATTTCTTTCATAAGCATTCTATAGCTTTCCATATAGATCTTCTACCTCTTCGGTTCGATTTATTCCTAAGTATCTTACTGTTTTGGGTGCAATGGTATGGATTCCTTGATTTCTCTTTCTGATGCTTTATTATTGGTGTATAGAAATGCAACAGATTTCTGTATGTTGATTTTATATCCTGTGACTTTGCTGAATTCATGTATCAGTTTTTGGTGGAGTCTTTCAGGTTTTCTACATAGAATACCATGTCGTCTGTGAGAGTGAGTTTGGCTTCTTCCTTGTCGATTCGGATGCCTTTTATTTCTTTTTGATTTCTGATTGCTGCGGCTAGGACTTCTGGTACTATGTTGAACCATGTGGTAAGGATGGGCACTATTGTGTTCCTGACCTTACCAGAAAAGCTTTTAGTTTTTCCCCATTGAGTATTAGCTAAACAACATTTTATTTTAACCGATGAAAGTTTCCTTGCAAGTTTTTTTTTTAACTTTGAGTGAAAATTTAAAATTGTATTTGTGATAAGTTTTATAGTTATTTTCCACATTACATTGTTTCCTATATGTACTGATAGCAGTGCCTTTAAATTTTGACTTTTGACTTCTCAGAGCCCCTTTCAACTTCTTCAGCTGTAGAATGCACTTCAGGACATTTCTGTCAAGGGCACATTTGTGGTATTTGTGCTGCATCCTTGCATGAGAAGTTTTTCTTGTTTGTGAAGGAGAAGTTGACTAAGTTTGGGATTTTGGCTCACTAGGATTTTTCCTCTCAACATTTTGACACACCTCCATTTTCTTCTGGAATTTAAACATATGATGAAGACTGAGGCAAACTTGAATTTTTTCCTTTCTAAGTAAGCGTTTCTTCTTACATCTTATAGTACTTTTCTTTATCCACATAATTAAAATAGTTTGCCCTTTCATGTCTAGAGAACGTTTTTGTTTCAGTAACTGTTCCTGGAACATGATGAACCCTGTTTTTCCTTTTTGTTTTGTTTTTTTTTTTTTGTTTTTAAATAGATTCAGGCCTTTTTTGTTTGTTTTTTTTTTTTTAAGATCCAAAAAATTTTTCTTCTTTTTCTACTATGTTTGTTTGTTTGTTTGTTTGTTTTAGGGTCCTACTATTTCTAACTTCTTTGTTCAAGACACTATCGATCTTAGGTTGGATTTTATTCCTTGTTCTTCTGTGGATGTCTGTTAAGTTCATCTGGTTTAATATGTCATTTAAAACCAATGATTCTTTTTTCTTTTCTTTTTTTTTTTTTAAGTTTTTATTTGTTTATTTGACACAGAGAGACAGAGTGAGAGGGAACAAAGCAGGGGGAGTAGGAGAGGGAGAAGCAGGCTTCCCAGTGAGCAGAAAGCCCGATGTGAGGCCCTATCCCAGGACCCTGGGATCGTGACCTGAGCTGAAGGCAGATGCTTAACCACTGAGCCACCCAGATGCCCCTAAGTCTTGTGATTCTTTAGTTATTTCCTGTCAGGATGATCTAGCCAATTCCATTTCCTTCCTTCCTTTCTTTCTCTCTCTCTTTTCTTCCTTCCTTCTTTTTTTTTTTTAAGATTTTATTTATTTATTTGACAGAGAAAAAGAAAGAGAGAGAGTATAAGCACAAGCAGGGGGAGCAGCAGGCAGAGGGAGAAGCAGGCTCCCTGATGATCAAGGAACCCGATGCAGGGCTTGATCCCAGGACCCTGGGATCATAACCTGAAAAGAAGGCAGACACTCAACCTACTGAGCCACCCAGGGGCCCCTAGCCAATTCTATGTTCTTAAAAATTATTGTTTTTTCCTGTCACAATTAAAATTTTTGTTCTCATTCGCTTCCTGTGCAGTGATGCCTTCTCAAGTTTGTCTTCAATATTACTGTTCCAGATACTCGGTGTCACTTCTGCTTTTGACCTTTTGACCACCTTCAATGGATTCTTAATTTCATTATGATATATTGTACTTTCCTCTACTTTTTTTCTGGTTTCTTCAGTATCTATTTCCTCATTCCTGTAGTTTTCGTTAGAGCTTGCTATTTCTCCTTTACAAAGGACACATCTTCTGTACCTTTGGGAACAGTAATTGCCAGCATTTGTTCTGGTTCTTGCAGAAATCATTTTATTATTTTCAACAGTACTTCTGTTCTGAGGTTTCATGCCTTACGGTTGGCTCCCTTCTTTGTTGTGGCATATTTTCATTGATTCTGTATTGACTTATTTGTTGTTCATATACTCTTTAAATATTTAGATGTATCCAAGCATGACATGGTCTCCAAATCAAAGTGGAACTTGTCAATATTTATGAGATATTGAAAGAATTCAGATTCCTTCAGCCTAAGTGTTTTCAAAATGAGGCCTACAGATTCCTAGGTTTCTGGAAGTAGTACTTCTGGACACCCTCAGGGGTCAGGAATGAGCACAAGCCCACCTATGTGGGGTCTCTCACCGCTGAAAACAGAGCTGCTTACACATCAAGTTTCTGCATTAGAAATCATTTGAAGGAAGGAGCTAGTTTGAGATGTTTCTGAAAACTACTTTTTTGATGTATGAGTAATATCTTAGGTTAAGTCACTTTTGGAAGCTTAACTGTTTTAGGATATTAGGATACCAAAAAGTATGAAAGATGAAGGAAATCTGTCCCAAGAGAATATAATGATTAATAACTGCCTGAAGGACTGATGGGAGGGGCACATGACCTAATAAGAGGAAATGGATGTAAATTGCTTTTACAAAAACTAGCCAGCCACTACGAAGAAGTGCTTCACTGAAATGAAATATGACTTGCAGGTGAACTCTGAGATCATAGGCAGGTCAGCCTAGGGGTTGATAAAATGGCAGCTCCTTTGGTTTCTAGCCCTTTGTGACAGTGTCTGAACTATAACTGGTCCTCCACTGAATGCACAAGGGTGTTGATAATTTCTGTTAAGGGCACACAAGGGCACTGATTGGCTGCAAGGAGGACAGATGACTTGAGATTGTCCATGGCAGGGACATCAATGGACCTCAGTGGGATTGAAGTCAAGATGGGAGATTATATTCAAGGAGTATCCAGACCACTAAGAACAGAGGTTTTCATACAAGTGTGTTTATTATGTGATGGCTGTATTGAATGGGGTGAAAATACAAGATTACAACTTGAGGAAGGGCCTAGAATGAACATTAGCATAGGATTTGGAAACATGGTAGAAGACGTAGATGGGAGTGTAGTTCTGGGAGCTTGATCATTTCCTGCTTGGATCTTGTAATTAGCTTCTGCTGGGATCAATTTTATATGTGGCAGTAAAAAGCACATATTGCCTCTCCTCCCCCTTCTATGTGTTCTTCCTGTCATCTCGTGTTTTATCTTACAGGTACAATCACATACCTGAAATGTTTTTGTTTAAAAGTGTTTTCCTTCCTATGCAAAGGATTGATTTTTTTAAAAAAAGGGAATGCATAATTTAACATCAGACTTTTAGATAACCACATATGTATGTATGTATGTAAGTATGTATCTATATGTTGGAACAGTATTTATCTGTAGATTTATGAAATCTAAGATATGTGGAGGCTAAGAAGCAAGAAGTGATTTGACTATCTTCAAGGAGATTGCCTTTGAGGGATGGAAAACTTTTTCCAAGAGGACTCTGGCTGATGTGTTGGTGCATTCCAATGCTCCCAGCCTGAAGTATTTGAGACACGAGTTGGGGATGGGGGAGGATCAGCAAAATACTTGGGGATGTGCGCTTTCCTCCTTGAGAGGTCTGATCTCTCTGCTGAACCAGTGCAGCAGGTAACGAAGCCAGCCAAGCCCTCTGTCCCTCAGGCTGTGTCATTAGGAGGAAGGTGAGGCTGCCCCATCTTGAGAAACCCTCTCTCTCAGGAGGGAACACAGCCACTGTCTCCAGAGGTGGCCCAGACTGCGCAGAAGGACCTGTTCAACTGGAGTCATTTATACCCTTCTGCAAAACCTCACCACAGTGCATGACGGCTTCTAGTAGCCTTTTCTGATATGGCACTACATAGAACATGGTGCCTACACCGTATCTGTGCAGCAAGATCGGGGAGTTTGTAGTTTAAGTAAGTATTCTGGTGCCTTTGGTCTAGAGAGACCAGCACTCTTGCAAAAGATGTAGTTCAGAACCACTGATTTAGTGCAAGACAACTGTGATATTGTATCTGCAGCAATGACAAGCCTAGACATTTATGTAGTAAGTAGTTCTACTCACTCTTGAAACATGAACTTCCCTGGGGCACCCCCGTTGAATTTGTGTAGTATTAGTAAGTCACTGTAATCCTTGACCCAGAATATCCGCATGAGTTTCAGGCCCTCCCATCCCTTTTCCCCGTACCTCTGTGTGAGAGACAGTGGGCTGCCTTTTGAAGCCTTTCTATTCTTCTTTGCTTCCTTGCCAACAGATCTGATTTTGTTGATATTTGTGGTGTGTCCATCTGAAACAGTACAAATCTCCACCTTCCTTGATCATGAGGTAGACTTTGACCTAATTCTACCCAATGAGATATAAGCAGAAATTGTCAATTTTTGTCCAAGTTGATTTTTATAGAAAAGTTACCGAAAAGAACAGACATCTTTTTGTTCCATGCCCTTCCCTTTATTTCTCCCTGAAACGTAGCCATGATGGCTGGAGTGTCAGTGGAAGGCATGACTGTGAGGACTTTACCCTAAGGATTGTGGTGTGTAAAGCCAGAAGGACACTGGGTCCCTGGAGTAGTGCTGCCATAAAGTCTGTGGCTTCACGGAACTGCCAACATAGCTTAAGTCTGCCTCTCTGGGGACTTCGCTTATATAGTGGAAAAAAATAAACTTCTAACTTGATTGACCCATTGTTTTGGTTTTCTATTAATAATCACCAAACTAATTCCTAACTTTAATAAACAGTTAAAACCTCATAATATCTACATTATATCAGCATTTGCCTAATTTCTGGGGAAGCTTCAGGACGTTCTAAAGAACCTCTAAGACATACATGTACCATTAATTTGTGCCCCGAACTAAAGGGTCACCACCAGTCAAGCTAACAGAGATCTCCAGTTCTGTGGCCTTTCAGCTCCAATTGCAGCTTCCAGCTCTCCGTTCAGGTCCAGGATGCCTCTCCCCTTTTAAGCTTGAACATCGGCCCTGATGCCTTATGATGGGAAACCCCAGGTGTACTGTGGGGAATACCAGAACCCGGGGCCCTGGCTAAGAGTGACACTCATGGAACTCTGTATCCACCTCGAGGATGCCCCTCTATACTTAAAAGCTTCTGACTAGGTAAGCCAAGCCAGGGAAACCTTGACTTTACTCTGTGAGCGAGAGATGGGTTTCGGCCCTTTTTTTGATTTATGACTTTCGGAACTTTTCCGATTTACTAAAATGTTATGTAAACATTTTACTTAAGCTTTACTTTACTTCCGTCTTCTTAAAATGAGAACAACAATACCTAGCTCTTAATTTGGAGTGATAAGTGTGTACTTATGGATTGCCATGTAGAAGGAACTCGGAAAGTGTAAGTTTCCACTTCCTGTGTGGATCCAAAGAGATCCGTCTCCTGAGTTTCGCTGTAACTACATTGTGCTAGACAGTAGCTCCCGTGTTAGGAGTTTGCCCATTACTATTATTGCCTATTACTATTATTGCCTATTATTTGCCTATTACTGTTCATTACTGTTCAACCCTTTTCTCCTGTCCCTATTTCTCAGATTTTCATCCTCTCGCTCCAGAGAGTGGCTTCTGGCCATCCTTTGTTTGGATGTTCCATTCAGCCTTCCTTTCTCTGGTTTCCTGGTCCCATTCTCATGCTTGTCTCTGTGTCTGAATGCTTGACTCTAGTCCTGGGTAAGGTACATGCTCATCCATCTTGTTCTCCCCTACAACATCTCTGCTGCTCAACCTCCCTATAAGCAAATAGCATTTAGGCACTGAAACTGCTTAGGGAAGTACTATATCCTCCCTATTCCTGATTTTCATTAGATTTTTTTCCTACATGTTCCTCTAAGATTCTTTCCTTAGACCCTTCTCTCACAGTCATGGAGTAATTACCTGATTTAAAATTTTGAGAAAGGAATGGGGCATGCATAATTCAGCCCCTTATTTCCTTCCTTTACTTAGGAGCAAACTGTCTGAAGGAAGCCCACGTACTGATCGGCTCCCCTATGGTACACTCTACAGGTACAGGCCCTTGTGGAAAGACTGACGTTGTCCAATTGGTCTGTGATGGGGAGACAAGTCTGCCTGATTCTGGGGGTACATATTAGAAAGTCTACTTGACAGCCCAAGAGCCATGTCCTTCCCTCTAGCCTTTACCAGAAATAAAGGAGATATTTTGGCTCTCATCTGTTTACTTTTTTGCCTCTTTCAGTAGTTTCAGAATTCCGGCAGGAAAAGAGGCATGCCATTTATTTGGGTTCCCTCAATCTTTCTCAATTCTATAATATAGGAAGGCTGCTTTTCTAATAGCTCAACGTCATTTGAAATCCTAATGCATTATGCAGCTGGAGTGCAAGTCCCCATCTTCCTCCATACACTTAGTGAGCTTTTCCAAATGCAAAGGAATATGAGCCAAATGCGGCATAAATTGTGTATATATCTGTACTTTGTGGTACATATAACTCACTTTGCTAAGGAGTTGCTACAGTAGCGTGAAGAGGTCACATGAGGGTGTGGTGGTGGTGTCATATAGTGAAAAAGCACAGGAGACCAATAATCAGAGAATCCTAAGTGTAAGGAACACTCCGTCACTTGAGAGCTGAGTCACCTTAAACATTTTACTTAAGCTTTACTTCACTTATGTCTTCTTCTTCTTTTTTTTTTTTAAAGATTTTATTTATTTATTTGACAGAGAGAGAGAGAGATCACAAGTAGGCAGAGAGTCAGGCAGAGAGAGAGAGAGAGAGAGAGAAGCAGGCTTCCCGCTGAGCAAAGAGCCTGATGCGGGGCTCGATTCCAGGACACTGAGATCGTGACCTGAGCTGAAGGCAGCGGCTTAATCCACTGAGCCACCCAAGCACCCCTTCACTTATGTCTTCTTAACATGAGAACAATAATACTCAGCTTTTAAGATTGGAGTGGTAAGTGTGTACTGAAGGATTGCCATGTAGAAGGAACTCGGAAAGTGTAAGTTTCCACTTCCTGTGTGGATCCAAAGAGATTCATCTCCTGAGTTTCACTGTAACTACATTGTGCTAAATTTGAATGCTTTCTAAGTAATATTCTGCTATGTCTAATAAGAAATTTGGGATATTCTGCTCTACTTCCATTATCCTATGGAAATTACCCCTCTGGATGGTTTTATAAAAATGGTTTCCCAAGGTGACGGGGTAAAAGACATTAATCTGCCGAACAAATTTGCTGGATACTACTGTTGTCCTTTGTGCACGGCCAATTTTAAGAGTAGGTTTGGAAGATAGATTAAAACTGTGAAGTACAAAAAAGTCCCTTTAAGTTTATCTGAAGTTAAGTTGGACTTCACTGTGTTTCTTTCCTTTTTTTTTTTTTTTAAGATTTTATTTATTTATTTGACAGAGAGAGAGATCACAAGTAGGCAGAGAGGCAGGCAGAGAGAAAGAGGGGGAAGCAGGCTCCCCGCCAAGCAGAGAGCCCGATGCGGGACTCAATCCCAGGACTCTGAGATCATGACCTGAGCCAAAGGCAGAGGCTTTAACCCACTGAGCCACCCAGGCGCCCCATTCACTGTGTTTCTTATTATGTCAGTAGTTAATAAACTTTTAAGTTTGCAATGTCATTTTGCCCCACCTTACTCATATTTTAGGTATCTCCAAGTTGAAAAGATGCATGTGCCATATCGATTTGTAGACTTCTTGCATGCAATTTGCAGCCTCCAGTTCCAGATCCCTCAGACTGGGAAATATTGCCTTTTGGGAGAGGTTTTAGGGTTGAAAGAGTCTTAATTTAGATCAGGCAACTCAAATCTTTCCTTTGGCTTTATGCTGATTTATTTTTTCAGTACACTGTGATTCCCTAAACTCCAGATGAATCTCAACATTTGAATAATGCCCCCTGAAGGTTCAGCATTCAGTTGGAGTCCGTTGGAAGGGCAGTTTCATATCCTCCTGTTTTGTCTGTAATCTTCTACGGCACAAAACTAATCCCAGGTGTACCAGACAGTTAATGGGCTCATAGTTTGCTGTTCCCTCAGTAAAAAAGTAAGTAGAGGATTACATATTGTCAGGTCAAAGTAATGACTAACAGTACCTTCTTTATGTGGGTGTGTGAGGGAGAGGGAGAGAGACAGAAAGAGAGAAAGAGAGAAAGAGAAGTATATGGGGGGAACTTTTTGCTTCGTCTAATTTTGCACAGATGGGACTGATGATATGTAAAATTGTTCTTCATTTTATTATAACTCATATGTTGGGACCCATCTGAGAAATTCACACATCTAAAAATCAAAAGAAAATACAGGACTAACTCAAAAACAATGTTTTGACAGACAATGTTGATTTTTCCTCTTGTTTTATTGTAGATAAGGAAGATGGTGTTTCAGTGCACACCTGAGAACAAGACTTCTTAAAGGTCCTCCTCAAGCATATTTTTTCCCTAAAGTTTCACTGCATTTGGTGGCTCCTAAATTTCTCCCCTTCTTCTTTCTCTTCCTCACCCTTTGTCTGAAGCTCTTCATCTCTCAGAGAAGTCTACCAGCCTATCTCATTCAGGCACCCATCAAGAAAAAGGCCACCAGAACGGCAGTGAGTCAAATGAATACCCCATCCTGATCATCCTTGTCCCCTAGGTATGCCCACTGGGAGCCTCTGTTCATCTTAATATATCATGGAATAGCACAGTGGAATGGAACAAGCACTAAATTAGGACTCAAAAGACTCCAGCAAGTGGTGTGGCTTCAGTAAACATTTTAAACATTTTTTTTTTTAATTGAAAAAACAATTCTTTAGAGAGAGAGTGTGTGTGAGTGGGGATAGGGGTAGGCAGAGGGAGAGAAAGAATCCCAAACAGGCTCCATTCCCAGTGCAGAGCCCAACACAGGGCTGGATCCCACAACCCTGAGATTATGACCTGAGCTGAAATCAAGAGTTCAACGTTTAACTGACTGAGCCACCCAGGTGCCCCTTCAATAAACTTTTTTAATGCCAAGCCCCATCTTCCTCATTCTAAAATGGGACTAGTAATGCTCACCTTACCTATCTCAAAGGGCTCTGTGAAGATCAAACTCAGCGATGCATTTACTGAAAGAAAGAATTAGAAACCAGTCTGATGTTACTGTGAGTTCTAGAATGAGAGTGTGACAGTTGGAGGGGTTCTTGGAGTTATCTAGTCCTACCCTTCCCTTTAACAATGGGGAAATTAAAACCTAGGAAGTGTCATAACTCACTCAGTGCCATGACAGGTAGAAACAAAATCAGGTTAGAGATAGTATTCTCCACATTAGAGTTAGAATGAGTTTCCAACTGTTTAGTAACGAATCAACCACAAATTGATCAAGTGGCTGAAGTGCTGGACATGCTGCCAGTAGATCAAGCATGTGATGGGAAAACAGAGGCAGATTGCTGATCGCGGACAGCAAGGGAAAACAACATGAAACAGGGGGTAGGAAGGAGTGATGAGTTGTCACAAAACATTGGCTAGGGACTTGAAGGAGTCCGTCGCATTTGGTATTCTACCTAGTCTAAAATGCTACACAAAAATATGTGTTGTTTGGAGTATCTATTTATTTTGAATGATTAATGATAGATTATCCCCAAAAATTGAATTGTCTAATTCCCAGTCTTAATTATGGCTATATAACAGCTGTGGATATGTGTCAGAAATTCATTTACTGGAATGAGAAAATTTCCCTTCCCCATGAGTCATGAGAATCTTCTTTCCACTGGAGTTTTATTTTGATGAAGCCAGGGATTAAGCAATTGGTAAGTTATTTGGTTCACGATGTCCAGATTCTCATCATCTGTCTACATGTGTTCCTTATCTTTTAGACTTGGGTTCCCTACGGCTTGTGTGAATAAACCCCCGATGAAGCAGATGGTCAGAACATTCTCTTCCTTTTACCTGGCAATATCTAGACAGGTCCAACGATGAGGTCGTTGCTGGGGAAGGAGCTGGCCCTTTCTGGACATCAGACTAATACGTGTTAGGAATGAAGTTAGCTGGTTTACTCTTATTTCTTTTCTTTTCTTTTTCCATTTAAATGTCACATGGTGTGTGTTCTTAAAACTAATTCTATTGTCAAGTGTTACCATTTTTCTTAAGCAATTTCTTCAAGGGAAGTTTCATTACCTCTTTCTTTGAAATGATACTCTCCATCTGTTTTTGTTGGCAACCCAAGCAACAGTTTCCAGTACCCAATTAAATTTATGCAGACTGACTTTCATTAATAGGTCACCAAACATTTCTAACTGTTATGCATTATTTACTTAGAGAATAAAAAAATCAAGGTCCCTTGAGAATCATTTTCTGAAGTTTCTAGAATTTACATATATTCTGAGGCCCTTCTTTAGAGGTATTAATGCTTTTTTCTTGTTACGGAGAGAGCAGTGTTTAATGTGAGAGACAGTTCCTTGGACAATTGCTGTGTTTAATAGGTGATTTAATAAGCTCTTTCAGGTTCTTACTCTAAGTAGATGGCTATGGTCAAAGTGTGTCAGTTTAATATACATTCATGGTTTAGACTGTCTTCTTGTAAGATTTTGAAGTTCTCATGTCCCAAAGCATATTTTGTCCATCACATCCCAAACTCTTGAACCTATATTCAGGACTGACTTACGTATAATATGAATTTATCTGCTCATTCCTCGATTTTCAGCTCAACACAATTAATTTCATTGGAAACAAAACAGACTCTGAAAGAGACTCTTTCAGTTATAACATGGTTGGATTTTTCCTGGAAAAACAAAACAAAACCAAACCAAACCCAAAAACCAAAACCAAACTGGATATAGAAAAGAAGGACAGATCTTGGGAATGAGAAGATACAAAGAATTTTGCTCTCAGGAAGTAGGGGTTTGGGGGGCAGAAAGAACAGGAAAAGGGGGGTTGGGAGAGAGGGAGCAGAGAAGAAGGGAGAGGAAGAGAGAATTTAATAACTCTTAGAGAGCAGATGCTGAGATCTGAGATCTTGGATCAGTCATCCCGGTCCTGACTGTGTCTTGGGGAAGACAGCTGCTTGTAGGTATGTATAAGGCTGAAATAACCACGCAACAGAATTGAATTTGGACAATTTGTTGAGAGGACCAGAAGCCCATGAGCCCGAATGACATGAACCCAGACAGTATATTATGTGGGCTGTGTTTACAGCCTTTCTTTTTGTTTTTCTTTCTTTTTTTGCTCCTGGGGTTTTATTTTAATGAAAGCAATGATTGAGCAAGTGGTCATTTACTTGGTTCATGATATCCAGATTCTCAGTCTCCCTACATGTGTTGCTTATGTTTCAGTCTTTTGTCCTCTATAAGCTGGTTGAATAAACTTCAGATATGTCCTATTCTCATTGGTAGAAAAGTCTGAACTGAGGGGGCTATCCCTGGCAGGGGACAGTTACCACAGAGCTGATGGGTTGAAAGATTTTTGGTGGAGGTATGTGCCATTTTACCATAAACCTGGCAGGAAGCAAGCTGGGTCATGCCTAACTGATAGAAGTTTCTGGACTTCAACAGAATATCATGTGGTAATGTCAGGCCCAGTGGTGGTACAGAAAAGAGTTATCTGATAGATGAAATTTTCCCTCTAAAAGGTACCTCAAACCAGGAATGAGACCTTGAATTAAGGAGTCAGTTCCTGGTGTTGGCAGGCTTATCTTGGATGTGATGGTGTTGTGTGGAAAGAGAGAAAATATTTTAAAAATGTGACTTTGTTTTCTGTCCTGAGCTGTTAAAGCAGGGAAATATCCATTGTACAGTACTAATTCTATGGGATCTTCCTTAAAACTGGAAAGTCAGGAAATCAGCTTCCAATTGTAGAGAATGCTTATGTTTTTATTATTACATTTGATCTAGAATTTATTGCGCAATATATTATGCAACAAGTGGTGACTCCTAGGAGACTTTCAGCAGATCTTTTCTCTCCTTGGTTCAGATGCAGCTCATCCTAACAATTTTTCATCAGTGTTCTTTATTTGAAAAAGGAATTTCTACTTGTTTTGGATGAAGTAAAAATATCTGGGACCTGCTTTGGTAGGTATAAACAATATTTATAATTCCAGGTCTTAGTATTTGTACTATGTTTGTCTAATAATTAGAATCTTATCTAATTGCACATGTTCCCAAACTAACATTCAATTTTTTAAAAAGCCATAAACTTATACATCAGGGAACACAAATTATGACTGTTAGACTAGAGAGGAAATAGGAGTTTTGTGACCTTTTAACTTGTTATGACTTATCTGGCAACCCAGTTATGAAGAAAAGCATCATATGGAAAGACCACGACTTTGAAATCCTGTCAACCAAGATTTGAATTGTTTTTTTAGTGTATCCTTGAGCCTCAGTTTCCTTATGCAAAAAATCTACTTTGTTTTAAGTCTTTAAAATTCTGGACACCTAGTAGTTGCTCATTTAATGATAACTATTAATATGCACAGTTCTTGTTCGTGAATTGTACTTTTATGTATATACTTTCAGGTTCTTAGATAATTTTAAAACACATTCTTATATATTTTGCCATCCTTTTCAGAAATTGCATGCATCATATTAGTAAGCCTTGGCAGTTTATTTTATCAGTAACAAAAACCTCCTTATGCACTGTTTATATAGATATATTTTACATGAATTTATAACCTGCATTTGTGATTCTTTTTTACTTGGGCATGAGGTCTAAGTATTGGATTCGGAGTCATCTAAAACCTATGAAAAATTACCAGAGAGGGCAGTGAAATAGAATTTTAATGGACAAAGGAAATGAAAAAATAATTTAGAAAGATAATCAAGTTAAACAATTGTGGCAAAAAAAATCTCTGTTGGAGGAAAGGAAAGGAGCCAATAGATACCACTTCTCATTAAGGAACTAGCAAAGAAAAGAAGGAAAATTGTCAACTAGAACTTGAATGCTTTTAAATGACAACATCCCAGATTTGATGAGGGAATGATGTAAAATGATAATTTGTCTTGTTTTTGTTTTTAATGATAATACATTTTGCAGGAATTAAAAAAGTCACACTGAAACATTATCTATCAGGACTCAAAATTATTTCATCACTTTGATTCACTAACTAACCCCTTCCGAGAATCTGGAATGCTTTGAGTCAGGAAGAGGCTGAACATTTTCCTTACAATATTGGAAACAGCTTAAGTGTTTAAATCCTAGGGATAGTTCAACACACTTTATGGCAAAGAAATATTCAACAAATATGAAGCCAGTGAAAAACCATCAAGACCATGAGGTACTTGAAAAATTGCTAATGATAAACTTTTAGGGAGGAAAGAAAAATGTATATATAAAAAAAGAATGCATACTATGATAGCGAGTGGTAAGATTTGAAAATGTCCCTTCTCTGTTCTAGGTGGAGGTCTGGCTTATTCCTCTTGTCATTACAGCCTCAGATCTTGTGGCCGATGGCCTCTCCTGAGTCCCCATTCCCCCTACTCCTAAAGTCTGTTTGCTGTTTACAGAAATTACCGTTTGCCCTCTCTCCCATTCTTTTGGACCACACTTAAGATCTCTAGACTCAGCCCTTTTATATTTATCATTCACTGTCCACAGCACCCCAGGACAGATCCTGAGGGGAAAGGTCTGGTGCTGGGACAAATCTGAGTAGCATACACAAAACCATACAGGAGAGGACACTGACTTCTGGTCCCAACGCTGTGTGCTTGGCCTAAGCATGTATGCTCCTTTGTTCCCTTTCCTCACGATGGGTTTTTAACAAAGAAGCTTCTTACTTTTTAAGAGTAGAGAGCCCTGGATGGGCCACTCTACCAAACATCTAGTCATGCCCAAACCCACCTCAGTTTAGAATGAGCACACTCTAAATACCA
This sequence comes from Lutra lutra, assembly GCF_902655055.1. Lineage (NCBI taxonomy): Eukaryota > Metazoa > Chordata > Mammalia > Carnivora > Mustelidae > Lutra > Lutra lutra. Next base: position 73,684,815 of record NC_062290.1, on the reverse strand, counting down.
TTTACACTCATTCATCCCTCACATAAACTTTTGGGAGGTATTTGCGCAGCATATGGTGAGTTTTGAATAGACTATTTAATTATGTAAAATATTGACACTTCTTTTTTCTGAATTCGTTTGGTAGTTGACAGGGTGGTTTTCACTGGATGCGTTTATTGTTTCTTATACAATCTAGTTTTAGTTCTGCCAATGAATAGTTGTATAAACTTGGGAAACTTTTACTTTGAGTTCTGAATTTGTGAAAAGAGCAGGTGGACCTTGATGTTTTTAAGACTCACATCTGAAAGTTCTGGTCATCTTGGTTAAGTTCAAGGTGAGTCTCCCAGGAATATTTAATCTTCCTCTCTGGTCCCCGGGCACTCAGCCTGTGTTCCTAGGTGTCTCTGTTGGGCTTGTCGAACTCTCAGATTTTTTTTTTTTTTTGGCATAAACTTCAGTATTTTCAGGTCCTGTTTTCTTTTTTGTGTGCTGAAAGGAGGCAGGTTTGTCTTTGTGGCTTTGAGTTCTACTATTGTGAGAAGACAGACAGGGTAAAACTGAAGTAGTAGTCCAGAAAGTTAAAAAATCATCATAGTTACGTCCCTGATCTACATTTCCTGAGTTCCCTTTTAACACAATGGTTGGAAATGTCTTTTAGATGGTGCTTAAAGTTGTTTTTAGAGTTTCAGAGTAAGCTGCTGAGATATTGCTATTGCCAGGTCCAATGGAATTTTCAGTCTGTATTCTAATCTTAAATTTGTTAATTTCATTTATTGTATAGATCTATTGTCCATGAATCTATCCGTGTTTATTTTTTTGCTAGATTCCTTTTTTCAGCTTTATTGAGGAATAATGGACAAATAAAATTGTAATATATTTAAAGTATACAATGTGATGATTTAATATAGCTATATATAGTGCAAGGATTCAGCGTTGAGTAAATTAACACATTCATCACCTCAATACTTACCTTTTTTTCCCCTGCATTCTACTGTCTTTTAAAATTTTATTTATACAATACAACATTATCAGTTATAGACCTCTGTCATATATAGATCCTCAGACCTGATTCATCATATAACTAAAAGTTTGTATTCTTATTTTCCTCACTATTCTCTCTCTGGGAACCACATTTCTACTCTTTGTTTCTATAAGTTCAACTTTTTTGTTGTTGTTGTTTTCAGATTCACTTATAAGCGATACCATACAGTATTTGTCTTTCTCTGCCTGGCTTATTTTACTGAGCATAATACCCTCCAGATTCTTCTATGTTTTGGCACATGGCAACATTTCCTTCTTTTTAAAGGCTGAATAGTATTCCATTATATTGTGTGTGTGTGTGTGTGTGTGTGTGTGTGTGTATTTATATATAAAATCACATTTTCTTTATCCATCTGTCAACTGAGGTTGTTCCATGCCTTGGCTATTATAGCTAATGCTGCAGTGAACATCCAAAAGTTCATTGCCAAGACCAGTGTCAAGGAACTTACCCCACTATGTTTTCTTCTAGATTTACAGTTGCAGGTTTTATGTTCAAATCGTTAATCCATTTTGAGTTGATGTTATGTATGGTGTAAGTGAGGGTCTAAGTTCATATTTTTGCACGTGGATATGCTGTTTTCCCAATATCATTTATTGAAGAGACTCTCCTTTCCCCATTGTACATTCTTGGCACCTTTGACATAACTAATTGACCATATATACCTGGATTTACTTCTGGGCTCTCCATTCTGTTCCATTGATCTAGACATCTAGGCCAGTATCATACTATTTTAATTACTATAGCTTTATAGTATGGTTTGAAACCAAGAAGTATGTTCTTTGTTCTCTTTCAGGCTTACTTTGGCTGTTTGGGGTCTTTTGGGTTCTATATAAATTGAAGTTTGTTTTCTTGCCTCTGTGAAACATGCAATTGGCATATTGATAATGATTGGATTGAATCTGTAGATCATTTTGGGTAGTATGGACACTTCAACAATTTTAATTTGAACATGGAATATCTTTTTATTTATTTGTGTCTTCAGTTTCTTTCATCAATATTTTATACTTTTCAGTGTATAGATCTTTTATTTCCTTGGTTAAATTTATTCCTAAGTATTTTATTCTTTTGATGTTATTATAAAAAGCATTGCTTTCTTAATTTCTCATTCTGATAGTCCATTGTTAGTGTGTAGACATACTACTGTTTTTTTCCCCCTGATTTGTGGATATTGATTTTGTATCCTGTGACTTTACTGAATCTTTTTATTAGTTATAACAGTTTTTTTGTGGAGTCTTTAGGTTTTCTGTATATAATATCACTCATCTGCAAATAGAGGTAGTTTTACTTATTCCTTTCTGATCTGGATGCCTTTTCTTTTTCTTGCCTCATTGCTCTGGGTAGGACTTCTAGTACTATGTTGAATAAAAGTGGCAAGAGTAGGTATTCTTGTCTTGTTTCTGGAGCTTTAAAATTTGGAGCACTAATTGTATGGTCTAAACCCTTCATTCCTCAGGGTGTAGCTGGGAATTAGGAATTCCCAATCGCCCTGTGGTAGGAGTTCAGTTTATGGTGACATTTTGTCTCAGCCTTTCCTACCCACTTCTTTGTGGGTTTTGTTTTTTGTTTTTTTGTTTTTTGTTTTTTTTCCATTTGCTGGATGGAAAGAGTCACTTAGTTAGCGTCTGGATTTCTTTCAGAGAGAATTGCTCCATGTGTACCTGTACATTGGGTGTGTCTCTGGGAGGAGGGAAACTGGGGAGCCTCCAATGTCACCATGTTGGTCTGGAGTCTCTCATAGTTTATTGTTTAATGTGATAAACATAACACAATTGTGTACAAAATTAGGGCAGCACATTGGAGAGATTGGCTAATTTCAGGGAAAAACTTCAGAGAGAATATAGTAACTGAGCTAAGTTTTAAAGTAATAAAATATTTTTTCCAGGAAGACAAGGGAGCACAGAGAGATTTAGGCAGAGGAAACGGTATATGCAAAGGCACAGAGCTATAAAAGAATGTGGTATGTTAGGGCCGCAAGGAGAGTTCAGTTGGGTGAATAGGAGTCGCATCATGAAGAGCTTTGGGTGTGTTGCTGAAGAGCTTGGGTTTGATGTTTCTGAGAATGAGGAGCAATTGAAGGGTGTCAAGCAGAGGGAGGTGTGATCCTTCTTGTTCCCTAGTAGGCAAGGCAAGAGGCATGGAGAACAGCTGTGAAGATGTCTAGGCTAGAGAAGATGGATATAGGCATTATCAGTTGGGATGGAGAGCAAAGACAGATTTTAATAATATTTAGGACCTAAATCTGGCATAAATGGATATTTTTGGTATTGGATGTGAGAAAGAGAAAGAAGTCAAGGGTCACTTCCTGCTTCTGGTTTGGGAAACTCAGTGACTTTTGTGATCACACACACACACTCCTGTTACACTTCCCTCCTGTGGACTCAAAGCAATTTCTAAAGCAGCTTTCTGCTCCCTTGGTCTTTTAAATATCTCCATTTTGCCTTTTCCCACAAATAAACATATCCTAGCAATGGAGATGGAGAGAGGGCAAAGATGAGCTAGGAGAGGCTGCTCCAACCCGCTGGTTGGGTCAGCCCTTGTGTGATCGCCTCATGAGGCATCTGTGCACAACCTACAGCATGACAGACAAAAAGGAGACACTGGAGACGTAGAAACCTTGCAATAGGGTTCTAGATTAGGCTGTCCCAATAGAGACCTCAAAACACAGCTGCTTAAAAAAAAAAAGATAAAGTTTATTTTTCTGTCCTGTCAATGTCCAGTGAACTCAGAACTTTTGGAGACCTAGTCTCCTCTCTTGTTGCTCTGTCATTCTCAACATACGGTTTCCACGTCAAGATCTGAGATGGCTGGGCCATCTTTGGCCATTGTTGATACATGTCATGCACATACCCCTCCTTCAAGGGGATGATTCAGAAGGTGAACTTGTCATTTCTGCTTACATCCATTCTGCTCCATTGACCAATCTGAATCACAGGACCATAACTAGATGTGAAGGTGGCTTGGAAAAATCTTAACTTGGGTGGCTCTGTGCCAGTTAAAATTGTGTTCTATTATGTTTTTTTAGAAGTTTCTGTATGTATGTATGTAATCTCTACACTCAACGTGGGGCTTGAACTCATGATCCTGAGATCAGGAGTCATGTGCTCTTCTGACCGAGTCAGCCAGGCACCCTGGTTGTATTCTGTTATTAAAGGAATAAGAGAAGAACGGATAGTGGAGAACAACCAGCAGTACTTGCCATATGTATATTGACTTCAAGCGGAAATGTCCAGTGTGTATTTGGAATATATAGGTCTAGATCAGAAATAGGGTCTGAGCTGAAGGTAAGGAATTTGCATTTAGGGAGCATTAACTCTTTTCATTCTTCCCCGGTGGCAGAGACTGCTAACTCTCCCCAAGCAGTCATTCTTCTCATCTTCCTGTTAGTAATAGGAGTTTTGGAAGGGCAAGTGGCTGCTTAGTTAGAAACTACTTATCAGTTTCTCTTGCAGATGTTGTCAGGTGATGAAGAATGGATTATTCCTAGACTTTTTATTTATTTATTTGTTTGTTTATTTATTTATTTGGTGGAGTGAGAGGGTGAAAGTAAAGGGGCAGAGAACCTCAAGCAGACTCCACGCTGCGCATGGAACCCGATGCTGGGCTTGATCTTACAACCCTGAGATCAGGACCTGGGCCATAATCAGAGTCAGGTGCTCAATGAACTAAGCCACCCAGGTGCCTCCGGACTTTTTAATGGAAATCTCTCTCTCTCTTTTTTTTGCGTTGGGGGGAGGGGCGGTCCTGGGACCCTAAATGGAACAGGAAGAGAGAGCCTGAGTCAACACGCTGGAGCAGTAGGGGAGGAGAGAATGTTGGCAGCTCAAGGCCTTGCACACTTTGGTCTGATGCCTCCAACTTTCACATTTAAATTACTTTTCTTCGGCCTTAGTTGTCTCAGTTCCTTCCTGACCACCAGACTGGAAGCGCCTTCAATTCACGGGATTACATAACTCCCATTTAACATAGAGCAGTGTCCTTTCATATAAAAACAATTTTTAAATGTTAACTGTCATTTACATTTAATTATTTTGGGGCAATAATTCCAGCCTTCTTTTGGACTCTACTTATACATGAAATTGTGACAGTTTCTGTCACTGTACTTCGAGTCCTTAGGCCCATATCTTTTTCCTTCATTTTTGTACCTTTTTGTCTGTCATGCTGTAGGTTGTGCACAGATGCCTCATGAGGCGATCACACAAGGGCTGACCCAACCAGCGGGTTGGAGCAGCCTCTCCTAGCTCATCTTTGCCCTCTCTCCATCTCCATTGCTAGGATATGTTTATTTGTGGGAAAAGGCAAAATGGAGATATTTAAAAGACCAAGGGAGCAGAAAGCTGCTTTAGAAATTGCTTTGAGTCCACAGGAGGGAAGTGTAACAGGAGGTGAGATAATGGGTTTTATACACTGCATAGTAAGGGTAATAAACTCTAAGCCAGGAGGACAGCAAGGGTGCTCTGTGTGGGTTAATTGGTGCCCTGCCTACATTCAAGAGGAAAATAAATTTTCAACCACATCAAAGTCTCTTCCAGAAGAAAAAAATGCTCATTAAAAATGCCACTTCCAGGAACCTTGGCAGCCAGACAATAAGAAGGCTGAAAAACCACCTCTGTTTGGCCGCTACTCCCTCAAACCTTGAACTATTTGCCTTGAGAAGAACAAAGAAAGCATGTAGGTAACATATTTAAATTCAGCTTCTTAGAAAGTGGAGTGATTTAGCTAGAGTTGGCTTCAACCCATTTAAGTCCTCCCAAAGCTTCAATATTTATTATTATTAAGAATGTAAAAATTCACCCTTGGGTACACATACACCTCCATCCCATTCTCAGGAGATACTTACAGCATAGGACATGGGTGTGTGCAAAATCATACCACTCATGATGAGAGAGAATGCCAAGGAAAAGCAGGTTGTCTTCTGGATTTAATCCTGATAGAACATTCTGTGGTTCATAAATTATTTGACCACCTCCCTCATTTATCCTAAGAGTGTGGGTCACTGTAAGTTCTCTGAAGGCAGAGGCCATATTTTATTACTTTTTAAAAGGATTTATTTATTCATTTGCTTGAAAGAGAGATTGAGGGCGAGGAGGGGGAGAGGACAAGGGGGAGAGAGAAGCTCCCTGCTCAGCAGGGAGCCCAAAAAGGGCAGGGCAGGGTCCCACAATCATGACCTGAGCTGAAGGCAGAAGCTTAAGGGACGGAGCCACCCAGGTGCCCCTTTATTTTATTACCTTTAAAACCTTTTTATTGGGGTGCCTGGGTGGCTCAGTGGGTTAAGCCTCTGCCTTCGGCTCAGGTCATGATCTCAGGGTCCTGGGATCGAGCCCCGCATTGGGCTCTCTGCTCAGTGGGGAGCCTTCTTCCTCCTCTCTCCCTCTTTGCCTGCCTCTCTGCCTACTTGTGATCTCTCTCTGTCAAATAAATAAATAAAATCTTTAAAAAAAAAACTGAGAGAGTAACTTTAGCCCAATACTATTTTAACTAAACTACAGACTTCAGATTTCATCAGTTTTTCCACTGCTGTCCTTTCACTATTTCATAATTCAATTCAGGATACTGATTATTTTTACTCTTATTTTCTGGCACTCAGGGTAGTAGTGCCTGATAGATGCTCAGTATGTATTTGTGGAGAGACCAAACTGGGAAAAACAACTAGAATTTTAACAGTCAGATACCTGGGAGGGGATCCAGAGTGCAACCCTTGAAAATATGTGCTGCGTGGAACTGGAGGCTGGTTAAACATGGACCCTGGGATGGCAGTTAGCAGGGCATCGCAGAAGATTGTCTCCAAAGAGTTGGTAGAGTGGTGGGGGCGCCAGAGAGCATCCATGGGCTGAGCAGCGAGCGGGAAGGAGAGAGAGTGACCGTAGAGAACTTTGGTGGAAGCAAAGGCAAAAAAGCTGGGCGATGGGAAAGAGAAGGGTCCTGAGAATGTTTTAGGAAGGGGAAAGCTGGATTGTAATCAGAGGATGGAGGGGAGATAATTGCTGAACTAACAACCAGGAAAAAGCAGAGGGAAATATAATTGGGAGTCTGGGTGGAAAAGCTAGTCTTTGGAAAGGAGAAGAAAAACTTCCTTCCGTGGAGCCAGGAAGAAAGGGCGAGGGTATGTGGCTGCAGGTCATGGTTGTTCCTGCCCGGTTTCCCTCTCTTCTTTCTCATTTGGTTTAATGGCTTCTAATTTTCAAAGAGAAATGGAAAGACCAATCTTGGAGAGGGAGGGAAGCAGGAACAGATTGTAACAGAGGCTCTTAGAGACTGATAAATACTCTTGGAATAGCTGCTATGAGGTAAGGAAAATGAAACCAACTGAGAGTGGCCAAGAGGAATGATAGAGCATCACGACAGCCCAGAGGTCGTCAGGCTATTACATTTTGGGTTTGGAGCTGATGATACATTGGTGCCACTCTAAGGCTGCCAGACTCCCCTGGGGACATGCTAGCTTTTTAAAATTCACTTTTCCATTTCCTTTCTTATTATTACATCATTGGTAAAATTATTTACTTTGTTCTGAAATTCAGTAACAGGCTTTTTGAAATAATCGCAAATAACTTGTTTTGTACGGTGGTGTCACAGAGTGAGCTGTCATAGTCACAAGGAATTTTTCTACTGTATTGATAGTCAATAACTCTAGCAGTATTCTAATAAAAGCAGTAACTGGGGCGCCTGGGTGGCTCAGTGGGTTAAGCCTCTGCCTTTGGCTCAGGTCATGATCTCAGGGTCCTGGGATGTAGCTCCACATCGGGGGAGGGGGGGTCTCTGCTCAGCAGGGAGCCTGCTTCCCCCTCTCTCTGTGCCTGCTGCTCTAACTACTTGTGATCTCTGTCTGCCAAATAAATAAATAAAATCTTAAAAAAAAAAAAAGCAGTAACTAAGCCAGAATTTCTAGAGCACCTGTTATGTTACAGCACTATAGTAGACATTTTACGTATGGCAACAAGGCATCTCAGTTTCAGATGTGGGAACTGACCCTTGGAGAGATGTGTTCTTTCAACAAATCTTTACCAACTGCCCTTTATGTGTCATGTTTCATTTGAAGGTATCAGGATACATCCATGAGTAAACTAGACAAAGGCCTCTGATTTGTGAAGTCACATTTTAGCATGAAGTGAATGCGGGTAAGTATCTCATTCAGTTGGGGCTGCTTTGACAGAATACCATAGGCTGCATTGTTTATAAACAACAGAAATTTATATCTCGGTTTTGGAAGTCCAAGATCAAGGCACTAGCAGATATGACATCTGGTGAGGGCCTGCTTCCTGCTTCATAGCTGTCTTTCCCCTGTGTCCCCACATGCAGAAGGGGTGAGGGGACTTCCCCTTGGATGAACTCTCTGGGGTCTCTTTTATAAGGGCACTGATCTCAATCATGAAAGCCCCACTCCCATGACCTAATCACCTCCCAAAGGCCTCACCTCCAAATACTATCACGCGGGGCACTAGGTCTCAACATACGAATTTTAGGGGACACAAGAACTCTGTCAATAGCAGTAGGTGATTTGTTTAAATCACACAGTGAATTTAAAAGGCCACACAGTGACCTTTACCAGTTTTTAACCACCTTGTGTCCATTTCACCTTCTTTTGGTAATCTTTTTGGGAAAATTTGCTACTTTCCTTATTTGATACTACTTTGTAGTACTGTTAGTCAAGGTGTCCTGTTATCAAGACTAGGCACACGATTGGTCTTGACTGGGCTGGTTGACTAGGCCAGTTGAGTGCTTTTTTTTTTTTTTTTTTCCCATGAAATGTGAATCCTGTATAAGGAAAACGAAGTAATGAGTCACTGAAACTTGTCCATCCTTCTGGTTTCCTGAACGCTTTTCTGAAATGAGGTCTCCTGATACATCTATGGTTTTTGCCTTTTCCAGGTCTGATTTGCCAGCCTTCCTTTCAGTTCTGAGAGCGTCCCTATAATGTTGTGTCATCATCATCATATTTGCATAAGTTAGCCTTCATTATTTTCTGTTGCTTACCATTGAGGAACCTACATTTGTCTGATTCCAGAATCCTGGCACCACACTAAGCTTCACTGGTGTACATTCCACAATATATGGGAATTCCCGAGAGATTGTTACAAGGATTTTCTCTTTTTGTTACTACACATATTGTGATTGGAATAATTTCTGAATCCAGACAGAGTAAGATGCTGAACCCTCTGCATCTCTTGATATGGAGCATGACTTAGAAAGGATGGACCCTGCTTCCTTTCTTTTGGGGGTAGGTAGCAGGCTGGACAGAATATCAGATTAACTTTTGCCCATTTGGGCCCCCTATCACTGTGAAGCACTCCAAGGATTTACAATTGTCTTGTGACAAATGGCTGTGCTTGGTGTGACATTATTCTAGCCCCATGTGCCCAGGCAACAACTTCTACAACCTCTGGAGACCTGCATTACTAGAGCCTTATATTCCTGGCCCTGGTTGTCAGTATTTAGCAGATATGAGTGCTGGAGGAATAACTGGTGTTGCTATCACTTGCAGGGATCATCTATATTTGTGGAAACATGGAAATGCTCTTCCTAACCTCCCTGCAGGGCTGCAGCATTGTACAAACACCAGGGCACCACTCACATAGTAAGCATCACAAATGGCACTCCCAGAGTCAAACAATGAAGTGTCTCTGACTCCTGGTGTGGAATTGGCTTCCTGCCTCTTTCTTCCTGCCTGGTGTATACTCCTGGATGCTGGCCCAGACTTCTTTCTTAGAACTCTTGGGACTCGTAGATGTTTCCTTATGCTTTTCTAGGAGTTTCTGACTCAGAACTTAGCTTTATCCTCTGGATTTATTTTTCTCAAGTGTTTCACATAAGAACTAATTCCTGCATATACTCTGTGTGTGCAAATGCTCTCACTACTCTTTACCCCTTGCTTGCCCAACTCCCGATCCTGTGTCTTCTAGCTTTCTCTCTCAAGTGCCACTAAAGAACCAGCTTTACTGTTTAACGCTCTCCAGAGTAGAAGAGCCGACCCATTCCTCAAACTGACAGAGCTCAGGGCAAAGAGGCAAATGAATGCCCACATATTATGATGATTAAGTATTTATAAGTCACACTTTAAGCTAACGGTCATTACATAAAATACCTTCTATCTACCTTGACTTACATAGCTTCATAATGACTTAGAAGGTCAAGTTTGTTGGTTTTCTAAGAGTTCCACTCCTGAGCATGGCAGCATGGGGGAACCTGCATCCCCAGTCCATACTTTGGCTCTCTCTTCTCTTCTCACCCTGGCTCTGTGGATCATGTGCATGTGTGTTGATACCCCAGCCTATAGGTGTGAGTGCCGTCAACCCTTACAAACAGGCCTGTCTTGGCCACTTTTTGGGCTTAGGGATATTTTCCCCATTGGTGTAATCCGTTCTCAGGAGGAAGATCTCAGGGAAGAGGCTGGTTCTGGCTCTGGAAGTGGGCTCAGGGCCATTTTGGCAAGGAATTCGGGGGTCCAGGTATAAGATGCATGGTCCTGAGGGAAGAATGCAGGCTGTGGGTGACCAGGTAAAGCCTTGCTCTATGAGAAGTGACATGGCCACAGAAGGCCAGGAATTCTCTTCCCAAGTTTAAGGGTTTAATGTAAATGATTGAGCCCATCTCATTCCCTTGTAATGCTGGCATTGTATGCCAGTTCAGCCATGCCCTTCATCTTCCTAGGGAGAGTTCAGGGCAGTAGGGAGATACTGGGTCTCTATATGTTCAAGATGGTGAAAGATGTAAAATATAATGTTTCTGCCCTACTCTTTAGCAGGCGGTGAACATTGAGGGAATCTCATTGTCTCTAGTTCTTCAGATATATACGTGAAATGACAAGTTGTTTCTGAATAGTGCTAGGGACCAAAATAGCAAGCATGAATGAGAAACAACTGAAATATCACATATATGGAAGAAAGCTTCACACAACCCAAAACAACAGTGAATATCTCACTCTGAATTCCATGGAGGAATGAATGACAAGTTGCCTTCCAGCTCGTCTGTCTTTATTCCATTCAGCAGACCTGGAGCATCTATTATGTTTTGAATTCCGACTGGAAGAAGACTAGAGAGGAAGGAGGTAAAATTTTAGCTAGGTTATGACTGGGCGAGCAGGTTATGACTGGGCAAGCAAATTGGGAGGTGTCATTCAGGGGCAAGTTTCCTCACTTGAAATGTGAGGATAATAAGAATGGTTATGTTAGAGGATTTTATGAAGACTCAAAGAGTAACAAAGGACAGACACATAAGTCATAGCTCACACTCAGTAAACATTAGTTCTACCTATTTTTTTTTCCTGGGGAGAACAATAAGACAAAGGTAACTTGTTTGAGAAACTGGGAGCAGATTTTTTTTTTTGCAGAAGAATAGATACAAGTGGAGTGACGGTGGATTAGTTTGAAGAGCTAATTGAACTATTGAATTACCTGAAGGAGTTCAAATACTGTTTGGTAAGTAAGGGGACACACCAGTGAGATCAGGGGGAATCTTGAGAGGACTGACATGGTGAGACTAACCATTTTAGAAAATTCACTCTTATGGTGTCATAAAGGTTGCTTTGGAAGAGACTAGAGACTGGATGGTCTGCAGTAATTCAGGTAATAAACAAGAAGGACTCACACTAGGTACAGGTTGTGGGATGGTTAAGAAAGGGCAAAAGTGACAGTGAATTTAGTGGTGGTTGGTATGAAGGGTTAGGAAGGTGAAGTGATGAAGATACTTGAAAGTTTCAGGCAACTGTGGTATCATGGATGGGGAGACTGTTAATTGAGATAGGGGATGACAGACCAGAGAAAGATTTGGTGGGGCGAGCCTAGGGTTTAAGAGACATGAGACATCTCATTGACCATTGGCAACAGAGCGATCAGGTGGAATTACAAATTTAGACTCTTCTTCACTTGTACGATAGCTGAGGCCATGGCCAATGATCAGATATGTCAGTGAGATTGTAGAGTGATAGAAAAGAGGCCTAAAAAGATTCAGTGGAAAGGATATGTGAAGGAAGAGGGGCAACAAAGGAAGAAGGGAAAGAATAATGAGAATGAGAAGATATGGTACAGAAAGTGTTAAAGAAGCTGCAAGAAGGTGGGGTTAAGGTTGGCCAGTGCCAAGGGTAAGATGCTCAAATGAGATAAAGTTTGAAAAGTGGCCACTGGATTTGCCAGCAGGGATGTTATTAGTGATCTCAGTGAGGTTGAGAATTGAATAAGTAGCAACAAGAGGAAACAGCCAGTCAGATCTTGTTATTGTGAATTTTGTTTTATTTTGTTTTCTCTGGATTTGAGTATATTTTTTAATTTTTAAAAACATTTAAAAAAATTTTTTAAAGATTTTATTTATTTATTTTGAGAGAGAAAGACAGAGAAAAAGTGTGAGCAAGAGGAGGGGCAGAGGCAGGGAGAGAGAGAATCTCAAGCAGACTCCGCACTGACCATGGAGTCTGATGGCTAGGCTTGATCTCCCTACTCTGAGATAATGACCTGAGCCAAAATCAAGAGTTGGATCCTTAACCAACTTGAGACACCCAGAGACCTCCAGATTTGAGTATAGTTGATACTACTTTTATAAAAACAAAAATAAAACCATATGTATATTTGTGAATGAATATATATGTACATATATATATATATACACATATATAAATATATATATAAATACATATATGTGGATATATATGTATTTGTTTCTCATACAGATTATGGAAAAATAATACTTGGTGGTTTGCCTTAAGATAATGGGAATGAAAGAGTGGGAGGGGGATGTTAGTAATATTTTCTTCATAAACTTTGTATGGATTCAGTGTTTATGAGTATTTATTTTGAATAAAAATATTCAAATATTTCCTAATAGTTGACACTTACTAATAGTTGGCAACTTGAAGAATGAGATTCATGCCTACCAAAACTAAGGTGAATATTAGTAATAATAATAAAAAATAAGGGGCGCCTGGGTGGCTCAGTGGGTTAAAGCCTCTGCCTTCAGCTCACGTCATGATCCCGGGGTCCTGGGATTGAGCCCTGCATCGGGCTCTCTGCTCAGTGGTGAGCCTGCTTCCCTCTCTCTCTCTCTCTCTCTACCTGCCTCTCTGTCTGCTTGTGATCTCTCTCTGTCAAATAAATAAATAAAATCTTTAAAAAAATAAAAATAAAAAAATAAAACACTGAACATAAATAAACCACACAAGAACATAGGTTGACTATGTATCAAAGCTCTGATGTGTAGGTGACTTTCTGAGCTCAGAAAAATATCAAGCAGAAAGTCCATTATCTTTATTATGCAGAGTCAGGAACACGTAAACTGTTAACCACATGGGTCGGGGCTTCCAGCAGGTTCTTGTACAATATTCCTGTACCTCTCTGTTTTCTCTCTCTCCTTTGAAAGTTGATCAGGCAGGAGAATGTGAAAAGTGGCCCTGTGTGTGTTTCCTGTTCAGTAGATTTTAGTACAAGAGAGCAATTGTCTCTTCTTACTGGACTCACCTGCCTTCAGAACCAAGAGGTGTTTTGTTTTGTTTCCTTGGTTTTTTTGTTTTGTTTGCCTTGCAGAGTACCAGGTTGGTCTTGCTTCCTCCATGAGCCTGGAAGCATTTAAAAATAAAATGGCCATACTAAGAATCTTCTCAATTTTCCAAACCAACTTGACGGGCAGATGTTAAAACAAAAGCCTCATCTCACTAAACCACCTCAGTCCACCTTTGAGGAGTTCCTGACAAAGAGGTTATGTTGTCCTTGGACACAGAACGAGCTTCAACAGTTTTCAGGTCAAACCAGGGATTTAACCTGGCCTCTGAAATCATGCTAAAGAAGAACTTCCAAATCATTTTAAAAAGCAGAGAAACCAGAATCGATGATTTTCAAGGCTCAAAATCTGGAGCACTCATGGAGGGAGCCAGACTCAAAAGGACCTCCCAATGTACCTTCTCAGTGTGTCATTTAACAGTGACACTGGAAGACTATAGCTTTAGGAAAATAGGGGTCTTACCTGTTTCGCCCACTTGAGCACCACCTCTTGGTTCTAAGAGTCAAGCAGTGTTCAAGTCCTTTACAATATATAATGATTTTTATGGGACTTTTGGGAGGATGATGGCATAATTGGTCAAGAATCCACATGCTGAAATAAGAACTATGTGCCTGAATTGGGACCATCCGTAGAGAACGATGTGTAAGACATTATGTAATGGGATTCTCATATTAGTTTAAATTTTCCTTGCTTAGGCTGTGGCAATATCCCTTAGAAGCTGAATAATTTGGTTCTCATCCAGCCTGGCCTCCGAAATTGTGTTTGTTCACAACTGCGTTAGGGTGTCCCTTGTTTCACGGTCATACCAGCATTTGCGCACAGTTCTTAGTTTTTGCATCTGCGAACGTTCAAAGTTCACATTCTGAACAGAGTTTTGATTCTCTACGATTTGTCCAGTAAAAGGCTCACCATATGTTTGATGTTAACTTTGGGGGTAGGTGCTAGTTTGTTTGCTGGGTCTGAAGGTCTGAAGTTCTGGGTGTTCCACCCTATTTTTCAGTCTCTCTGCTGGGATGTTGCTGTCCAGCCCTCCACACCAGTGTTTCTGAACCTTGGATGCCCATTGGAATCCCTTGGGGGATCTTTTAAAACTAATCCTACTCTATAGGGGTGAGAAGTGAACATCAGTATGTTTTGTAAAGTGATTCTAGTGCACAGCCTGGTTTGAGAAATATTACTCTAGAGTTAAAAGGGTAAATTTTTATACTATTTCTTTTGGTAGGAATTCACTTCCTTGCTGGATGCCAAAGGTAATTAATCATCTGATTCTGGAGTGCAATGATGTTTCCCATGTAGCTCTATTAAACATCTCTCTAGTGGCAGTAGCTCATGAATGCAGCTCTTTCAGCACTAACTCCTTCAATATTATGTAGGCTGGTAGCTCGCATTATTAGTATAGGAGAACTTTTTCTAAGAATTGGGCTTTGATGACAGTTCCTTGTAAATTGACCTTCATGAGCTGTGTGGGTATCTGTCCTCAATATTAAGTTGGAGTAGGACTGATAGACTTTTCTTTTTTATTCTAGAGGTGGAATTTCTATGATAGGTTTAAATCTACATGATTTTTCAGAGATGCCAGGTTCTCTGCTTTCTATTTCTCTGACATGTACATACAAGGATTTGAAGATGCCATATTACCTATATATTCATGCAGAGTGATAGGTTGAAACTTTCTGGAATAATGCCTGATACACACTGCCCTGTAGGGGAGGCTTGCTTGGATCCTAGTATTTCCTTCTTTGAGCTGTTGTGTATAGGGCCAAAGACTGAATTCTGGGGGAAATGCCCCATTTGAGACTGAGAAGCATGTCCACAATTGGGCACGAGAGCAAAAAGCTGACATGAGGCTAGATCTAGAAGCCTACAGTTCATCTTTGACCCCAACTCTGCAACCATTCAGAGTTCAATGAATTAGGAAAAATGACAGAGGCATAGATCTGAATGAGTGAACGTGAAGTAGTTCTGAAAAATTATGGAGTAGAAGTGAGTAATTCTAAATATGTTTTCATATTATCAGGCTAGGTATCTCTATAATGAATACCATTACTGGTGGCTGAGATGGGATGGATGCTAAAATAAACATTTTCAGGGCTACTTTGTTTGAATGGTTTGGCACACTCTGAAAGTATTGATATTGCTTGTGTGAACATCAGTTTTGTCTCTACGTTAGCTCTAACAGATTTCAAATTAATATAGTGAATGTGATGCTTCAGTGAAGTTTACCAAAGCACACAGTTTGTGACCCTTGTGAATTTAAGCCCATTAATTTCTTCATTTCTTCATCCAGCAAACATTTATTGGGTGCCTGTCATATGCTAGGCCTAGGATATAAAATTCATGGAATTCATTTATGCCACTTAAATCTTACCAAGACAGAATTCACACACCGTAAGATTCATCCAGTTAAAGTTTACAGTATATAGATAACTTGCCTGTTGTGGAAATTTACCATATATGTTTGCCTAATCTGGATATTTGATATAAAAGACATCACAATAAATGGCTTTCATGTCTGGTTTCTTTCACTCAACATAATGTTTTTAGGGTTCACTCCATGTTGTAGCATGTATCGATAACTTCATTACTTTTTATTGCCACTTTCCATTATATTTTCTAGATATACTTTTAAATTTATCTCTTCACTTGTTGGTGGACATTTGGATTGTTCCTACTGTTTAGCTGTTATCAGTAATGCTGCTATGATCATTCATGTATAAGTTTCTTCTGGGTATATAGCAAGGAGTGGAATTGGTGTGTCATATGTGAACTCTTGAGTTTAACTTTAGGCTGAGAAACTACCAAACTTTTTTCTAAAGTGACTGGATTACTTTGCATTCCCAGCAACAATGAATGATGGCTCTAACTTCTCTCCAGCCTTGCCCACATTTGTTGTTATCTGTCTTTTTGATTGTAGGCAGCCTAGATTTTGCTACCTTTTTTTTTTGTTGTTGTTACTTTTAATGACGGCAAGAGTATGGCATTGATAAACCTGTAGGTTTTCACAGTTGTGCCTTACAGACAACAGTATGGAAATTTTACTTTGAAACTGTGTTGTTTCAATGGATAGTTTTATCGTGTGCTGTTTTAGTCTTTATAAACTAAAATGCAGTAGGAGAATCTTTATAAAATAAAATCAGTATGAGAAACAAGGTAGACTGTTTCAGATCTATCAACTTCGAATGAACCCCAGGAATGAAAATTAATTCATACAAGAACAAGAGACCTCTGGCACAATGAGCTCCCAGCATTCTGAGAACCAAGGCTGTTCTGTGAAGCATGAGCCAGATCCTTGCGGGTGTTTGTCTGGTCCCCATGGGAGAATACAGGAGGTCAACACAGCCTCTCAAAAGGCTTCCTCTTGAAAAATGAAAAATGTGATTGGCAGGAGTGAGGAAAAGCACCACGACTGAGAGCAGGTCTGGCTCCTGATTATAAACTGAATAATGACCCCTGGCATAGGACATGAGAACAAGGGAGCTCTGTATTACTTGTGTTGGGTGTGAGAGGCACGCTCTGTCCTCGGCCCATAATCCTGTATTGCAGGTACCAACTGGAGGCAGGAACGGGAGACAGACCTGCCAACCTCAGCGGTTGCTTGCTCTCTGCCTCCCCAGAAACACACTGACAGTAGAGCTCTGATCCCGCCAGGCCTTGCCTTCTTACCACTCTCAGCCACCCCTCAACATACAAACCCTTCTTGTCACTTAATTGCTCCTTTGCATGCTCCCATTCTGATAGTGTGATACAGTTCTCTTGCTTGACCCACGTTCACACTACTCCTTGCCCCTTCCCACACTTCTCTGTGTGTCTCTGGAACTTTGTCCCTTACTAACCAAGCTGTGCTATCTTCAGTCCCTTTTCTGAAGGGTCCTCTTACCTATTCCTCTTCTGGTTCACTGGTGAAGTTCATCCCAGCCAGCTAGGCCACCGTCTAACTCCATATCGCTGATGCATCCATGACTGCTGCCCCCTCTCCATACACGTGATCTTAGCTCAGTCCTCTGTCCATGCATGTGATCTTGGCTCAGTCCCCTGTCCATGCACGTGATCTTGGCTCAGTCCTCTGTCCATGCATGTGATCTTGGCTCAATCCCCTATCCATGCACATGATCTTGGCTCAGTCCTTGCATTGTCTGAGGAAGTGCCAGGTGCATACAGACAATGTCCCAGGACACTATCTTCATTGTTCTTTGACATTTTGAACTCTAATGTCTCTCAGACACCTGCTTCCAGGACTACACCTTAAATCCACCATCACACCCAGGGTCCACAGCCTTTAAATCTTGGTCCAACAACTCACTGCATGCCATGCTCTCCTACTCGGCCTGCTCCCTCTCTTACCTGTTCTGTGCCTGGTCTTTCACCTTGTTGTAGACCTGCTTTGCATCAACAAAAATCTATAATAGTGGACAAAGTGAGATTTTGGTTACATTTTTCTAGTTTAAGCCCATGTTTACTGTTCCTTAGCTGTCTTTATTTTCTTATCACTTAGTTATTTAGAGTGTCTTTCTGAGTTATTTTTAGGAGGGATCAGTTTGGGGGACCTTCCCTTAATACCTGATTTCTTTTTATTGTGTTTTACCCACAAAACTCAGGAAAACATTGTTACATAGCACTTACTGTCATGGGGCAGTATCTGGGGCTGGACTGAGTTTTCCTTCATTGTGTCTAATAGACTGTGGGAGCTAAAGTTTTCCCCATCCGGTTCTTTGGGTTCCTTTGGGAAGATCCACACGGCTCTGTTGAGTCTGTTAATAATGATGCCATGGAGGATCCCACCCCACTCCCCACTCCCCACATAATACTGGTTGATTGGCAGAGTGCTACAATTGCTGGAAATAGTGATTGCTTCTCAGATGGGATTCTGACCCCAGCAGGACCAATCAGACCCCCCCAGGGTTGATAGAAATAGATCTATTGATCGATCTATCAATCGATCATCTACCTACCTACCTATTATCCATCCACCTACCTACCTATCTACAGATATACTTACATATATATTTGTCAATATGTAATATCTCTACATAGATATAATGCATGTATGTATAATATATAATTTATCTATAGGTAGATAAATAGATAAGAAAGGTAGAGAGCTACCTAGACTCATATTGCTTACTTACCAAATCTGTCAAGAACAATGATTTCTCCTAACTTCTTGTACAGATGTAATAGGACGCAGAGGTGGATTCAGCTATTGATGGATCAATATAGATGGAAGTAGAGGGAGAGACAGAGACTGAGAGAAGGAATATGACTAGGAAGGTAGGCAGAGGCACACTGAATTATGAAATGGAAAGAGACAGTCCTGAAGATATCACTTGGACCTAATTCTGAAACCAAAGTCATCCTAGCCTTTCCAGAACTCTCCAGAATACATGAATCAAAACATTGGGTTTTTGTTGTTGTTGTTTTTATTTGTTTGTTTGTTTGTTTTGGTTGAGCTAATTTCTTGTCCCTAAGCTTAATGTGAGTTTCTTTCACTTATATTCAAGGGACCTTTAACCAGTAGTCATGAATCCACTTTTTCTCCCTTGAATATTTGTTGTTTTTTCTTCCCATCCATGAAGTTCAAAAATGCCATCAGAATATGGTTAAGTTGAGGTGTTTCTTTAGTAGGTTTGCCTGAATGTGTAAAAAGAGCTGTTTCTTTGATACCTCTTAATACCACTTTTGTTCTGTTTGTTCTTTTCTCTGTATTTTGAATATTTTTAAGGCTGGTGATCTGTATTTGTCATTTCTTGAAATTTCAAAGTGTTGATCTTTTTCTTTGTAGTCTGAGAAAACTTCCAGTGTTTGCCCTCCATGTCCCTAATTTGATCTTTGATACTTTATATTCTAGTCTTTACCTCTTCTAATGAAATGTTGCCTCCTATTATATTGTTTCCCTCCTACATTATTGCTGTTACAAAATTCAGGTTTGTTCTAAAATTTCTGCCTATTTCTCAGCCTCTGTCTTTAGATCTGTAATAATGAGTTTATATTTTCTCAAATTTCTGGAAAGCACCAAGAATTCACCTCAAAAATTTTTTTCCCTGTTACAAGTCTTTTTCAAGTGCATATGCTTCCTTCTTCCAAGGAGGTTCTAAGCAATCTTCCAAGGTTCATATGTTTTATAGGCTCCCCTTTTCTTCTATTTACATCTTCTTGCATAAAGAGAGTTCTGTTTACCTTTGGTGTTTACCTGTTTAAACAGGGTAGCTGAATTATCTTTGGATCTCCTCCCCATAGGTCTGATTACTGTAAATAATAAAAATAAAAATCAAAATCAAAAACAATAGTAGCTCTAATAATAAATATTTGTTTTAGATTTTAAGCTGGAAGCCTGACCGGCATATACTTATACTACCAGCCGATTACGTTGGGTGGAGAAGGAAAGGAGCAGGATCCTGGACTATCCTGTAGGCATCAATTTTGTGTTCATCTTATTCCTTTGAATCTGGTGAACTGGATGCAAGCTCTGTGCGTGGCTCTCCATGTGGCGTGGCTCTGTCTGTCCGCCATTCTTGTTCTGCCTCGAAAGGAAGCCTTTCCTCACTGGGAGGAGTGGGGCTGTTTCAGGGTTTTGCCAAGAACCCTGTTCCTGCCTGCTGGACTAACAGCCTGCTTCCCTGGGATCTCCTTGAACAGCTTCCTTGGAACGGTCCTGACCTACGGCTACAAATATCATAGGGGTGCTTCCCTTTTATCTACTGCTACCTTCTCCCAGCCTTTTGACCTCCACATTTACTAGTGTCTGTAGGGCTCTCCCAGGGTGTTGTCTACTCACTTTTTCTCATTAGCAAGTCCTGAGTGTTGTCTCTCCATCCGGTCTTACTGGAACCATTCAGAAGCCATACAAAACATCCTTCTCAATTTTTAGCATAGATGCAAGTTTTCTCCCATTTTTCTATTCCTTTTCCTAATTCAGTGGGGTTCGTTGGTGGGGGGAAGAGGAAAGTTGAGCCCCATTTTTCCAAGTATCTCTTAAGTCTGTCTCTTTTATCCCACCCCTACTGTTTTATCTCATATCCCATCGTGTCTAACTCTTTATTGCAAGAGTCCCCTACTGGACTCTTTTTTTTTTTAAAGACTTTATTTATTTATTTGACAGATAGAGATCACAGTAGGCAGAGAGGCAGTCAGAGAGAGAGAGAGGAGGAAGCAGGCTCCCCGCCGAGCAGAGAGCCCGATGCGGGGCTCGATCCCAGAACCCTGAGATCATGACCTAGAGCCAAAGGCAGAGGCTTAACCCACTGAGCCACCCAGGTGCCCCTGGACTCTTTTTTTAGGCATTGACATGCAATTGAATAATGGCTTGGCTCCTAGAGATATTTGTTGTACTAGAATTGTGTTTAGTTTCAGAGAATCAAAACCCGGTCTACTGTAGCTTAACCAGAAAACAAGAAGACCAGAGGTGGTCAGTCTAGGACTCGTTGGCTGACTCGATGATGCTATCACACGCAGGCTCCTGCCTTTCTGCCCTGCTGTTTTGATTGGGGTCTGCCACACCTTCAGGCTGTGCGTGGGTTCTAGGAGGGAGGAAGGGGGAGAGGAAGAAGCAGCACCAAGAGACTTCTCCATCCATTTCTTTGGTTGGGAGCATGTCTCATTGCCACTCCTAGCTGACCGGAGGCAGGCAAATTGAGTCTTTATCTTTTATAGACTCTGTGGCAGAGGCAGACAAGGAAGAAGGGAGTTAGAAAAGGAGGGAGATCAGCTAAGTTCTGGTGTCTGTCACCTTCTCTGTTCCCAGCATCTTTTGGTCAGAGGAAACTCTCCTTACCCAGCACAATCACAGCCTCAGAATATTGTTTTTATACAGAGGGGGAACAATTAGTTGGAGAGGTGTGGCTCTAAGTGGGTGTTTATTTTTTTCTACATCTACCACTCCCAAACCTCTCTCTCTAAATTAGGGGATATTAGTATTTCCCCCCAAATTTCTTCTGCTTTATCACACCACATTACACAATTACTCAAGAAGAACAGTGATATGTGAATTTGAAAGTTGTTCAGATTTGCACTGAGGTTGGAATTTTCTTTGGATTTTACATGCATTATTACTTTTAATCATTGTATTTCCTATTAAGAAAATATACTCTGTTTTATGGACAACTTCCCTAAAGGTGTCTCTGTTTTTTAATTTATTATTATTTTTTATTATTTTTTGTTTCTTTGTTGGGAGGTTTTGGGGATGAAGATGATTTTGTGGCCCCAGACCTTTAGGATTCTTGCCTCCTTTATGTCTAGTAGCTCAGTAGGGCCTATAGATTTCTTTTCTTTCCTTTCCCTGGATGCTTCTTGGCATTTTGGATCCCTCTAGACATTAAGCGGCTTTTTCCACTTCTTTTGTGTGTCTCAGTGGTCACAGCAGGTTCACAACTGCAGCCCAACTGTGCAGAAGGTCAGCGAATGCTAATGGGACATTTAGCACCAAGTGTTCCTGCTTGACTTTCTATGGAAAACAAAATTGAATTGACAGAGGAGAAAATGCAATTCTAATTTAATGTAGAAAACAGTCCCAAGTGAGGGCTGCCTGTTATATTAGTCATTGACAGTTATAATTAAAGATATTAATTCACAAGAAACACGCGGGAGTGGTGGATCATTATGGTATGTGTTACTAGACACAGTCCCTACCGAGGACTTCTTTGTAACACATTCCCTACTGAGGACTTCTTTTGTAACATTTAAGACAGATTTTGACTGTGATTAATAAATATGCAGTAATTTGTGTGCACTAGAATTATGTAAAAAATTTGAATTTGAATTTTGAGAATAAATGCGTGATTTGGGGATGTATGCTACTACAGTTACAATTCAAAAGACTTCTACATATCTATGGAAACATCACTCCCTATAAATACTATTCTACCTTCTTGCTCTCCCTCTGAGGCAGCATGACCAAATGAAAAAATCAGGTGATTTAGAGTTAGAAGTTCCAAGTGTAAGTCCTGGATCTCACATTTACAAATTACGTCAATGCAGAGAAATCATGTGGGTCTTGGCTTTCTGTTTTATTACCTCTAGGGTGGCGACAGTCACATAATTCAGAGTTGTTGGAAGTATCACAAGGCAGGATATAATTTGTAAGTAGCAAAGCATTATATATATGAAAGCATGTCCTCTTTGTAAACTGCTTTTTCATGTAACAAACTACAACACAATTTTTTTAAAAGATTTTATTTTTTTGACAAAGAGGGAGACAGCGCATCCGCGCACACAAGCAGGAGGTATGGCAGGCAGAGGGAGAGGGAGAAGCAGGCTCCGCACGGAACAGGGAGCCTGATGTGGGGCTCGATTCCACGACCCTGGGATCATGACCCGAGCCAAAGGCAGAGGCTTAACTCACTGAGCCACCCAGCTGCCCCTACCACACACTTTTTAATTGGATGCATGCTATTCCATTTATATGAATGAGCCATAGAAGTGGTTATACTATATTTATTTACCATGTTTAAGGTTGTTTTCTGTATCTATCATCTATCCATCCTTCCATCTCTCTATACATCTATCTACATATACTCTCTTAAAAACTTTCAAATATACAATACAGTATTGTCAACTGTAGTCACCATGCTGTATGGTACATCCTCAGAATTTATCCTATAACCGGAAGTTTTTACCTTTTGACCACCTTCACCCAGTCCCCCGCTCTTCACTGTCCATCTCTGACAACCATCACTCTGTTCTTCATAACTGTGGGTATAGTTTTTTGTTGTTGCTGTTTGTAAATTCCACGTATAAGTGAACCATACAGCATTTGGTGTATTGTTCCAGTTCATTGTAGTGGTCACTTACTGCTTTTGCAATTGTGAAAAACTCTTTCTGTGGTAAAGCTTCACTCCCAACTTCTCCAATGCAAAAAATACTGCAAATAAGAGAAGATGACGGAAGACTGGCTGGCAGTGTCTTTTTTACAGCATATTTGGCAAATAGGTTAATTTGCATAATACACAAAGAGCTTTTTAAAAAAATTTTTTTTATTTATTCATGAGAGACAGGGAGAAAGACGGGGGCAGAGGCAGGGGCAGGGGGAGGAGCAGGCTCCCTGGAACTTGATCCCGGGATCTTTGGATCATGACCTGAACTGAAGGCAGACGCTTAACCGACTGAACCACCCAGGCACCCCATAAAGAGCTTTTAAATACATCAGCAAAAAAAAGTTGAAAACCATAATATAATTTAGGCAAAGAACATGAATCAGCATTTTATGGGAAAAAATACAAATGGCAAATACGTGAAAAGATGCTCATTTCTTCTAGTTGGAGAAATGAAATTAAAATCAGATTTTTTTCACTTCTCAGATTGATAAAGAGGAAGAAGTCTGAAAATAATAAATGTATTTGAGGAAGTAGGGAATGGAAATGCCTTATGGATGTATAAATTGGTGTGACTTTTTAGGAGTCAGTTTTGCAATATTTTAAAACATTTCAATCCAAATTTTGGCCCATCATTTTCACTTCTAGGATTTTATCTTGTACAAATATTTGATGCATATAAAAAATAGCAGAAAGTGGTTCTTTTGATATTTGTGAATGTTTGTGTATCAGCAAAACAGATAACCAAACTGTGAACTGTCTGCATAGTCTGTATATCTCTCACCATGGTACTGCTCAAATGAGGTATATTCATAAAGGGAAATTTTATATAGCAACTAGAAAATGGACTGCATAGTTATTTGAAAAGAAGTTCCTGATATGCCAATAACTGAAAAAAAAGAAAGTTCAGACTCGCTTTTATGGTTTTATGCACTTACGTCATATGTACGCTATCAGGTAGAAAAAAAAACATGCTTAGTTATGCAAAGACAACTTGTGGAAGAATTTATAAGAAATTGTTGAAGGGGTTCGACTGTGGTGATGGACAGTAACTAGATTTGCCGTGATCACTTTGTAGTGTGTATGGATATTGAATTAGAAAACTGTACATCTGAAACTTACATCATTAAAAAAAATTGTTGACAGTGACTATTTTCTGGGAATTAGATTGAGGGGCTCAAAAGGAGAGGGGAGGAGTTTACTTTTGACTCTCTCACTTTCTCTACCTTGGGAATCCCTCCTCCCCAGTATTGTATTATGCAAAATTTTAAACATGTAGAAAGTTTAAGGAGCTATTCAGTGAAAACCCATAAATTTACCACCCAGATGCTGTAATGATTTTCTATAATTGCTGTATCACTTAATTAAAAACCAAGGATGCTTAATCATTTTTAGAATTTAGTAAGAAACGGGAGTTTAGCAAGAAGAGTACGTTAGAATAGTGATAGAGTAAAATTTTTAAAAAGTACATAAATCTGGAGGAGAAAACGCAACAGGATAATGCGACAGATGTAAACAACTGTTAGGAGTACAAGGCTCTGTGTCACAGTTCTATGTGAGAGCAAAGGTATAGAGGCTCTGAAACAGGAGGGGTTTCCTGCTTGCGGCTCCTCAGGCCTGAGGTCAGGGGAGGATGGTCCCAGGGCAGAGAAAGCTCAGGGCAGCTTGGGCTCCTATGAACGGCTGGTGTCTGTGATGTTACAGGGGCCCTGGTAATGGTCTTCGGACCAGGCTCATCTCACACTTCAGTGGGTGTTAATCACCAGGGAAACTTGTTGACAACACGCATTTGACCCTCCCAAGCTCTGTCTCTCTCTCTCTGTGTGGAAGGGAAAGAGATTCACAAAAGTGTTGGAAACTAGCTTGGATTTGAGTGAGGACTGAGAGGAGCGTTTTGTCTTGCTCTGTTCTGAACTTCTTAGTCATTCAACACTGAGCCACTTCTCTCTGAGTAAACCTTGATTCAATAGAAAAGAGTTGGGGTACAAAAATCTAAACTTTTAACAAGCACCCTGGACGATCTCATGGCAGGGAGGTGCTGGCAAACATTGTCCTTTACTAAGGATGTGGTTTATTTAGCGTCCCCCCACCCCCCACTCCCTCGAGATCCAGCTGCCCCAAGAGCCTGCCCATTGCCTTGCCCGGATGCCTGTCTTCTCTAACAGCTCTTACTCGTTTTCTAAATGATCCTTGATTACTCAGCTCCTAAGGGAGTGAACCATCAAGGGCTTTATCTCTTGGTGCAGGTGAATGATCTCACCCCTGGTGTGAGATCCAGGGCGGGGTCTAGAAAGCAGAGATTCGTATGATTCTCAGACTTCTGGTTGTGTGATTTAGCGCTGGTGCTGTGCCCCTTGGCGTAAAGCTTCACCAGGGCATTTGATGCCGTTCCTCTAACCTCTGATTTGCAGGGTCTACCAGATGCCTGTGGTTTAACTAGTCCCTCCTCTGAGGGAGAAGTGTCTCCATGTCCCTCTCCCTGGTGCTTCTTTTTTCCTTTGGAGGCATTGCCTTACGGCTCTCGCAGCGTATTTGAATTCTCATCAATTTTCTTGTGACTTCTCTGGAATGTGCTGGTAGAAGTGCAGCTGTTACATCTTCTACTTAGAGCAGGTTTCCCTCCCCTGAAGGATTAATAGGGAGGCAAACTATTTGCAGTTGCTTCGGCCTTACCTCTGACAGCTCTTTAACCCCATGAGAACGAACCACCTCTGAGTTTCTCAGTGCTCCTCAGAGTGACATGTTTCTCTTCCTTGTCTGCTCTTACCTTCTCTTGTTCCATCTTGGCTGGTCAACGTAAGCCGAAAAATGTGTTTCTATGGTGGCCCGTCAGCTAAAAGAAAATATGCTGTCTCAAGTAATGGGAACTTAATATTTATTTATTAAAAAAAAAATACAACGAACATTTCTTGAGCTCTTCCTGTGCACCAAGTATTGTGCTAAATGCTGGAGACGTGGGAGAAAAAGACAGTGGAGCCACGTTTCCCATGAACCTTGACAAATCCAGGTTGAGAGCATCCCCTATAATGAGGACCAGCACACATGCAGCCTTGGGAGCAAAGCTGTAGCATAAGAGGACATCCAGGTGTGGTGGGGATACAGGTTGTTTGGTGAGAAATTCAAGTTTTTTTGAAGACTTGGTGCTGCTGTCAACAATTCAATAGGAAATTATTTCTTAATTTTAAAAAATCAAGATACAGAGAACACATCATTCTAATATAAGAATGAAAAAGTAAATTGATGTTTCTTTTTTTTTTTTGGTAATCAGAAAAGCATGGTAAGAGTTAATGAGGATAAAGATGATGAAAGGAAAAGGGGAAGGAATTCATGTGGACAGATGGTCCAAAAATAAGTATCAGCACAGAGAAAGCTACATAGAGAAAAAGATGCACAGGCACTAGGATAGTGCCTGTTACGTAGTACGTGCTTATGAAATAGTTCTCCAGTGATAGAATGAGTGGCATGGGAAGAATAAAATGAAAGGAAATAGGGAGATGCACATACCTAGAAAATACCAGGATAGTGCAAGGAAAATATTGAGAGACAAAGCAGACAGAAATATGCATATTCAAAGGAAGCAGATTGGCAAGGGAGATAGGGAGAGAAAGGACCGAGGGGAGGCTCATAAATTCGGCAAGTGCTACTGAGCAAATGATTCCTCGGGTATACTGCATCTCAGTCACTGTGCTGGCTGTGGGCTGTAGACCTGGGGAAAGTTACTCAACTTTTTGAGTGTCATCTGTTTGAAG
Source organism: Lutra lutra (assembly GCF_902655055.1). NCBI lineage: Eukaryota > Metazoa > Chordata > Mammalia > Carnivora > Mustelidae > Lutra > Lutra lutra. The sequence goes on along the minus strand of NC_062290.1, from coordinate 73,657,762 downwards.
AAAAAGTGTTGAAATGGGATCAAATACAGTATTGTAAAACGTTATGATCTGAGGAAGTTCTGTGGTAAGGATGTGGGACTTTTCTACCATTCACTGTATTTAAATATGTTTAAAATTCTCTTAACAAAAAGATCTTATAACAGGAGGGCTAATAAAGGAACATGGGCCCATCTAGTTCCCTCCCCCCATTAAGTCACTAGAGTTACTGTTGTCAAGACGTGGCCACAGACTGCATATGGGAGGCAAATGGCCAAAGATCCTGTTCACGAATGGTTCGTGTCCTTGTGACTAAGGGGGTGATTGTGCCGAGTGGAATGACAGGTTGGGGAGGAAACTAATAAACCTACTTGTCTCTAACGTTAGGGGATTGTTCAAGGAGATATTTGTATGTAGACCAAAGGCAGCTCGTTCCTTAAAGAGCTGGGATTTCACAAGGCACAGTGGGACGGTTTGCAAGCAGCAAGGCATGGAGGTGGGAAGCAGAGTGGGGACAGCCTGGGAGGGGAGAGGAGAGAGGCTGGGGAGCCTTGGCTTATACTCTTCCTTAGTGAAGAAGGAGGAGGCAAGGGTGGAAGCCTAGATTGAGGGTGTGGCGAGGCTAACAGCTGAATTTGTTGAATTATCCAGCCCCAGTGTTCCTGGTGGAATGTTGACTTGTTGGCCTCTGCAGAGTTCTTAGCCTCCCAGGTGCTGGACACAGTTGCTCAGAGCAGCTCCTGCAGGGAAGGTCGAAGGATCAGGAAGGAAAGAGGTCAGAGGGGAGTGCTAGGCATATCGGCCTCTGCAAAAGGCACTTATTTTTCTTGGCATCTGACAGGTGGACGGGATGAAATCGAGCTGGGGGCCCAGCCCGGCCCAGCCCAACCCAACCCAGCCCAGCCCACAGATTCCCTTAACTGTTCTCACCACTCCCCGTAAGTTCATTCCTTTGTAAGGCAGCTCTTCTTCACATTTTTCCTTTGGTGGACATTCTACAGCATTTATTTGCTAAATGACAGTTTAAGGGAATAAGTATAAAAACCCCTTCAATGGAAGTGGTTTTTGAAAGTGACAAATCAGTTTAAAGAAAATTTGATGTTGTTATGAATTTCTGATATTCAGTACCTTTTGCTTTTTTAAGGACTTGGAAGCCTAACTCATTAGCTGAATTAGAGAAAGAATTTTTTGATATCTGAGATTGAGGTAAATTTGTAGTTTTGTCTGTATGGAGGAAGATTCCTAATGGAATGAATGATTACTGATTGGTTTAGAAAATCATAAAACATGTTCATGACAAGAAAGAAATACTATGTCATCATGGATTCCAAACAAAATTAATATGTCCCAAATAAGTACCAGCTGTTTAGAACATCAGAGAGGGGGATGGGAGAATTCAAGCTTAATTAATTATTTCCTTGGTTAGAAAACAAAATCTTCCAACAAAGAGAACATTATCTCTGTACGACACCAGCATTTCTAAGATTCCAGCCACAGTAAGACCAGCAAACAATAAAGCCAAGACTTTAACTGGGTTTTGAATCACTCGCATAAACTTGGAAAATTACAACAGAGTAACTGCAAGATTGTGTTTAGGTAGTTGGGATCAAAAGACTGGTTGTGCTCCCTTTTCTGGGAGCAGGGTTCCTGCTTTTTATTCTTCTGCATCCAGCTTGTCATCAAATCATATTTCTTTTGGGGGGGGAGGGGCAGAAGGAGGCGGGCAGAGAGAATCATCAGCAGGTTCCACACCCAGCATGGAGCCTGACTCGGGGCTCGATCTCACAAACCTGAGATCACGACTTGAGCGGAAATCAGGAGTTGGACACTTAACCCACTGAACCACCCAGGTGCGCCTCAACTCCTATTTCTTAGGATACTTCAATATCAGTTGTACTCAAACTTGAAAACAAAATAGAGTGAAGAGTCTAACCATAAGAGTTAAAGCTGTTGACCACCAGGCTCTATCACACACACTGTATGACTGTATCTTGTCCTTCTGGCAGCCCTCCCGTGAGGCACTATTATTAGCCTTCCCATCGGGGATTCACAGATGGGGAAACGAGGCCTTTGAGCAGTGCTTCTCCGCTGTGGCTGCCCATTTGTGTGGCTGGGGGTGGGGCTTTGAAGACTGTCAGGGCTCAGGCTACCATCCACCCGGAGCAATGAAACCAGAACCTCACTGAACATGGGACCTGGGCTTCTGTAATTTCTTAGCGCTCCCCGGGTGATTACGAAGTGCCCGAAGGTTAGAACTCCTGACTGTGAGAACAGTGAATTCACCAGTGCAGGGTCACAGGGCTGACTGGGTGATGGAGCAGGGCTTGGAATCCAGGGCTGTTAGATTTTAGAGCCTCGTCTTAACCTCTTTGCTATATGGTCTCTCAAGGTATTTACCACTCCCGGGCATGTACCTGACATTCTTGCATCGGGGGACATGGGTCAGAATATTCATAGTAGCCCTTTTTGTGATGGGTGGAATCTAGAAACAAGCAGAAGTGTTCCACTGCAGCAGAATGGATCAATAAACTGGTGTATACTAAGACTGAATGCTTGCGTCCCCCCTCCCCCAGATTCGTTATGTTAAAGGCCTGACCCCCAGTGTGATGGTAGATGGTGTCCTCTGAGAAGTGATTAGGTCATGGGGGTGGAGCTCCCGTGAAATAGAAGAGCCCCAGGAAAGCTGCATCACCACTTCTGCCCTGTGAGGAGATTTTTATCAGACTCCAGGTCTTCTGGCTCCTTGATCTTGGACCTTCCCAGAAGTTCTTCCGGAATGGTGAGAAATGAATTTCTGTTGTTCACAAGCCACCCAAGGTGTGGTGTTCTGTTACAGCATCCCGAGGGGCCTGGACAGTGTGTTAACGAAATGGAATACAATACAGCAATAAAATAGAATTACGTCTGTTCACAAATACAAAACCATATAATTTTATATTCAGGTACATAATCATGTTTGGAGAAATTTTCATAGAGAAGCAAAGCAAAGTTTATGAAGTAGAAGTTGAGGGAAGGTGATGGGTCATGGGAGGAGCATACCGAAAGCTTCAAATACAACGTTCTATTTCTTAAACTGGGTGATAGGTATACAGGGTTTTCAAAAACTGTTCTTTATATTCATATATTTTTATAAACAGTCTTTGTTTTTTAAGATTTTGTTTATCTGAAAGAGAGAGAATGAGAGAGCGTGCAGGAGGAGGGGGGAGGCTGGAGAGAGAAGTAGACTCCCCATTGAGCTGGGAGCCTGTTGCAGGACTTGATCCCAGGACTGAGCTGAAGACAGTCGCTTAACCAACTGAGCCACCCAGGTGCCCCATAAACATTCTTTTTATATCTACAAATGTCTTTTTTTTTTAAAGACTTTATTTATTTGACAGAGATCACAAGTAGACAGAGAGGCAGGCAGAGAGAGAGGAAGGGAAGCAGGCTCCCTGCTGAGCAGAGAGCCCGATGCGGGGCTTGATCCCAGGACCCTGAGATCATGACCTGAGCCGAAGGCAGAGACGTAACCCACTGAGCCACCCAGGCACCCCTACATCTACAAATGTCTTAAGTGATTATAGAAAATAATAATTACTGGTTTTTAATGAACTATATTAATGCAATTCTAACAATATAAAGTACTAAGCAAAAAACTAAAGACAAAAAAAAAAGCCCCACCAAAGATGTTACCACTCAGAAACACGTATGAAGTGATAAACATTTCACAGTATCTTTTATGCATATGTAAAAAAAGGACAGATACGTAGGCAAATTAGGATTTCCCCAATTATGTAGTGTGTATAACAAACCACGTCTAAACCTAGTGGCTATGGTTACAAAACCCAGTTATTTATTTATGATTCTGCAACGGAGCAGAGCTTGGTAGGATGCCTGTCATTACTCCTCGTGTTGGCTGGAGTTCCTTGTGTAGTTGCATTCAGCTGGGAAAGTGGGTGGGGCTGGAACATCTAAGATCACTTCCATGTTAGGAACCTCTGCTAGGATGGCTAGGATGGCTCAGGGCCTCTGGCTAGGCTTCTGTTTTTCCATGGGTTCTTATTATTCTGTGGATCCCAAGAAGGAGAAAGCAGAGGTTACAAGTGCTTTAAGATCTGGGTGTGTTAGTCCCAGAACACACCTTCCATGCATTCTGTTGCTCAAAACCATTCACAGGGCCAGTTAAGACTCAAGGGGAGGGGCGCCTGGGTGGCTCAGTGGGTTAAGTCACTGCCTTCGGCTCAGGTCATGATCTCAGGGTCCTGGGATCGAGTCCCGCATCGGGCTCTCTGCTCAGCAGGGAGCCTGCTTCCCTCTCTCTCTCTGCCTGCTTCCCCGTCTACTTGTGATCTCTCTCTGTCAAATAAATAAATAAAATCTTAAAAAAAAAAAGACTCAAGGGGAAAGGAAACAGACTCCCTCTTAATGTGCAGAGAGACACACGCCTACGGGGATCGAGGAACAGGTGGAGGCTCTTAGGAAATGATCTACTATGTTGGTAGGAAGTATTCAGCTGTTCACAGTCTATTGGCAGAACGCTGTTTTTTTGTGGTTCTTTGAACAACTTCAATAATTACTATTGAATATCTACTATGTGTCAGGGGTTGTTTCTTTTGAAGATTTATTTATTTGAGAAAGAGAGAGGAGGGGATGGAGAGAGAGAGCATGGTGGGCAGAAGGAGAGGGAGAGAGAGTCTCAAGCAGACTCAGTGTTGACTGTGGAGCCCAGCTTAGGGGCTCCACCTCCGGATCCTAAGTTCACAACCTAAGCCAAAACCAGGAGTTGGTCTGACACCTAACCAACTGTGCTACCCAGCCATCCTTAGGGACTGTTTTAATCATCGTTAGAGCTGAAAACCAAGAGACAAAAACTACGTCTTCATGGAGTCTACATTTGAATGATGTAGGCAATCATTCAGACCATATGCCCTTTTATACTGGAGATCAATAAAACTTGGTGGGGTGCCTGGGTGGCTCAGTGGGTTAAAGCCTCTGCCTTTGGCTCAGATTGTGATCCCAGGGTTCTGGGATTGGGTCCCTCATCGGGCTCCTTGCTCAGCAGGGAGCCTGCTTCCTCATCTCTCTCTGCCTGCTTCTCTGCCTACTTGTGATCCCATCTATCAAATAAATAAATAAAATCTTAAAAAAAAAACTTGGCTAAATAGAGAAATTTGGTTAATTGAAATGAAAGAATAAGAACAGGTGAAAGCTGCTGACCTTACTCAGTGGTCTCTCTGAGCTCAGATAGAACTAATAGAAAAAAAGAGTTTCCAGAAATAACAAATCTTGAGATGCCACGCAAATGAATTCGGCAAATACCTACTATATACAAAGATCTTTGCTGGTCTACTGGAATGTGAGATAAATTTGGAAGCATTTGATTTGGTTCAATTAAGGATTTGTTGTATGTATGGGTGAGGTGCCAGAGGTCGTATACAAGATTAAAAGCACAGGATTCCTGCCCTCATGGTGACAATGATGTCGAATACCCATAACTGTGTATCTACAAGGTAAGTGCCAAGGCTTGATATCAATATGGTACTAGGGTCTCCCAGAAGCCAGTATCTCATTCCTGTGTGGGAATCACTGAGTCTTCTTGAAGGAGAGAACATTTGAGCTGGTTCTTGAAGACTGACTACATTTTCATTTGCGTGGGGGCTAACAGGCTTTGTAGAACAGAACCATCTGATGCTGTGCCCTTTTATCATCATCTCACGGGTGGGTGCATTTTTCCTCTCTGTTTCTAGCTGAAGCAAGCTGGTGTGGGCATTAATGGTGCTTTGATGATTTCCATTTTCTACCTGAATTCCTTGTTTCGATGACCTATTTACATTACTACTCTGGGTGACACCTATGCCTGGAGATGTCTGCCAGTTGAAAATGAACAAACAGCAGCTAGGGGTTTCTTATCTCTAATGGATATTCTGCAAATCCCTTAGCTTTACCATTTTGTGTGCAGTGAGTTTTTTTTTTAAAAAGTGAATAAAAGGAATTAGAGAAGGAAGGACACACATCCAGGTGCTGTGTGCAAACATCATGTTATTATGTCAGGTGACTGTAAGCATAGGATATGCAGTTTGGAGGCCATTGACACAGAACTGTGTGTGCCTTCTCGCTTGGTGTCCGCTTTGTTAAAAAAAAAAAAATGGACTTGTGTCTGAGGTTAAACTTGTTAACCTCTGCTATACTGTTATTTGTAAAATACCACTTTCATCAGGATATTCTCTTATACAAAAGGGAGTTACTCCCAGAGGAGTAACATTTTATTTTGATAATATTTCAAACTTAAAGAGCAGTTGCAAGAGTAGCATAGACAGCTGCCTTATCTTCTTTACTGAAATCACCAATATTTTACATTACTACATTACTGTCCTATCTGCTTTCCCATTCGCTCTGTGGAGTATGTGAGTATGTGGGTAAACTTTGTGAGCCACTTTGAGACTAACTTGAAGTTATCATGCTTTCTTACCTCTAAATACTTCAGTGCATAATTCCCAAGAGTAAAGACATTCTTTTATGGAACAAATAACATCAGGACCATTGATATAACACTATACCTAATCCATGGTTCATATTCAAATTTTGTTAATTGTTAAGTAATTGTGTCTTTTAAATAAATTTTGTTTTAATTCCAGTAGAGTTAGCTATACTGTTTCAGGTGTACAACATGATACTGTATAATATATTGTATATTATACAGTATCATGTTGTATTAGTTTCAGATGTACAATGTAGTGATTCAGCCATTCCATATGTTACTCAGGGCTCATGAAGAGAAGGGTCCTCTTAACCCCTGTCACTGCTCCACCCACCCCCACCTCCCCCTCTGGTGACCATCTGTTTGTTCTCTATAGTTAAGAGTCTGATTGTTTTGGTTTGTCTTTTTGTTGTTGTTCATTAGTTTTGTTTCTTAAATTCCACATACGAGTGAAATCAGTCATACGGTATTTGTCTTTCTCTGACTTATTTAGCTTAGCATGATACTCCTAGATCCATCCATGTTGTTGGAAGTGGCAAGAGTTCATTCTTTTTTATGGGTGAATAATATTCTGGCATATATATATGTGTGTGTGTGTGTGTGTGTGTGTGTGTGTGGGTGTGGGTGTACACGTATATCACATCTTTCTCCATTCATTTTTTGGCAGATACATGGGCTGCTTCCATAATTTGGCTACTGTAAACAATGCTGCAGTAAACATAAGGGTGCATACACCCTTCAACTTAGTGTTTTCATATTTTAAGGGTAAACACCCCGTAGTGTGATTACAGGATCATATGGTAGCTGTATTTTCAATTTTTTGAGGAACCTCCATACTGTCTTCCATAATGGCTGCACATGTTTTCATTCCCACCAATAGTGCACAAGGGTTCCTCTTTCTCCATATCCTTGTCAACACTTGTGTTTTGTGTTTTTGATTTTAGCCATTCTGACATGTGTGAAGTAATGTTTCATTGTGGTTTTGATCTGCATTTCCCTGGTGATGAGCGATGTTGAGCATCTTTTCATGTGTCTCTTTGCCATCTGTACATCTTCTTTGAAGAAATGTCCACTCACATCTTCTGCCCATTGTTTAATCAGAATATTTGATTTTTTTTTGGTGTTTGAATTGTTTAAGTTCTTTATATATCTTGGGTACAAATACTTTATTGAATATTTCATTTAAAAATATGTGCTTAGTTTTGTTGGTTGTCTCCTTTGCTGTGCAGAAGCTTCCTGTTTTGACATAGTCCTGATAGTTTATTTTTGCTTTTGTTCCCCTGGCCTCAGGAGACATATCTAGAAAGATGTTGTTATGGCCAATATCATAGAAATTACTGCCTGTGCACTCTTCTAGGATTTTTATGTTTCAGGTCTCACATTTAGGACATTAATCTATTTTGAGTTTATTTTTGTGTCTGGTGTAAGAAAGTGGTCCAGTTTCATTCTTTGGCGTGTTGCTGTCCAGTTTTCCCAACACCATTTGTTGAAGAGGCTGTCTTTTTCCCATTGCATATTCTTGCCTCCTTTCTTGAAGATTAATTGACCATACAGTCATGGGTTTATTCCTGGGCTTTCTATTCCATTCTATTGATCCACGTGTTTTTGCACCAGTACCATACTGTTTTGATTCCTACAGCTTTGTAAGACATCTTGAAATCTGGCGTTGTGATCCTTCCAGTGTCGCTTTTCTTTTTTTTGAGATTGCTTTGGCTATTTGGGGTCTTTTGTGGTTCCATTCAAATCTTAGGATTGTTTGTACTCATTCTGTGAAAAATGCCGGTGGTATTTTGATAGGGTTTGCATTAAATCTGTAGATTGCTTTGGGTAAATATGGACATTTTAACAATATTTGTTCTTCTGATCCATGAGCATGGAATGTCTTTCCAGTTGTTTATGTTGTCTTAAATTTCTTTCTTTTTAAAAAATTTATTTGACAGACAGAGATCACAAGTAGATAGGCAGGCAGAGGGGTGTCGGGGGAAGCAGGCTCCCTGCTGAGCAGAGAGCCCAATGTGGGCCTCAATCCCAGGACCCTGATATCATGACCTGAGCTGAAGGCAGGGGCTTTAACCCACTGAGCCACCCAGGCACACTTCAATTTCTTTTATTGATGTTTTATAGTTTTCAGAGTACAGGTCTTCCACCTCCTTGGTTAAGTCTATTTCTAGGTACTGTATTATTTTTGGTGCAGTTATAAATGAAATTGTTTTCTTCTCTTTCTGCTGCTTCATTGGTAGTGTATAGGAATGCAAGAGATTTCTATACATTGATTTTGTATCCTACATGCTTCCTGAATTCCTTTATCAGTTCTAGTAGTTTTTTGGTGGAATGTCTTGGGGTTTTGATATATAGTATCATGTCATCGCAAATAGTGGAAGTTTTACTTCTTTCTTACTAATTTAGATGCCTTCCCTTTTCTTGTCTGATTGCTGTGGCTAGGACTTCCAGTACTATGCTGAATGAAGGTGATGAGAGTAGAAATCCTTGTCTTGTTCTTGACCTTGGGAGGAAATGTCTCAGTTTTCCCCATTGAGTTTGAAATTCACTGTGGATTTTTCATATAAGGGCTTTATTATGTTGAGGTATGTTCTCTCTAAATCTATTTTTGGTGATGGTTTTTATCATGAATAGAATTTACATTTTGTTGAATTCTTTTTGTGGATCTATTGAAATGATCGTGTGATTTTTATTCTCTCTCTTTTTGTTATGATGTATCACATTGCTTGATTTGTGAATACTGAGCTGCCCTTGCATCTTTGGAAAAATCCCTTGATCATGATGAATGATTTTTTAAAATTTATTGTTGGATTTGGTTTGCTAATGCTTTGTTGAGGATTTTTTTTCTTCTTCTATGTTTATTAGAGATGTTGGCCTGTGGTTCTTTCTCTCTCTCTCTCTCTGTGTGTGTGTGTGTGTGTTTGTGTGTGTGTGAGAGAGAGAGAGAGAGAGAGACAGAGAGAGATAATTATATTGTTTTGGAATCAGGGAAATGCTCTCCTCATAGAATGAATTTGGAAGTTTTCCTTCCTCCTTTATTTTATGGAAAAGTTTGAGAAGAATAGGTATTAACTGTTTTTTCAATATTTGGTAGAATTCACCTGCAAAACCATCTAGTCCTGGACTTTTGTTTCCTGGGAGGCTTTTTTTTCCTTGATTACTGATTCAATATCATTGCTGGTAATTGGTCTGTTCAGATTTTTCTTCCTGCTTCAGTTTTTATAGGTTATTTTGATAGGTCTTTTAGGTTGTTGAATTTGTTGGCATCCGATTATGTCCTTATAGCCATTTACTTCTTGGTCTCTTTCATCTCTTTGTTATCTGAAGCAATTCTTCATTTTTAAATTTATGTTCATGACATTGATTTTTTTTGAAGATTAAAGGCAATTATTTTCTAGAATGTTCTTCAGTTTAGATCTGCCTAATGTTTCTTTTTTTTTTTTTAAAGATTTTTTTTATTTATTTATTTGACAGAGAGAGATCACAAGCAGGCAGAGAGGCAGGCAGAGAGAGAGGAGGAAGCAGGCTCCCTGCTGAGCAGAGAGCCTGATGCGGGGCTGGATCCCAGGACCCTGAGATCACGACCCGAGCCGAAGGCAGCGGCTCAACCCACTGAGCCACCCAGGCGCCCCTGCCTAATGTTTCTTAAGGAAATATTCACATTACTTATTTATAATAGAGAAAATATGGAAACAACCTAAGTTTGTTTGATTAAGTAAGTTAAGATATAGCTAGAATATGAGATAATATGTTGTCAAAATGATAGTTATAGATGTTTAAATATTGATATAAAAAGTTCTAAATATATTAAGTGCAAAAGGCAATGCACAAAAGCAGTCTATAAAGATGGTACAATTTTTGTAAGCAAATATATAGTTATTTACATGGGCAAACTTGCATAGGAAATAGTCTAAAAGGAAATACACCAAGTTACTAATTCTAGGTGTTATTTTTGTCTCTAGGTGATAACTCAGAGATTTTTTTCCCCCTCTTTTCCTTTTGAAGATTTTTGTTTTTCTGTAAAGAAGATCAGTTGTTCATGCAATTTTAAAAAGGAAAAAATGTTTTTTTTTTCTTTAAACCCAACAACCTTTTCGATTTTAAAAATAGGGGTGCCTTCATTTTTCCAGGAAAAAAGAGTTAAATGAAATTTAATTGGTTTAATGGGAAATACATTGAATTGAGATCAAGGCCAAATATTGCCATTTACTATTTATAAGATCTTGTTCAGGAGTTTTATGATTTTTGGTCCTCAGTTTCCTCATCTTAAAATGGTGATCTTAGGGGGCATATGGGTGGCTCAGTCACTTAAGCATTTACCTTCAGCTCAGGTCATGATCCCAGGGTCCTGGGATTGAGCCCCACATTGGGCTCCCTACTCAGCAGGGAGTCTGCTTCTCCTTCTGCCTCTGCTTGCTACTCCCTCTGCTTGTGCTCTGTCCAATAAATAAATAATCTTTAAAAAATGGGGATCATAGTATGAATTTCCTGTATGCTTTGCAGAGTCGCTTTGAGGATTAAATGGGATAATATATGTTACTCTTCTTTGTAATCTTTGAAAACCAGTACCAGTACCAACAAAAAGCATTCTTATTTTTCAGAAAATATTCCCAGATCATTGCATGCCAGAGATGATTTTTTCCAAAAATTATTTACAGTTAAAAAAACCCTCAAACTACCCAGGCATTTGAACATCATCCTTGAAAGTTTCCAGTGTTACTAATCTTCTCACTAGTGGAATAGAAAGAGCAGTAAAAGGAATTAGCAGATCAACCACCATAACATTTATAGCTTATCCATGTCTTTAGCTCATATTACTTGTTTTTCCATTTCTGCTTCAATTTTTTCAACTTATTATGATCATTTATTTCTTAGCTTTGAGAAAATGTAGGAAGTTCTCCTTTGCTCTTTATGGATTTCTTTTCTTTCTTTTTTTTTTTTTAAGATTTTAAAGATTTTATCTGTTTATTCGACAGAAATCTCTGCCGAGCAGAGAGCCCAATGTGGGGCTCAATCCCAGGACCCTGCGATCATGACCTGAGCTGAAGGCAGAGGCTTTAACCTACTGAGCCACCCAGGCACCCCTCTTTATGGATTTCTGATCTGCCACATCCTAGGAAGCAGGAATCAGAAAAAGCCGTTAATGAGTATGCAGTTATACCCAGATGCTTCTGGGGTGTCAGGGCTTCTGACAATACTATAACCCATTTCTGGGATGGGAATGCCTCATGTCTTTTGCTCTTACTGCTGCTCAGGTCTGCAGAGCAACAGGAGAGGCAGGGACTTAGGAGAGACAGCAGCCATGGCTGAATGAGATAAGCTATGAGGAAGTAACTTGGCCACGGCAGAGAGACTTCTGGAGCCATCCAGAAATTTTTCTGGAAACCCCAAGAGCTGGGGAAGAGGAAGTGGAAGGAAGGAGGAATGAGGTTCTATCATCTCATCTTAAAAGGTCGCAGACAGAGAACACTGGTTTTGTTTCTGCCTTTTTATCTAGATTCAGAGGCTCTTCTTAGGCTGGTGGTCTGTCATGCCACACAATCATTCATACTTTCATTGTGAATGTTAAATCAATATTTAAGAAATAATGATTGTTCACATAATAGAGTTTGGAGGCCAAGCTGGCCTCTTATATCCCAAATATGGATATTCATTGTGTCACAGAGTTCACTGGAAAAAATTTCCCAATGGCAATGCAAATGAAACCATTTGTAAGTCCACAACACACAGAATCCAGGGATCACTGAGTTACTGTAATGCAAGTTTCAGCTGTTTTTTTTTTTTTTTTTCAAGTGAAGGCTTCAAACATGTCTCCAAAGCAATCTAAACAGTTTAGATGTTATCATAAACCACAATATATTGTGAAACAATATATTATAAAAATGAAATTTTTTCCTTAAAGATGAAGGCTGCTGCAAATTAAATCTTTAAGGCTTCCTTTTTTTCTCTTTCTTTCTTTCTGTCTCTCTTTCTTTCTTTCAAGATTTATTTATTTATTTTAGAGAGAGAGAGAGCTTGGGTGGGGGGAAGGAGTAGAGGGAGGGAGAGAGAGAAACTCAAGCCGACTCTGCACTGAGTGGGGAGCCCAACATGAGGCCATCTCACAATCCTGCGATCAAAACCTGAGCTGAAACCAAGAGTCGATGCTTAACCTACTGTGCCAGCCAGGCCCCTCTTCAAGGCTTCTATTGAAGATCCTCATTTTTTTTTTCCTGTAAAATTAATACTGAGGAAGGAAATGGATAATCAGGTAAAGGAATTCAGTTTATTTATGAAAAGCATGGCAGATGTACCTCCATTATAGTCCAAGAGCTTTTTATGCTATCTTTTAATTGGTGTATATCCTAATCCTAGGACATTCTAGTGATCTTGATGACTTCAAGTATATGGAGAGAGTCTGTACTCAGCATACAAGTTTGGGAGATGAGTCAGGCTCAGTTCAAGTACATGTTTAGCTTTTTTTCCACATCCTTTTTCCTTTGTGAATAATTCTTCATAGTGTTCTCATATCATTATTTTTGATGGGATTAAATGCAGGAACCTTGAGTTGACATAGTATTGTACCCTATGTAGTATCATGTATGAAGTGATTATACGGCAATATCGGTGGCATACTTACCTGGGAAAATTATGAATGACCCCATTCATGACCAAAGAAGCAACACGACATCTTTCAGGCACATACTGAAGAACCAAAAGGAGCATTTATATCCTTTTTTCCATTTCCCTAAAGGATGATCATTGGGTTAGAAAGGACAGAATTGCCTGTGAAAAAAGGCCATTGACAGAGCCAGCTCGGGATAGAGACACAAGGAGCTGCAGCATCATATACTTAAGCCTGCACTGTGTAGCGAATTTTGGAGGGAAGCACATTCTTCCCTAAACAATAAATTGCAAAGATAACCATGATGAATCAGCGATACATTCCATGAAGTGAGAAGTAAATATGCCAACAAAGAGCAAGTGGAGCAATGGCCAAAGTAGGACATACCAAGGAAGAAAGGAACAGTTAAACTGATTAAAGACTATGTAAAGGAACAGTGGTTTGGCATACCAAGGAAGAAAGGGATGGATAGTCAAACTGGTTAAAGATGATTAACAACTTATTACTGAGGAAACTAGAGAAAAAGAACCCCCTATGAGTAATGTATTGGCACAAAAGAGAGCATGGATTAAAAATACATGCACCTTATGAGCTAGCAAGTCTACTGTAGGTGTTTATTCAGGAGAAATGAAAAGCCACATGCATAAAAGCTTTAACATGAACATTCATGTAAACTTGATTTGTAATATTCCCAAATTGGGCTGGGAAGGAGCACAAGGGTCATTGGAAATTTCCTATATCTTGATTGGGGTAGTGGTTATACAGTTGCCTACATTTATCAAATTCATTGAAGTGTATACTGAATAACTATACATTTTATTATGAAATACACATGAGTAAAGTTGGTTTAAAAAGAGATGGAAGAGGGGCACCTGGGTAGTGCAGTCGGTTAAATGGCCAACTCTTGGTTTTGGCTCCATTCCTGGTCTCTGGGTTGTGGGATTGAGCCCTGAGTGGGGCTCTGTCTCAGGGCAGAGTTGGCTTGAGGTTTTCTCTACTTCTCCTTCTGCCCCTCTTCCCCACTCACATGCTCATTCTCTCTCTCTCTCCAAAAAAAAAAAAAAAAAAAAAAAACGGGTTGGGGGAGTGAAAGGGAGAGATGGAAGAGAGTTTTGGGTGGGGGGCATTCTTCCAAAGCTGGCACAAAAGCAGTAGAAAATTTCTTTTGCCTCCTGATTTAGCAAGTAGACCAGAAGAAACTCTGTGTCCTTGGGCACATAACCTGAACTTCTTTGTGTATGGAACTATGTACAAGTAGACATCATGCAGTGAGTAGAGTCTCAGACTACAATTGAACAATTTATACTTGTTTATTTTGAAACAAAGTTATTAAAAAGTTGAAGTACAGAACAAATAACTACTTTTCTCAGAATATTTAAGAGAAATTTGTCGGGGCACCTGGGTGGCTCACTGGGTTAAGCCTCTGCCTTCAGCTCAGGTCATGATCCGAGGGTCCTGGGATGGAGCCCCGAATCCGGCTCCCTGCTCAGCAGGGAGCCTGCTTCCTCCCCCCCACCCCCCCGCCTGCCTCTCTGCCTACTCTCTGTCAAATAAATAAATAAACTCTAAAAAAAAAAAAAAAAAAAACTAAGAGAAATTTGTCAACCTGATGCTTCATTACCCCCAAATACTTTAGTGGGTGGGATGGGCAGGATAATAGCCCTCACGATACTAGGTTTTACTCTCTGGAAACTGAGTGTTACATAGGGAAAGAGGGTCCTTACATGTGATTAAGTTAAGGATTTTCAGATGGAGAGATTATCCTGCATTATCCAGGTGGGCCCCAGTTGCCTTTGCAAGTGTCCTTATGAGATAAGCACAGGGAGAGTAAACAGACACAGAGACAGAAGTGGAGGAAACAATGTGACCACAGAGGCAGAGAGTGTGGTGAAGGGGAAGAGGAAGATGAGGAAGAGCTGTTTGTTACTTTTGATTACATAAATAGATTTCTGTTTCTAGTTCATTCATGTCTAGCGGTAGAAAACCTATCATTAGCTTTTGTGAGGTCTACTCCAATTCTCCTGGGGTTGTGTTGAATATCGAGAGGGCTTACACTGAACTAAGGTGTTAGTGGGAGGCAACTCTGTTCCTTGGTCATTGGACCAAGTGCTCAAAGCCCCATGTCTTCTACATAGTCTCTGCCAACTGGGGGACCCCCGCTTAATTGCTATATTGAGGGAGCCACTTTGCTTCTGGGCCCCACTTTGGAGGAAAGTCCCACGCAGACCTCTTCCACTTCCTTTGCTTTTCACTGTATCCAGGGGAACATGATTCTGGGATTGGGTGGGCAGCAAGTGAGAGCCCCGCTGTCTTCTTCCTGTGATTCTCAAACCTCGATTTATGAACCTCATGTTTTAAGTTCTCTCTTTAAATACTTGAACTTCTGGGGGCACCTGCGTGGCTCAGTCATTAAACATCTGCCTTCGGCACAGGTCATGATCCCGGGATCCTGGGATCGAGCCCCACATCGGGCTCCATGCTTGGTGGGGAGCCTCCCACTTCCCCCTGCTTGTGTTCCCTCTCCTGCTTTGTCTCTCTCTGTCAAATAAATAGACAAAATATTAAATAAAAAAGACATACATACATACATATTTGAACTTTTGGAGGACAAAACCAGAGTGAACCACACAGTTTATCTGCATGCCAAAAAGAACATTATTTTTAAGGTGGAACGTGACAAACTAAAATAGCCTTCCCTCCTCCTTTTTTCCTATTTCAGTAAGTAATAATTCTAATTACTTAGCACGGGGCTTAGCAGGTGATATGTGTTCAATAATTATATACTGAATGCAATAAAGACCCCGCCATAGGTGAACACTTGCCAACCATGTGGTTGAGCCAACTTGGCTGTCCATCCAGGCAAGCTTTTGGGTGATTGTGGCCTCAGTTGACATCTGAATGCCATGACATGAGAGACCCCAAAGAGAGACTTAGCAAAGCCTTTCCTAAATTCCTGACCCTCACAATTGTGAGCAAAATCAAATGACTTTTTTTATACCACTAAACCTTGGGATAATTTTCATACAGCAAGAGTGACTGGAACAATCATGTGGCTTCATACATTTTAAGGAAAAATAAAAGCGAAGGTTTCCAGTGTTACTGTTCTGCTATGCAGATCCCAGAGCAGGCAGTTTCCTTTGCCAGAATCCACGCTTGCATTTCACACATCGTTCCCTCTTCCATCCTCTCCGTTGGTCTCTCCCTACAGCCCTGCACCATCCCCAACTCTTCGCAAGCCAGTGTGGTTCAGGGTTTCCTAGACTTGCTCATTATTCCAGTAGTCTCCAGCTCTACAAACTCTACTGTGTGAGGAGTTATTGTCCAGATCGAGCAGGAGAAAAGAGTATGTGTTTCGTTCAAAGCCACTGATTGGATTTGGAATTATTTTGATTCTCTCTGACATTCCAAGAACAAGATGCTTGTTTTTCCAGGATTCTTTCCTGCTGAATAACAGACTACAGATCACAGCAGAACAGACTTTTGTTGTGAACTGGCCATGGGGGCTCAATGTTCCTTCTCCCTTTTTGATTTTGCTTAGAGTTACCTTCCCTAGGTTACCAGGGAAGCAGGAAGAGCATGTAAGAATTGAGAGTTTTCTTGAAAAATGTACAGACTTTTCACTTCTTTATCGTTACAGTGACTTACACTGCGCTGCCCCAAATTTGAAGAAAATCTGACGCATGATTGAAAGTTTTACAGACCTATAATAGGGAACTTTCATGATTCAACAGCCATTTGAGAAGAAGCAGTCCATCCTTTCTTCCTTTCTTTTCTTTTTTTTTCTTGATAGAAGAGAGAATTTGTCATCTCTGGTATTTTTCTTGTTTGCTTTAGAAACAAATCATTTTATTTTTTTCTGGTTCATTTATTATTCAGCAAACATGTGTTGAGGACCTACTGTGTGCTTCCTACTCTTCCAGCTATGGGAATACATGGGTAGTTAATATGAAATAAATTAGTTGGTATAAAGTACTACAACAGAAGAATAAAACACAGCAAGAAGCATAGGTTTAGAGGGGGAACAGAAGGTCTCTCTGTTATATTTAGGCGTAGCATCATCTTTTTGACCAAGTAACATTTGAGCAAATCTCTGGAGGAAATTTTGTAGACAGAACAATGCCCCCCTCCAAAGATTTCTATGTCTGAATCATTGAAACCTGTACATATGTTACCTTACATGTAAAAGGGATTTGCCGTTGTGATTAATGATCTTGAGATGGGAAGGTTAGACTCAGTGGAAGGGATTGTTACAAGCAGGGGCCCAAGAGTCTTTCTAAGAGGGTGGTAGGAGGGTCAGTCAGAGAAGGAGATGCAGCGGGGGAAGTAGAGTCAGGGAGATTTGAAGATGCTGTGCTGATGGCTTGAAGATGAAGGAAGGGGCCCTGAACCAAGGAATGCAGGCAGCTTCTCGAAGTTGAGAAAGGCATGCAAACAGATTCTCCCCTAGATCCTCCAGAAGGAATGCAGCCCTGCTGGCAGCTGGATTTTAAGATTTCTGACCTTCAGAAATGTATGATAATATATTTATGTCATTTTTAAGCCACCGGGCTTGTAATTTGTTACAGCAGCAGCAGGAAAGAAGCAAAGGCAGAAGCAGGATTAACAGGTAATTGGGGAAAGAGGAATCCCAGAGGAAAGCATAGCAAGGGCTAAGGCATTGAGGTAGAAGCATGAGGGATGAGTTGAAGGATGGACAGTTTTGTGTGGCCATGAGTCAAGGGAGTTGGCAGGGCGGGTGAGAGTGGAGGAGATGAGGTCATCCAACTGCTGGGTTATAAGGACTGAGACCTTCCCTCTAAGTGAGCTGGGAGTCCCCGAAAACACAAAGATTCATTACATATTGCTCAGTTTGTTACTTGCTCTTTGTTTTCCCTAATTGCCATAGTTCTCAATTTTTATGTTATCAAATCTGTTAAATTTTTCCTTTAAACATATCTCTATTGCTGTATGCTTAGGAATTCTTTCCACAACTCAAGATCAGTTAAATAACCAGTTGTAATATCTTCTGGTTTTTAAGGGTTTTATAGCTGTATTAACTTCTAAATCTGGCTTATTAATTTTTATGTGTAGTATTAGGAGGGGCTTTCATCTTTATTATTCTTGACTTTTTTTTCCTTCCCAACAGAAGCCAGTGTTCTCACAATATTTATTAGATAATTCATTATGTTTCCACTGGTGTGTGATACTTTGTCACATATTAAATTCTTAGACATACTAAAATCTCTATTCTTGCTACATATTCTCATTTTTCTGTTCTAAGAGCAGGCCCTTTACATCTCTAGCAAGGTGCCTAGAAGTATAGATTGGTAAATATTTTTTGGACAACTTGCCAGAGGTCTAGAGGAAAGAGGGAATGTGACTTGTTTGGGGAGAGGGAATGTGACTTGTTTGGGAAACTAGAATCAATTGTTCATGTGATTGGAATGGAGGGGAAAGGAGGAGAGTAAAAAGTGGGAGGTGGGGGCGCCTGGGTGGCTCAGTGGGTTAAGCCGCTGCCTTCGGCTCGGGTCATGATCTCAGAGTCCTGGGATCGAGCCCCGCGTCGGGCTCTCTGCTCAGCGGGGAGCCTGCTTCCTCCTCTCTCTCTGCCTGCCTCTCTGCCTGCTTAAATAAATAAAATCTTTAAAAAAAAAAAAGTGGGAGGTGGCAGTGTCTGGAAATGAGGCTGGAGGCACAGGCAGGATTTGTAAGTCAAGCTGAGTAATTTATATTTTATTACAAGGGCAATGAAAAGTATTTATTATAAGGTTTGTAGCAGAGAAGTGACAGGATCAGATACAGTATATGCCAAGGCTATTCTAAGTGAACTCAATAGAGAGCTAGAGTTCAAAGCTAGAGGTAACATTGGAATTTTAATTCCCTAGGAATATACAAAATCTTGAGGGAAGGTATTGGACTTTTGACCAAATGCACATTTGGGTCACAGGGAATAGGTTAGATAAATGGTGGCACACCCATAATTCATTATTTTCTATATTGGAGTTCATTGCCATGAACTCTAACTCTAATCCCAACATTGTGAATGATGCTGTAGGAGGATTTTAATGAGACGGGTGGCATATTGGGACATATCGCTACCTGAAACCAGAAGGTCATCTTGGGGTGGTAGACTTATGTGTGATTGCCATCTTTCCTGTTGCTTATTTGAGTATTCTTTTTCTAATACAGTCATTATATATGTTTTATAATTAGAAAGGAAAAATTTATTCTAAGGAAAAAAGACACTGGATTTTCTATTTTTCTGGGTTTTTGTATATCTGGAAAGATGAATTTTTTTTCTTTCACACAGGAACAACTACCCATGTGTAAATAATATTCTTGTTTTAGGACTTTACCTCCAGAAAATCCTAGAGACTTTTCTATTTTGTTTTGGCATTTTTTTATTGGAGAGAATTTTGAGGCCAGCATAATGTCAGGGCCGGCCAGCCGGCCTTCCATCCATCCTTTCTTTCTTATCGTTGCTGTTGTCTTTTAAATTTCCTTCGTGCCCCTGAAAGCTTAAAGGAGATATATATATATATATACATATACACATATGTGTATGTGTGTGTGTGTGTGTATCTCCTTTAAGCTTTCAGGGCTCAAAGGAAATTTAAAAGACTATATACACACACACACACACACACATGTATACGTATATATATGTATGTATATGTATATATATATATATCTTATGTGTGTATATATATATATAGCTTAAAAGATATATATATATAAAGCTTAAAAGATATATATACATATATCTTTTAAAGATTTTATTTATTTATTTGACAAACAGAGATCACAAGTAGAGAGGCAGGCATAAAGAGAGAGAATGGAAACAGGCTCCCTGCTGAGCAGAGAGCCCAATGCAGGGCTCCATCCTAGGACCCTGGGATCATGACCTGAGCCGAAGGCAGAGGCTTTAACCCACTGAGCCACCCAGGTGCCCCTATATATATTTTTTAAAAATTTATTTTTAGAGAGAGGGAGAGAGGGGCAGAGGGACAGGGAGAGAGAGAATCTTAAGGAGGCTCCACACCCAGCATGGATCCCAGCATGGGGCTCGATCTTACAGGGTATTTCCTTTATTCTTCTAATTCAGAAATTTTGGCATAGATCTCTTTTTGTTAATTTCACATAAAACATGTTCATTACTTTTGATATGAAATATTCTAATCTTTGTGTTTTTAAGCTCAAAAATGTTATGTGACTTAAAATTATTCTGGTTTTGTAGGTATGACCATCATTAATTCCTTGGTTAGACTATCATAAAAGTCCTCAATATAACTTCCCACATGATAGTCAGTTCATTGTCCTTTACAGCTCTGTTTTTGGAAGATTCTTCAAGTTGATTTCCATATTTGCTTTCTTTGCCACGTCATTTCTTCTCTTTGCAGATCTTAATTCTGCTAGTTCAGTACCAGTTTCTTTTTTGTTCTCTCTCTCACTCCAACCCCTGCTCATCTCTAATTACTATCTGGGCTTCTCAATTTGTTGCCATTATTTTACCTCTTCCTGTTGTCCTTCTTTCATAATTGCTGTGTTGTCTTGCATCCTATTGAAGATGCCAAGTTTTATGAAATTATCCTTTGCTTCCCACCAAATATCTTTTTCAAAGATAGGAAAGTTTCTTTTAGATTATCAGATTGATATTATGTTTTCCTTGTGACCCATTATTTTTTCCACAGGGCCTGTTTACCTTTTCTTTTTCTTTTTTTGTTTTGGAAGAAATTTGAAGCTATACATTTTTTCAAAAATTTAAAATAAAAATTTTAAATTTAAAACAATTTTAATTAAACATTAAATTAAAATATTTTATTTATATTTTTAAACTATCTTAAAAATTTGACATTAAACATTTTCTTTTTTTAAGATTTATTGATTTGAGAGAGAGAGAGAGCATGAGCAGAGCAGGGAGGGGCAGAGGGAGAGAGAGAGAGAGAGAGAGAAAGAGGCAGGCTCTTTGCTGAGCGCGGAGCCTAAGGACCTGAGGACCCCAGGATCATGACCTCAGGACACCTGAGCCAAAGGTAGGTGCTTAACTGACTGAGCCACCTGTGTGCCCCTTCTTATTCTTTTTAATCAATGGCAAGACCTACTCAACCCTGGTGTTTATCTCATCAGTCAAGATGAGTAGATTCTCCTTGAATTTTGGCATGATCTTATTGGTGCCTCTTAGCCAACATGGCACCGTGGTCCATGCGTTCTGCTGGAACAAGGTGTGCTTTTCTCTCATTTCCACTCTGTGAGCTAATGAGCCTGTGAAACATCAGAGCTGGCATTGTACATTCTTATGAAATTTTTGCGTTTGTGATACAGCTCTCCTTGTGTGGGGCCAGAGAAAGAGAGCAGAAGAAGGAGGAAGTGAAGTGTCTGTACTGTCATTTTTCAACTAAGCTGAGCCCTCTCTTTCGCTTGATGAGGCTTGAGAAACTCTGGATTGTTTTTTCTCAATCCAGCCCCATTGACATTTTAGTCAATGGGAATTCTTTTCCTTCCACATATTTCCACTATAGTGTCTATTAATCTGACTGCTGCTTTCATAGTTTCCTGAATCTTCACCACAGTGTGAGAATGTTTTCACGAAAAATTGTTACAGAAGTTGCAAAGTAGACGCCAATTTAATTAAAAAAAAAAAGATTTTATTTATTTATTTGTCAGAGAGAGAGGGGGGGAGAACACAGGCAGAGCAGCAGGCGGAGGCAGAGAGAGAAGCAGGCTTCCTGCTGAGCAGGAAGCCGGATGTGGGACTCAATCCCAGGACCCTGGGATCGTGACCTGAGCCGAAGGCAGCAGCTTAACCAACTGAGCCACTCAGGCGTCCCTAGATGCCATTTTATACCAAAGTCTTACATTTTCTTTTATCTGGTGGAAATATCTAAGTCCTGTGTTCAATTGAAATACTTTTCTTTGGGGCACCTGGGTGGTTCAGTCAGTTAAGTGTCCCACTCTTGATTTCAGCTCAGGTCTTGATCTCAGGATCTCACGGTCTTGAGTTCAAGCCCCACACTGGGCTCCATGCTAGGTATGAAGCCTACTTAAAATTTTTTTTTTTCCTCAACATAGTTTTCTCACATAATTACTTATTCTACCACTTCTTACAATGTCTCTGTTAAGTCTTTCATTTCTTTTTCAGTCTCTTAAAATCGTTTTTGGAATTTGGAGGAGCAGCAATAATAAATGAATACATGAAATGAGTTTTTCCTTTAACAAAAGTAGCCAAATCGCCGAGACTAAAATAATATATAACTTCAAAAAGTAATAATACCCGGAATTTCCAAGCCAGGCTGCAAACACTGAACCCTTCCAGTATATTATTAGGCTCATTGTCCACTCAGGATCCTGGGTAAACACTATCATATTTATCCCACAGTCAAGAATGAATGAACTGTGACCCATAGAAGAAGTAATAATTTTATGTTTACACTGTATCTAGCCGATCCTAGCCATTTGCAGACTCTTCACTCATTCTGAGATAGTATCCCTGAGGAAGGAAGTGGTTCTATCCCTGTAGGCGAAGGGTCGTCAGAGGCTTAGAGATGGACATACCAGCATTCTCGACTGTTTTTCAACCCTAACCTGTCTATCTCCACATTCTCTGTTTTATCACCATGTCATCCTGCCTCAGCATCACCAAATAGTCCTGCTCTAATGACAAAGAGGCTTGCTTTCTCCTATAATCTGCAGAATACTTCAATATACTATAAGAATTATGCTCAACTGCAAACATTTTGGGTGCTGCCATAGTTGCTGTGAGAGCTTACTATGTCCACATTCTCAAAAGTATAATCATTCAGAGAGCTTTTTCAAGACTGAGGGAAATTTCCAGACAGTTCTCAGTGTAAAATAATCTTTCCCCAGAATTACTCAAGACTGTGAAAGGATATAGATTATTTCTTAAAATGTTTGTGCTCCATACACCATTAGGCACTCTCTCTGTCCTAAAAAGAAAATAAGGCTAGTGAATAATTTCTTCTACTTTTATAAATATTTAACCTGGCATCCCCAAATAACAGATTGGTCTTGTGAAAGTCGGTGAAACCATTACAAATCTCACTGAAAATTCTTTGAGAAGTCGATGCTTCAGGGTCATGTATGTAACACATGGAGGACATCTTTTTTGTCAAACAAATTTGGGTTCTCATGCTTAATAACTGTGTGCTCATTGTTTAGCTTGGATCTTCTTCATGTTCCTGGTCTCTGTCTTTTGTAAAGAAGGTTGTTAATGCTCAGCCAGAAGGCTTGGTCACAGAAAAAAAGGTGGTAGACCACTGAAATTTCACTCTGGTGAGACAAAATAGAATTTATGCTATACATTGACTCCATCCAAAAAGCTGGGTTATTAAGGAACAGGAAACATGGTGTAGAAATAAAGGACCATCCATTTTACTTTGAAGTAATGCAGAGGGAAAGAGAGAGAGGGAGAGAGATTGTTGACACAAAATACTACTTAGAAAAGGATAATTGTAGAGTGTGGTTGATATAAGACAATAATAACTGATTGCCTAATTAAGTTGATTACCAAGTCATTTAAATTATTTGTCTCCTTTATTTTAATGACAAATAAACCATTTTCCCATCTTGTGCCCTAGATTTTTTTTTTAAGATTTTATTTATTTATTTATTTGACAAAGAGAGAGAGAAAGAGAGCACAAGCAGGGGGAGCAGGGAGCCTGATGTGGGGCTCCATCTCAGGACCCTTGGGATCATGACCTGAACCAAAGGCAGACGCTTAATGATTGAGCCACCCAGCGTCCCTTGTGCCCTAGATTTCTCATCAGTTTTTACTGCCAATGAGTACTGCTGCATATGCATGTATTCTTTCTTTTGTTTGTATTATTACACACATTAGTCAAAGATGTGGTAGAAGATTGTTCTGGCCCATGTCTTCATTGTGTCCTGAGAGTGACAAGACACCCTAGAGAACCAGTAGTTCAGAAAGCTTTCAGATTAAACACAAGGTCATTAAAAAAAACGCCAGCAAGAACGTTTGAAGCAGTCATCCCCTCTACCACGAAGATATCATACATACCCCCTAGTACAGTAGATTTTACAGATTCTACATATCTGAATTGGGTAGTGAAGAGTCTGGAATCAGACCAGCCAGGTTTAAGTCCCTGCTCTACCATTCTCAGCTGTGGGATCTTGGGCAGATTTTTTGGTGGTGGTAGCAGCCCTGTGCCAGACTGATCCTTTGATGTGACCTTAGCTGGTGGTGGGTTTCTCAGCCTGTCCTCATTCTGCTAGGAAAAAACTTCCCAGCAGTTTTAATAAACTTTTTATCACTTAATTCAGACCCTGGCAAGTCCATCTCATTAGCAACTCCTGCAATGATTGCGTGCTACCCGCGTCTCTCTAAGGACTCATGGTGGGAGACGCCAACCCCACAACCTTTGGAATCCAGGTCTTTTCCCACACAAATCCACCCCATCTTTCACTAATTCTTATTCATTCATCCCACCAAAATCTCATTCTCTGCTTAGTGTTCCTGTGATGGAGAATGGGAAAAGGACCGAGGGAAATCCTGGAATCACAATGATGATCCTCTGGGACGAATGTGGGGGTTGACACAACCGTGCAGACCTTAGAATACTGTATAATGAATGTTTCTTATGTAATGTCCAGTGTCCACTGAAAAAGCATTACATAATGGACCCTTGTGTACCATCCCCCCCAGGGAAGTTTCTAGTTTCTGCCTCATGAATCCCACTGGACCATTTGTGTGTGTGTGTGTGTATGTGTGTGTGTTTATGATATTGAAGCATTGCTTCCGGCTTTGAGTAGTGTAGCCAAAACAGTGAAACAGAATCAGAATTGCTGGTGCCCCTGTTAGTATACATTGCCAATGCTCTAATATCCAAGCAGTCTGGGAGCTCGTAAGAACTCTTCACCTTCGTATCTTCTTGACTGGCTATAAAAGAACTATAAAGAAGGCAACTATGTATTCAGTTTCCCTAGGAATGTCCTGGTTTACCACTGTTGTCCCAATGCGATTATCCACAGTATTCCAGATTGAATGATCAATTATGTAATCACCCTGTTTATAAAAGATTCCCTCCCTCTGGGTGTCATTATTGCAGTAAATCTCTATAGAATTTTAAATCCCAAACGAGTTTAACCCATGTTCCCTAATGTTTGGAGCAGATGTTTTCTGATTTTTTGTTGTTGTTTCCTACTCATGCCTTTTGAAATAATACTTCAAGTTTCCATTGCCTCTCAAGCATGCCCTCATCTTGTTGACTTTGGTTGCCTTTTCCTATGAACATATTAGCAGGCAGGCACTATGTTCTTTTAGTCTCTGTTCCATGATTAGAATCCTTGATGGCCCATACCCAAAATTACAAGCTTGGCACATTCTGGAAATTTGTAATGGCTCAGGGAAAACGCATGATGTAATGTTAAGCAGAAGAAGGATATACAACTATTTCCATGTGTGGTACTAATTATGATTTTTTTTTTTACTAGCTATGATTGGAAACAGTAACTTGAACTGGTAACTTTTCTTATCACTTCGTGGGAAGATTATGGATCAAATATTGTCTTACCTTTTATTTGTGGAAATTGATTTTAATCCACCATTCACATAAAGTCATGTCACATTTTATCATCAGAAAAAGGATGTAAAAATAATGCAGAAATGTTAGTGGTCTCTTTTGCCTTAAGAAGTTCAATGTCCAGCAAGTTCCAGAGGTGCCTCATCCATCCTTTAGTAGATGGATTTTATTTATACTTATTAAAAAATTTTTAAAATATATCTGACATACAGTGTTACATTAGTTTCAGGTATATAACAAAGTTATTCAATTTCTCTTATGCTCCACTCACTGCAAGTGTAGTTACCATCTGTCACCATACAGAGCTGTGACAATATTATTGATTATATTCCCTGTGCTGTGCCTTTTATTTTCCAGACATATTCATTCCATATCTGGAAGCCTATACCTCCCACTCCCCTTCACGGGTTCCCCTGTTCTCTCACTCCCCCTCCCCTCAGGCAACCAAGCAGGTGGATTTTAGATTAGTGACAAACCCCTCTACCTTTCCTTACTGACCCATGAAACGAGATCCTGCAACACAGGCTTTTTAGGACTTGTCTATAGTATCTTGTGTGAACTGAGGAAGCAGAGTCAAGGTCTCCTTTATTTTTCAGAAGACCTCTCATTAGAGACTTTCGGGAACTCCCAAATTTGCCAAGCTTCATATCAATCAGTTCACAGTGAAACTAAGAAAATTTGACTGGAGACTTCTGGATCACTGGAACGGATGGCTGGTTCTAGGCCCAGCTGTTTCCTCTTCATATTCCAAACCCAGATTATATTTTCTAATCCAGAGTAAAACAGTCAGTTAAGCATTATGGATGATCTCTGAAGAACTTGACCCTTGTGGAAAGACCATTGTCTTTCCAGACATGGCCAGGATGAAGCTATAAAAAGAATATGACTTACCAAGTCGGGTTGGTCTTCATTTGAATTTTTAATCCACTGCTTACTAGCTTTCTGTCTTCGGACAATGTTTTTTTTCTAAACCTTTGTGACTTTGTTTCCTCAGAATAATTACAACTTGTCCCTGATCGCTGGAAGCATTTTAAGTTTCTTCTATGGTACCTGATTTGTACCAGGTACTAAGTACTTGTTAGGCAAAGGGTCTGTTCTAGTCGGTGGGATACATAGATTGACAAGTATCTTATTTTTCTATTAATTTTTCATGAATGCAGAGCCATACCTGATCCAGAGGGTGTCAGTCTTACCTCCTAACGCCAGGTGGAGAAGGGGGACTGGCAAATTGATTTGGTTTATTGGTGCCGTTGCTTTGGCTTCTGCCATGCGTTGTTGCTGTTACAAGGCCAGTCCTGCTCAGCCTGATGGGTGCCTGTCTGCAGCTGAGGAAATGCTCGTAAAGGTCTGGCTTCCTGCCAGTACTGCCGTGGTTCCTGGCTTCGAGGCTGCGTTCTAGGCTTGGTCACTATTCTCCAAACAGCTCGGCACAGCTAGTGTGTCTGAGGCTGCAGGGTGTATTGTCGTAGCCACCCAGGGCTTTCCTTCCTAAAACCTAGGCTTAGCTGAAGGCTGCACCACCTACTCAAGAAAAAAGAGCCTTTTTTGGTTTTCTCTCAACGTTTTCTCCTTTTGTGTCCTTGTCACTCTCTTCCAGTATCTCTTGCTCAGTAACACCTTGGTCCTTCCCACATTTCCCTGGCCTTGGATTTTTAGGGGGACAAGGGCTGCAGTCTCCTTCCTTTCCACCTTGTAGATTCTGGGCTTCTTATGCAAGTTGATACACTTCTTCCCTAGAGCTCTCAGGGAAGATGGGCAGCCTTCCCCCAGGTGAGCAATGACTGCTGACTTTATGCTGCATAATTGAGGGCAGCCACAGAAGTGAATTTTCACCGAACACAGACCAGCTCCTAGGGAGCTCCTTTCTGGGTGTCTTCTTCAATCAAGATATCACCCCAGGGGGCGCCTGGATGGCTCAGTGAGTTGAGCGTCCAACTCTTGGTTTTAGCTTGGGTCCTGATCTCAGGGTGGTGAGATCGAGCCCCATGTGGGGCTCCACATTCAGCAAGGAGTCTGCTTGGTGTTCTCTCTCTCCCTTACTCTCTGCTCCTCTCCCTCACAAGCTCTCTCTCTCTCAAATAAACAAACTTTAAAAACAAAAGGATGTCACCCCAGAATAAAAGGAAAGCCAAGCAAAACAAAGCAGATAAAGCCCTGTGCCTCATCAGTCACCCCATCAGAGTAATTATATTTTATAAATTCTAAGACAACGTTAGCAAACACAACAGCAAGCAGCCAGGCAAACAACAACAAAAAATCTTTGCCAGTCAAACCACAAAGCATCATAGATTGTAAGATCCATCCTGATTGCAGAGGTGGTAAAATATGAAAACCAAACCAAACAAGAACAAAAACTAAACACAATAAACCAAACCTGAGTCTTTAGAGTTGATGAAAGGCCAATAGATGACTTTTCCATCAGTGGGCAAGAAGGAACCTCCTCCCTCAGTTAGTGGTTAGGTGACTACCCAGGCCAGCCAGCATCCTGTAGATTCAGAGTGAGGTTAGCAGATTTGGGGTAAGGAGGCCAGGAGGAGGGAATAATGAGGTGGCTTTCCTTGGTCTGCCTTAAATGCAAGCATGTTAAATTCATGAGTGAGAAACCCCGTTTTAAGTCTTTGTTTCAAACTTGGAGTATATGGATTTCTCCCTTCTTTCCATCTGGACTTTGTTGAAAACCTCAGGTCAAGCCAGCTTGAAAAAAAAAAATACAGTGGAGTTACCTTCTACAGTATGACATCATGTCTCCTCTGTTTCTCATTATAAAGTTGAGTTTCAGATGTTAAAATCATATCCTCCTCACCCTTCTTGGCTTTCTTCTTCCCCCTCCCCCACAACAATCCCATCTTGTTGGAGTTCTATTGTTTTCACAGTTGAACCACAGTGCCAGACACACCAAATTATTAACCTGACATTGGGAAAACATCTTCTGGCCAAGAATTCAGCCTCTATAATTTTTAACTCTATGGAGTTTTTAGCATGTTTCTTCACCAGCTGCAGACCTACATCTCATTTTTAACTTTCCAGTTTTGCCCTAATTACAAGAGGCTATATTTTATAGAATGAAAAACTTAGGATTTGTTAGAAAACATTACATAGCTTCTTAGGCAGTATTTGAAATTATAACATAATTTATAAAATAGTATATACAATTTTATTTAAAGTTTATAAAGTACTGATATAAATTTTAAAAATTTAAAATAGTGGAAATATGCCATAATAATGGAAAATGCTTATTATCAACACTGGAAAATATAGAAAGGCTATATAAGGTTTTTGGGTACAAGGTACACTAGTATCTAAAATTTTAATTAAAAAAAACCCCAAATTTTATTATTGAAATTAGTTAAAAAATTCTTTTTAAGAATAAGGATTTATAGTGAAACTATAACTTGATAGTCCAAATTATTATTTGAGTAAATGTAGTACCTAATACTTTATTAAAGTAGCATATTTGTCCAAGATACTTGATAATATTAGTGAAAAGTAGCAAATTAGCCATTTCTAAAATAAATTACATTTTACAGAATTAAGACAGTGGGCTATACGAAGCTGTCATCTACTCTACTGTGCCTTATCTAAGCAGCAATTCAGAGAAGCTCGAGAAGACAGGAAAGCAAGTAAAAAGGAAACTAGCAGAAGTATTGGTTGTGGGAGGAATGTAACTGGCAGGTAAACCCTTTAGGTAAAAATAGAGAGAAACAAGATGGGAGAGTTGATTTATAAATATGCATAAAATGTTGTACCCTACAGAGAAAACCCATCCTTTTTCATTATCTATGGGTTTTTAAAAATATATGATCATCTATTAAGGTATTAAAAAATATCACTATGTATGGAACCACAGAAGACCCTGAATAGCCAAAGCGATCTTGAAAAAGAAGAACAAAGCTTGAGGCATCACACTATTTCAAGATATACCACAAAGCTGTAGTAATCAAAACAATATGGAACTGGCACAAAAGTAGACACATAGATCAATGGAACTGAATAGAGCCTATAATAAGCCCACACTTGTATGGTTAATTCATCTCCAACAGAGGAGGGAAGACTATACAATGGGATAAAGATAGTCTTCAATAAATGTTGCTGGGAAAATTGGACCACTACATGCAAAAGAATGAAACTCAACCATTTTTTTATACCATACACAACAATAAACTCAAAATGGGTTAAGGACCTAAATGTGGGATCTGAAACCATAAAACTCCTAGAAGAAAACATAGGCAATAATCTCTTTGATATTAGCAGTTGCAACACTTTTCTAGATAGGTCTCCTCAGGCAAGGGACACAAAAGCAAAAATAAACTACTGAGACTACACCAAGATGAAAAGCTTTTGCACACCAAAGGAAACCATCAATAACATGAAAAGGCAACCTACCACATGGGAGAAGATATTTGCAAACCATATATCCAATAATAGGTTAATATCCAAATATATAAAGAACTTATATGATTCAACACCCCCAAAAAAAAAAAAATCCGATTAAAATAAGCAGAAGAAGGAAAGAATGTCCAATGGAAAAAAGACAGCCTCTTCAATAAATGGTGTTGGGAAAATTGGACAGCCACATGCAGAAAAATGAAATTGGATCATTTCCTTACACCACACACGAAAATAGACTCAAAATGGATGAAGGATCTCAATGTGAGAAAGGAATCCATCAAAATCCTCGAGGAGAACACAGGCAGCAACCTCTTCGACCTCAGCCGCAGCAACATCTTCCTAGGAACATCACCAAAGGCAAGGGAAGCAAGGGCAAAAATGAACTTTTGGGATTTTATCAAGATCAAAAGCTTTTGCACAGCAAAGGAAACAGTGAACAAAACCAAAAGACAACTGACAGAATGGGAGAAGTTATTTGCAAATGACATATCAGATAAAGGGCTAGTGTCCAAAATCTATAAAGAACTTAGCAAACTCAACACCCAAAGAACAAATAATCCAATCAAGAAATGGGCAGAGGACATGAACAGACATTTCTGCAAAGAAGACATCCAGATGGCCAACAGACACATGAAAAAGTGCTCCATATCACTCGGCATCAGGGAAATACAAATCAAAACCACCATGAGATATCACCTCACACCAGTCAGAATGGCTAAAATTAACAAGTCAGGAAATGACAGATGCTGGCGAGGATGCGGAGAAAGGGGAACCCTCCTATACTGTTGGTGGGAATGCAAGCTGGTGCAACCACTCTGGAAAACAGCATGGAGGTTCCTCAAAATGTTGAAAATAGAACTACCCTATGACCCTGCAATCGCACTGCTGGGTATTTACCCTAAAGATACAAAGGTAGTGATCCGAAGGGGCACGTGCACCCGAATGTTTATAGCAGCAATGTCTACAATAGCCAAACTATGGAAAGAACCTAGATGTCCATCTACAGACGAATGGATAAAGAAGATGTGGTATATATACACAATGGAATACTATGCAGCCATCAAAAGAAATGAAATCTTGCCATTTGCGACGATGTGGATGGAACTAGAGGGTATCATGCTTAGCGAAATAAGTCAATCGGAGAAAGACAATTATCATATGATCTCCCTGATATGAGGGAGAGGAGATGCAACATGGGGGGTTGAGGGGGTAGGAGAAGAGTAAATGAAACAAGATGGGATTGGGAGGGAGACAAACCATAAGTGACTCTTAATCTCACAAAACAAACTGAGGGTTGATGGGGGGAGGGGGTTGGGAGAGGGGGGTGGGGTTATGGATATTGGGGAGGGTATGTGCTATGGTGAGTGTTGTGAAGTGTGTAAACCTGGCGATTCACAGACCTGTACCCCTGGGGATAAAAATATATGTTTATAAAGCTGTAAAAAAAAAAAAAAAAAAAAGAAAGGATGAATACCCAAGTTTTGTAGCAACATGGACGGGACTGGAAGAGATGATGCTGAGTGAAATAAGTCAAGCAGAGAGAGTCAATTACCATATGGTTTCACTGATTTGTGGAGCATAACAAATAGCATGGAGGACAAGGGGAGATGGAGAGAAGGGAGTTGAGGGAAATTGGAAGGGGAGGTGAACCATGAGAGACTATGGACTCTGAAAAACGATCTGAGAATTTTGAAGGGGTGGGGGGTGGGAGGTTGGGGGCACCAGGTGGTGGGTATTGTAGAGGGCATGGATTGCATGGAGCACTGGGTGTGGTGCAAAAATAATGAATACTGTTATGCTGAAAAAATAAAAAATTAAAAAAAAAATAAGCAGAAGACCTGAATAGACATTTTTCCAAAGAAGACATACAGATGGGGGTGCTTGGGTGGCTCAGTGGGTTACACCACTGCCTTCATCTCAAGTTATGATCTCAGAGTTCTGGGATTGAGCCCCACATCGGGCTCTCTGCTCAGCGGGGAACCTGCTTCCCCCCCCCTCTCTGTGCCTGCCTCTCTGCCTAGTTGTGCTTTCCTTCTCTGTCAAATAAATAAATAAAATCTTAAAAAAAAAAAAGACATACAGATGGCCAACAGACATATGAAGAGATGTTTAACATCACTCATCATTAGGAACTGCAAATTAAAACCACAATGAAATATATCACTTTACACCTGTTAAAATGGCTAGAGTTGAAAAGTTAACTAACAAGTATTGGCAAGGGTGTGGAGAAAAATGAACCCTTGTGCACTGTTGGTGGGAACGCAAATTGGTGTGGCCACTGTGGAAACAGTATGGAGGCTCCTCAAAAAACTAAAAATAGTAAAAGTAAAAAACTAAAAATAGAAATAGCAATAGTAATAGTAATTAGTAGTAAAAAAGTAGTAATTAGTAATAGTACTAGAAACAGTAATTCCACTACTGGGTATTTATCCCCACCACCCAACAAAAATGAAAACACTGATTTGAAAGATAAATATGTATATATACACACCCCTGTGTTTATTGCAGCATTATTTACAGTAGCTGAGATATGAAAGCAATGCAGTGTCCATCGAGAGATGAATGGATAAAGAAGTGGTACATATATGTACAATGGAATATTACTCGGCCATAAAGAGGATGAGATCTTGCTCTTTGGGACAACATTGATGAACCTAGTAATATAAGTGAAATAAGTCAGAGAAAGACAAATACCATATGATTTCATTTATATGTGGAATCTAAAAAACAAAAACCAATAAACAAAAAGCAGAAACAGACCTATATATACAGAGAACAAACTGATGGTTGTCAGAGGAGAGGTGGGTGGGGGGATGGGCAAAATGGGTGTAGGGGTGTGGGAGACACAGGGCTACAGTTATGGAATACATAAGTCACAGGAATAAAAGGTACAACATAGGGAATATAGTCAATGGTATTGTAATAGTGTTGTATGGTGAGTGATAGTAGCTACACTTGTGGTGTGTATAGTGTAGCATACAGCCTTGCCCAATCACTGTGCTGTACACCTGAAACTAATGTAACACAGCGTGTCAAGTATCCTTCAGGTAAAACAAATGTCAATAAATTTAACAGCTAGGAATAATTCATATCCCATTGTTTGGTCCACTGAAACAAACTTAGAAATTAAAAATTAAAATAAATCAGGGGCACCTGGGTGGCTCAGTGGGTTAAACCTCTGCCTTCGGCTCAGGTCATGGTCCCAGTGTCCTAGGATCAAGCCCCACATCAGGCTCTGTGCTCTGCAGGGAGCCTGCTTCCCCCTCTCTCTCTGTCTGCCTCTCTGCCTACTTGTGATCTCTGTCTGTCAAATAAAATAAATAAAATCTTAAAAAAAAAAACAAACTCTCTGGCAGATAGTGATTCTTTTTCCCCGTTTATCTGTTCTCCCATTTTACATAGTAATAGAGTTTTTAACCGAGCACCTGGCCAAACAGGGGAAGACCATGCGTCTCAGGATCCCTTGATTCCAGATGTGGCCACGTGACTGAATTCTAATGCGGATGGCAGTGATATATGCAGTGTATACTTTGTAAATCCTTTCCTTCCCTCTTCTGCTCCTTCTGTGGATGGGAATGTAGCTGTGATGTTAAGGACCACTTCAGTGATCTGAAGTCATGATATGGAAACTGCACACTATGGACACTGGTGGTATATATCTTAACAAGATAGAGAAAGACTGAGCTGCCCTCAGCCCTGGGCTCCTACATGGATATTTCCCTGATTTCAGCCACTATCAGGGCCTCTCACAGCAGCCAAACCTGATTTTTAACGAATACATCTCTTTTCTTGACTTAAATAGGAAAAAAATTTGAAGCTGAGGTTATTGAACATGATGAGAACACTGAGTATAAGATCTTACATAATGGAAGCTAAGTATATCCAGAATGTGTTCTTATAGTGCATCTCTACTAAACCAGAAAGGATGAAAATAAGCTATCATCATCAAAGAGTTGGAAAGCAATTAAATTAATCTAAGGCAAGCAAGGGAAAAGGATTAAAGGTAAAAGCAGAAATTAATCAAGAGAGATAAAAGAGAGAAACCGCCAAACAAAATTAGCTTGCCATGTACAAAACACACAGTGTTATGAATTAAAATGGGATTTAACTTTAAGTAATGGAGTTATAAAAATTTTATAAGAGAATATGATATTTAATATTAGCAAATAGGTAAACTGGCAATTTGTAGGAAAATATGTATTGCTCAAAATGAGTCAGGATACAGAAAAATTGAATATACCAATAACCTTCAAAAAGAATTTTTTCTGAAATGGATAAAGACCTGAGTCATTTTTATGTGTGAGTTTTTTCAAACCTTCTAGTAACTGATAATTGCTGTAGTACATGAACTATTCTAGATTCCATAAAATGAAGGAAAAGTCCCAAATTCATTGTGTACTGGCTAAACACTGATACCAAAATCTGACAATTATGGTCACTGAGGCCAAACTTCCTGAAATGCTTACCACAGGAAAAAAAGTTCTCCATTTACAATTACAGAGGCAAAAAATGGACCTACATTGCTTATTTAAAAAATAAAGCTATATATTTACAACTCAAGAGGGGGAAAAAACTACCTAAATTCTTGACAAACCAAATGTAGAACTACATTGAAAGGAATATGGTACCTAGGAATCTGGAATAATTTGATGTTAGAAACTCTGTTATGGGCTCCTGGGTGGCGCAGTGGGTTAAGCCTCTGCTTTTGGCTTGGGTCATGATCTCAGGGTCCTGGGATCAAGCTGCATCAGTCAGCGGGGTGCCTGCTGTGATCTCTGTCTGTCAAATAAATATATAAAATCTTAAAAAAAAAAGAAACTCTTTTAACATATCATGGCATTAGTAGATCAAAGGAAGGAAACCATTTGAAAATTTTGATAAGTTGTTGAGATGAATTTTCTGTACCTGGAGAGGCAAAACTCTATACTCATCTATGACAAAATTCAAAGAAAACTAAGGATAGATGATAATATCTTAATATGAGAGTGAATCTTTCTCTTAATCTAATGTCAATATCCTACTAGTGGTAAATATTAAAGGCATTTTATCAAGATTATAAAGAGGACAGGAATTCTAGATTTTATCATTTTTCCTTTAATTTTTACTGATATATAATTGATATGTAGCACTGTATAAAATTTTCCATCACTAAAAAATAGCTTTTTGGTAGTGCAAGCCAAGAACAAGGCAGTACTGTCATTATTTTTTAGTGATAGGATCAATGAAAACAAGCCGAAACAACAAATTCTAGAGAGAAAATAATGGAAATAAGGAAGTTAGTTAAAATAACTATACTATTATTTTCCTATATAGGAGAAACAACTCACTGGTGAGTATGATGGAAAAATATATAATTAAAATTTCTACAAAAGTAATTTTTGAACTGAGGAAAAAACTTAATATGTTGAGAGCGTATTCAAATAAAAATGAATAAATGGATATATAATGTGTTTCTGATAGGTTGACCCACTATGTTATCAGTTCCTCTTAGGTTAACTTATATATTTAATATGACCCTTGGGGCACCTGGGTGGCTCAGTCATGTAAGCCTCCAACTCTTGATTTCTGCTCAGGTCATGATTTTAGGGTTGTGAGATCAAGCCCCGTTTTGGGCTCCACACTGGGCATGGGGGCTGTTTAAGATTCTCTCTCTCCCTTTGCTCTCTCTCCCCCCTCCCTCTGAGCACTCTCTCACTCAAGAGAAAATAATATGACTCTAAGCAAGAAACCAACATGGGTATTTTGGATCTATCAATTTTTTCTTTGTGGAAGTATATGAAATCAAGAATAGGCAATACGTATGCAATAAACATTTTTTTTAAAAGATTTTTATTTATTTATTTGACAGAGAGAGATCACAAGCAGGCAGAGAGGCAGGCAGAGAGAGAGGAGGAAGCAGGCTCCCTGCTGAGCAGAGAGCCCAATGCAGGGCTCGATCCCAGGACCCTGAGATCATGACCTGAGCCGAAGGCAGCGGCTTAACCCACTGAGCCACCCAGGCGCCCCGCAATAAACATTTTTTAACACTGTTTTCAGTGAGTTATATTAATACAATAAAACGTAAAAATTTTGATTTTACAGCTCAGTGAATTTTTACAAATGTCTATACCCCTTATGACCACTACATAAGATATAGAACATTTTCATATCCCTAGAAAGCCCCAACCCAGAAGTAATTACATTGTGGTATCTGTCATCATAGATTAGTTTTACCTGGTATTGAATTGCATAAAAATCCAGCCCTACAGTAGCGTTTTGGGCACATATCATTTTTTTGCTTCTTCTCCTTTATGGCGGAAAAATAACCTTAAAATTGGAACAGGCTTTTAAGTGATAATTTTAAAAAGGAATTTAAAAAAATAATCAGAGAGTGACTTGCCTAAACATAGTTAACATAAAGTATTTTACAAACCTCCTTTGTTTCCATTCAGTCTACTTCACTAGCTAACTTTTTCTGTGCCCATTTTGTGGTACTAATTTAAATAGTGTTCCTTTGTGTAAATTGATGTTCCCAGAACTCACCAGACCATAGGTCTGGATGCGATGATTGTAGTAATAAATTCTTTGGGCACTTGTGTAAGACTGACAAAGGATGTGCAGCCTTTTCAAGTTTAATTTGGTTATTTCTGTGGTGTCTTACTTTAGCTCATGTTTTTCCACCCTGTGCACCCTTTTGAATATCTGATGTTCATTAAACTTCCAGAAAGTTGTAACTCAGCATCTCATCACTGCTGCTGGTGTCTACCATGACAACTTTGGTGACATTGCCAAAAGATGGCAATCCTCAGGCCCTTGGGGTGCCTGAGGGACACTGTAGTTCCTTTAGTCCTCACCAAACCAAAGCTGTGCTATGCATGGGCCGAAGGGAGGAGCCTGCACCCTTTCTGACTATATGTTGCTCTTTGTCACCTGGGTAACACTATGCTTCTTTTCCTTCCTTGGGGAAATAGCTCCTTTACCTCTTTCCTGCTGTCTACTCCAAGGTGCTAGGCTAGGAACCAAGACCAAGTATACCTTTTTATTCTACCCCAATTAAAGAGTGGTCTGTTGGGATGCCTGAGTGTGGCTCAGTCAGTGAAGCGTCTGCCTTCATCTCAGGTCATGATCCCAGGGTCCTGGGATCAAGTTGGGTTCCTTGCTTGGCGGGAGCCTGCTTCTCCCTCTGCCAGCTGCTCCCCCCTACTTGTGTGCACTCTCTTTCTTTCTCCTTTTCTCTGTCTCTCTGACAAATATATAAAATCTTTAAAAAAAGAGAGAGAGAGAGAGAGAGAGAGGTCTCCCAAGCAAAGTTCATTTGAACTTTCTACACACACAAATGAACACCTAAACTACCTAATCTACCCCTTGTATGTCATGTCCACACCTGAATGAGTCTCCTTTAGGATCAGCTATAAGTCCCAAGAACACATTCGTAGGCTGAGTTAGATGAATGATGATCCATTCCATTACCAATTTTTGCATTTCCCTTCACTTGTGGTGGAAACTCTACTTCAGCAGGGACTGTATTGCTGGTACTTGTTTGGCCTCAGCGAAAGCCTTTTGCTCAATGGCCCTCATTTCCTTCCCTCTGTCTGGCAAGTCACTATCTTTACCTATATTCTGGTGACACAGTGAAGTGTAACTGATTGACTATAGTGAAACATGTGGGAGAGAAGCCCAAGACAGGCACAGTGAAAAATTTTAAGACTCAAACCAATGAATCAACTAAAGAGGCAGAATCTCCATAAGAAAGAGGACTGACCTTCTAAGCTTTTGCCCCTCAGGGAATATTAGTTTTACCTTTGCTGTTAACGTGATGGCAACCAGGCTGGGAATTTGGGATAGATTATTTATTCAATGTGACAGTCCCTCCTCCTCTATCTCCCCCTCCTACACTTTACCCATGACCTTTCCTGTCTCTGAGGTTGTGTAAAACAAATGTCATCAAAGAATCAGTCTTAAGTGACTAGGCATTGGTTACCTGAGTAAACTTTGTTTCCCTTTGTCTCAAAAAACAAAACAAAAACCCCCCAAAACCAACAACCCCCCCCACCTTTAAATACCCAGGTGATCTTTACCTATGGAAATTAATGGTAGCAACAGTAGCCTTTTAAAAATATTAAATTATCTCATGGATCCTCGGAAAAAAAACAAAAGTTCTGTAGTTCCAACTGCCTGTGTGGTAGAAAGAAAAATGAATTCTTGAAAAAAGTCTGTTGATCACAGCTTTCTCTTGTTAAAAGAGCGATTGCTCATGGGAACTGAAAGATCACAAATCTCCCACTTTTGGAACCAAAAGATAGAGTTCTAATACCTTCAGAGAAATAAAACTCCTCCCTCAATGAGCTACTCAAACACTGTACTGCTTGAATAATGTGCTAAGTTAAGGAGGGAGGCCTGGGATGCAGTAATTACTCCAAGGAGGCTGCAGGGAAAGGAAAGTACATACCAGACACCTAATCATTTACAATTGAGTTTAATGAGGTAGCAATTTACAGCTTTGGGGGTGGAAGTATGGAAAGGTCCCTGCCAGGAGCTGGGCAGACTCTTTTAAAATCCTGAAGTTTAATGAAGGCATTGGAGGGTGGACTCATATGGCCAAACTTGTGTAATTCCATCTGCTCTGTTCCTGGACAGGAAGTAAATGACAGGACACTTGGGACCTACATCTGGAAACAGCATGTTTCAAAGGATTTTATAAATCCTGAAGTAAAAGAAGAAGAAGAAGGAAGAAGAAGAAGAAGAAGAAAAAAAAAACAGAGGTGAAGGGGCATAGTTGTGTGGGGGATGGGGAAGCACAACAGAGAAGGGTCAATGCCAGGTTCTTTTCAGTTTGAAGAAATAACATTTTCTAATGTCATGGTCGGGCATTGATAATAATTGATAAAACATGCTCATCAAGCCCTGTGTGAAAACAGAAGGGACTGAACTTTGCTTTTTGGATCAGATTTGGGTGAAGACTACAGAGTAGTTCAAGGTCCACTTAACTTCCCTGAACAACCCTTGTCAGTCTTCCAGTGGTGTTGCTGGTACCTTCTTTATTGTCATCATTTCTTGGTTTGTAATTTACTGGGTTAATTAAACTTTTTGTTCACTGGTACTTTTTAAATACAGCCGCAAAATCAAGGAAGTGGGTCTTAAAGAGATGGAAAAGGCTCAAGGTACAATTATGGAATTTTGGAGGCAAAAAAGTCGCTGCTAGACTGGCTTTTCAGTAGGTCAGACCAATGATGGACACATACATATCTCAGGATTTGTTTTCTTCTCACTTGGGCTGGCTGTCCTTCATATTTCATTTTATGTTACCCCATTTCAACTCTCTCAGGAGTAAACCTCATGCTCTTCAGTGTCCAGATCCTCAAAAACATTCTCCTATTTGTCACCAAGTCTTCTCATTCTTTCCTTCTCTGGTTTCTGAAAGTAGGGAAGAAAGATGAAGGAACAATGAAGGTGGATCAAAAGGAACAGAGAAGAGTCATTACATTTCTTGACTTTTAAGAGCGTGGATCCAGGTTAAAACTCATCCTTCCATTAGTCTGTAGGAAATATTTAAGAAGGAAGTATTATGTGACCATGTGCCAGGCAGGCAAGTGGGGTTAAAGGGAAACCAGACTCACTCATCGCCATCTATACTACTTACCGTGATGACATTCCCATTCCTAACCGAAATCACTAATAATAGTGCTTGAGAGTGTACTCTATGGTAGGTGGTTTCCATGTATTATTTCATTAATTCTTTCAGTAACTCTGAAAGTATGGAACAGGCCATATTTTATCCCATTTTGTAGATGAGAAAAGTGAGGCTCACAGAAGTTAATAGTTCAAGGATAGTTAGGATAGTAAATAAAATGGAGAATTCAAACTCAAATCTGATTTGAGAGCCTATAGTCTTTAATTCCTTTGTTATATTGTCTTGAATTTTATGTGTTAAGGTATCAGATTGTAGTGATTTTAGAAAGATTTGGCCACAAGGCAGAGTGATGATCTTAAATGACATTTAGGAAGCCATTCCATTCCCCCCAAAAGCAAAAATTCTATCTTTGAAGTATAATGATATTTGGACTACTGGATACAGAAAAAAAAAAAAGATTTTTTTTCCCCCTCATGTAATATCTTTTTACCACAGATTTTAGAATCTGGCTCAAAGAAAAGGGGAAATTGATTTTCCAAAGCTTTATTTCCCTGTTTTCCAGAGAATGAGTTGTTTTCCATGTCTTATTTTGAACAGTCTTTTGAACAGTCTTTTCCTGGTTAAAAATCATAAATAAGTTTTTTAGTTTCTCAAGATGTATAATGTGCCTTTTGAAAGTCTGGGCAAAATCTGCCCCCTGGAATATTAATTATTCTTTGGAAAGCTATGTATGCCTATTCACAATAGGAAACATGTGACAAGGTGTTTAGTTATGGTTTCAATCTGCATGAACTGGGGAGGGCTTTCAAGTTAAATAAACCTTCGCATATGTGACAAAAACAAGCTTCCATTCGCCGACGGTAATGCCGGCAGTGAAATCTGAGACCAGAACTGCTAATGAGGATGGAAAAAATTTGAAAATTTTGATATTATGGTCTTATTTCTCTCTGTTTTTGGTGTGCAGAGTTAACAGCCTGATTACTGGAGTTTTCTTTGGTACTGCTAATTTATTTTCAGTCTTAAGAACATTACACTGCTAATCTTCGAAAAACCACTCCCTTACTTGGAAAAAGTATACTTCGTTAACCACAAATAAGACTGTCATCTCTCTGTGGAAGACTGTAGACCTACCAACATCAGCAACCTCCCAGTCCCTGGACCAGTGTGTACCAACTTGTGTAGGATTGCTGATATCAGATGTTATTTCCATGATGCAAGTTGTGTTATATTTATCACCTCTCAAATACCTTTGGCATGACTTAAACACAAATTAAAAATAAAAATTAAATCCACTTATCCACTTAAATCCACTTTGGTTCTTTTTTTACCCTTTGAAGCAGTACGTTAATGTCCCATTTATTTAGCATGATTGAGGGTTGGGCTCCTCTATTAAATAGACCTCCCCCCACCACCGAAATGTTACCTCTTCAACTGCAGGCTTTAAAACCTTGCAACCAGATTCTATGGATAACTTTAAAATGTATGAGTTCCCTATCTGCCTTTTTAAAATAGAAGCTATGTTAATTAATTGAATTTAAATAACTTTTAAAAATAAAAATAAAACAAGATAACTGAATACAACTCAGTCTTATCCTCATAACCTCAGATCATTGTTCTAAACAATTGTTGTCTTGTGCTTCTCTGCATCCTGCTGTCTTTCAGAGGAACCACTGCTAAGGTATAAAGGACTTGTGAGGTGTGAAGTGCTGTGGTAAGCCTGCATGAAACCACACTAGGTCATTTAAGTTCTTGCCCAAGCTTCTGGAACTTTGTGTGTGTATGTGTGCGCGCGCGGGCACACTGGTGTGCTCCCTCTAGTACCTCGCAGTTGGTTGCTTTTAGAATACCTATCTCTAGGGGCACTGGGGTGGCTCAGTGGGTTAAAGCCTCTGCCTTTGGCTTGGATTATGATCCCAGGGTCCTGGGATCTAGCCCCACATCGGGCTCTCTGCTCATCAGGGAGCCTGCTTCCCTTCCTCTCTCTCTGCCTGCCTCTCTGCCTGCTTGTGATCTCTGTCAGTCTTTAAAAAAAAAAAAAAAAAAAAAAAAGAATACCTATCCCTAAACTTGGGGCCCTGAGAGAACCCACCAAAGTCCTCGTGTGTAAGCTTGGGCTTTGTGACATCTGCTTAGGTCATTTAGAGGCTGTGGTTCTTCCATTTCTCATTCTGGATTGTGTAGTAGGCCTAGGAGATTGCCAGATTACTCACCTCTGAGTAAGTAGGCAATTTCTCTAATATTATGCTTATTTTGCAACTATTAAATGATTTCCCAACTCTCCATGGCAAATCTTCCTCCTGTTATAGACCCTACGTCACTAATGACACTGCCATCTATTTCAGTCACCTCCCCAGAGGCCCAGGTTGTACCATAAAGCACTGGGGTGCACGAGGTGAAAGTCAGGTACAGCTGTGTTTAGATCTCTGCTCCCCACCTGGCTCGTTGCATAATCTTCAGCATGGTGATTTATATATCTCACTTATCCAGGTAACAGAAATTTATGTCCACTTGTGCCAGGCGGTGTTCTGGGCCCTTGGGGTAGAGATCCTGGAGGCTACAGACTGGTTGGGGGAGAGAGGTAACAAACAAGGAAGTAACTATACGGTATATCAAATGATGACATGAAGGATGGAGGGTGAGTGAGGGAGACAGGTTTGGGGATGTTGTTTATGAAAGCCGTTTCCGCGGAGCATTGGGAA
This sequence comes from Lutra lutra, assembly GCF_902655055.1. Lineage (NCBI taxonomy): Eukaryota > Metazoa > Chordata > Mammalia > Carnivora > Mustelidae > Lutra > Lutra lutra. The sequence goes on along the minus strand of NC_062290.1, from coordinate 73,615,491 downwards.
GGGAGTCTGACAGGAATGTATCCGAGAGAGAGCGGGAAGGGCAGGATGTGAGACACTCTTTGTAGGTCGACCTTCCATAGAATGTCCGCAGTAGAGGGAGGCAGAATTGTGTTGTGGTAGCAGGGAGGGAATGTGGGGTCAAGTGAGGGTTTTATTTTAAGATCTAGCATTTTTGTACGCTGATGCGAATGACTCAGTAGAGAGAGGGAAATTGAAGATGCAGGGGAGAGAGGAAACAATTGTTGAAGTAGTGTTCTTGAGTTGGCAAGAAGGATGAGACCTACCACACAAGTGGAGGGCTTGGCCTCCGCTCAGAGGCCACGAGTTTATCCATAGCCACAGCAGGGAGGGTGGAGAGTAAGGGCACACGTACCGATACGTCAGGAGACGTGGTGGTGGGAGTATGTCAAAACCTTTTCCCATTGCTTCTGTTTTCTCAGTGAGAAAGCAAGCCGTCTCAGCCTCTGAGACAGAAGAAGGGGAGGAAGTGTTGAAGGTTTGAGGAGACAGAAAAGGATACAAACCAGTTATGGAGAGTAGGCCGGTGAATGAGCTACTGAAACACAGTTGAGTGGCCCAGAGGCTCTCTGGGACCATTTGAGATTAGTGATCATCAACCTAAAGCTGCAAGAGTTATTAGAAGTACTAGGATATCTCTGCCTCCATCCTCCCCTTCACATCCCCCTTCACAATTTTTTTTCCTAGGAAAGTAAGTGAGTGGTTTCTCTTCTGCCCTTCCCAAACTGCTCACACATACCTTTCTTCTAGCACTCTTCAATGAACTGCAATAATTTCTTTACGTTTCTTCCTCCACTCTCTCCTTCACTGTGTATGAATTTCTCTTCCCAACCACTAGTACATTATCTTCTTATTAGAGATTTTTGGGCAAATCTGTAATGAATGGAGGAAGGAATGAAAAATAAAAATTCTGCCTCTTATTTCCATGTTCAGTCCTTATAGATGCCCTATTTCTGACATTCAAAGACTAAAAAACAAATCACTACACTTTGTGTCTCTAGAGATAGACTAACAGCGATTTTTCTTTGGATTTGATTTGGAGATTCCATTTATTTTACTGAATATTTCTTATTTTTCTTCTGGTATGTCTGAACGATGAAGAATATTTCTTGGCACCCCTTTAACAAGACAAGCCAAAAATGATTTATTTTCTAACAACTGTTTCCCTTCCAGATAATGGCAAATTACATAAAACATTTCTAGGTCAACCAAGGCAACTGAGAAATTTTGACTTTGACCACGGCTGAGGCAATTTGCTGTGGAGATGGCTGGAGGCGCACAGAGGCTCCTGAAGCCAGTTGGGGGGCTGTAATTGATTTCAGATGTGCTCTGAATAACACTGAAGATAAATGTCCCAGAGGTAGATTATTGGAGAGCTCTTTAGCTGTTTCTAATAAAACTTTCTTAAAAATTCCAAGATTTTTTTTCCCTACAGATGCATATAATAATTCTAGCATGAACTAGTGGGCCTGAATGCAAACTACACGTTTGTTAATAATTTTTCCATTTCTCCATAATTATGAAAGGAATTCATGGTCTCAGTAAGAAAGCTGAGAGTTACAGATAACTATAAAGAAGAAAGTAGAAAGAATCACTGGATATTTATACACATGCATTTAGTTGGGATCATATAGGATACAGTTTTCTATATTTTAATTTTTATGTGCTATTATATCTTGAGCCTTTGCTCTCATCATTACAGATTTTTCAAAGTATAAATTCAGTAGTCTTATACTATTGTACAGCGGTGTTTTTTTCAGTTTTTCATGTAGTCTTGGGGATTCACTGAAGTGCTTAAGGGCCACCACAGGGCTTGGGAGAAGCAAGAACTGGGAGGGAAGCTACTGAGTCAGTTGGCTCAAGGCTCCCCTTGTGATTTTCAAACAGCAGCTCCACACTTAACTCATCTATATATTGGGCTTCTGTACAAAATTCTCCTTGAAGAAGGGTTCCCAAGCATATCTAAGTTTGAAATCAATTACTGGTGAGCCATGATTTATTTAACCACATTATTTGTTGCATATACAGTTTTTCCATAGTTTAAGTCATAGCATGGACCATTTTGTACATGCATACATAGATTCACATGTAAATATAAAATATAAATACAACATACCAAATATGATTATGTGTAAAATAGGTGAATATATATATATATAATATAAATATAAATATATAGTTATTTCTCTAGGACATGAAAAGATCTGGGCCCAGGTGGTGGGTTAGGCACAGAGCATTGTCTCATGTGCCGTAACTAAATGCAGCCTGGGGTCTGCTTGTGTGACATCAACTCCTAACAACAACATGGGAAAGGACCTGTCTCATAGCGCACAAATTATGTTTTCTTGGTGTTATTTTCCATTTGCTGGTTAAAAAGCAAGACATCACTGTTATTTTAATAAGCAATTATTTTATTATGGTAAGGCTAACCTTTTATTCACATGATTATAAGTGATATTTTCTTGCATGAATTTTCTTTGCTACTATTTTTTATTGGGAGTAGCAGTGTTTTTCCATTAGATTTGAAGACTTAGAAGTATGCTTTGTATATTAAGGGTATCAAATTTTTGCCTTATTTGTGGCTGTTTTTCCAGTTCCTCACTTACTGTGTTATGATAGGTTTTCTATCATTTAACATACTTTATGGAGTTTAATTTATCAGTTTTTTGCTTTATGAATCTTACGATGGCCTTTACACTTGCAAAACCTCTTTCCATGTGCTTAGACATTCATCTATATTTTCTGATAGTCTAATCGTTTCATTAAAAAAAAATAACATTGGGACGCCTGGGTGGCTCAGTTGGTTAAGCGGCTGCCTTCGGCTGAGGTCATGATCCCAGCGTCATGGAATCCGAGTCCCACATCGGGCTCCTGGCTCAGCAGGGAGCCTGCTTCTCCCTCTACCTCTGCCTGCCACTCTGTCTGCCTGTGCTCACTCTCTCTGACAAATAAATAAAATCTTAAAAAAAAAAACAACACATTAAAATCATAAAAAAAAAAAAAGAGTTTCTTTGGGATTAAGATGTGTTTTGTTTTAAATTTATAATAGTTTATTTTAGTGTCATTTTTTGGTTTGGATTATTAATGTAGGAGAATGCATTGATTTTATATATTGACATTTTATACAATGACTCAGCTAAACTGTGTTGTTTGCTCTGGTAGTTTGTTCTAAGGGTTTCTTAGAGTTTCTAAATGTTAGCAAATATTGTCAGGAAAGAATAGTTTTGTTTCTTTCTCTCCAACCTATATGCCAGTTATCTTTTCTTTCCTTAGCCCTCTGGCTAGGGCATCTGGTACAATGTTGAATGGGAAGTATTGATTGTGGGTATCCTTATCATGTTCAAAAGGAATGCTATGACTTCTCACTATTCAGGGGGATTGTTGTAAGCTTTCAGTAGATTCTGTTTATCAGGTTAAGGAAGTTCACTTTTATTTTTATTTGCTAAGAGTTCTTTAAAGTCATGAATTAAAAAACCATTTCCCTCATTCCCTAGTTCATTTTGTTAAAGTGGTTGGGTTGTACTAATTAGGTTTTCAGATGTGAGCTGCGTTTGGACACCATGTAGTTTATTTTATACATTACTGGATTTGATTTAATAATATTTTATCTAGGTACTTTTTGATTTATATTTTTAAATAAGACTGGCTCATTTTCCTTGCAGTAGTACTTCAGTAGGCTTTGGAATCAAGATTACAAAAGCAGTGTAAAGTGAGCTGGGGAACATTTCTTTTCTTTCTTTCTTTCTTTTTTTTTAATCCTTTGGAAGAGAGTGTTTATAGAATTAGTCTGCAAAACCAAATGGGCCTGACTGTGGGTGCGTGTGTGCGTATGTATTTCATAATATAACAGATCTATTCCAGTAGGTTGTCTACAGAGGTAGACATGAGCAACGGGACGTTGTATGCACACGAAAGTCCTCCAGTCAAGAGTTAAAGTCTGTTTACCCTTTTTTGAACCTGGGTGTGCCTTGCTTTGGCTCATGGAAGCAACTGCGCTGGTATTGTGCTAGCTGTCGTCCTTGAAAGACCAGGGAGCTTGGGTTCTTGCTCTCTTGCCTTATCAGCCACTGTGTAAAGGAACTCACACAAGATTACTGGCAGATGAAGAGTCCAAGCGAAGAGAGTGATTGATGGTGGGGGAGGGAGAGAGGTGTGTGACTGGGAGAGAGAGAGAGAAGAGAGAAGAAGGGAGGGACAGGGAGGAGGAGAGGAGAGAAGGTCCAGCCAGTCTCAGTCAATCCTGCCACCCCAGCTGAAGCCCCAGACACATGGTGAAAACCATCTTGAAACTTCTAGCCCAAGCTGAGCTGTTTTAGTTCACACAATGAGAGGTGGAAATACGCTGTCTACTCGGAGCCGTACCACAATTTTAGAATCATGAGAAGCAACAAATGGATTTTTGTACTAAATTCTAATGTTATGGTTGGGTCTGTTTCTGTCTCTTATCGTTTGTGGGATTGTTATTATCTGGGTTTTTTTCTGCCCATCTCTCACATGGCTGTTAGTATTACTTCATTATATTTTTCCTCTAGTAGTGCAATTCCCCCTTTTTATTCTGGATTTTTAAAAAAATTCCCGTCTTGTTTTATCATTCAGGTGAACCTCAGAAAATTGTTGTCAATTTCCTTTTTGTTTCTTAAAGATCATCTTTATTTATTTCTTTTTTTTTAAAAGATTTTATTTATTTATTTGACAGAGAGAGATCACAAGTAGGCAGAGAGGCAGGCAGAGAGAGAGAGAGAGAGGGAAGCAGGCTCCCCGCTGAGCAGAGAGCCCGACGCGGGGCTCGATCCCAGAACCCTGGGATCACGACCTGAGCCGAAGGCAGAGGCTTTAACCCACTGAGCCACCCAGGCGCCCCTCTTTATTTATTTAAGAGAGAGAGATAGAGAAAGAAAGAGAGCGAGAGTGAGCATGGATGGGGGGAGGAGCAGAAGGAGAAGCAGGCTCCCCGCTGAGCAAGGAGCCAGACAAGGGGCTCCATCCCAGGACCATGGGTTCATGAGCTGAGCCAAAGGCAGACACTTAACCAACTGAGCCACCCAGGTGCCCCTTTTTGTCAGTTTCCTAAAACCCTTCGGAATTTCATTAGGATTGCATTAAAGTTATGAGTTATTTTGGGAAGAATATTTGTGTGGTTTTCTTTACAACCTAATTCATGATTTGTCTTTTCATATTTTCAAGTCCTTTTACATTCCTTAGTAATTATTATAGTCTTTACATTTTTAAAATTTAACCCTTCATTCACTCATTTGTTTATTACCAATTGAGAGGGCACATTTCTTTTTTTTTTTATTTTATTTTAATTCCAGCATAGTTAACAGTTACACTAGCTTCATGTATGCAATATAGTGATTCAACAAGTCTCTATATGACTCAGTGTTCCTCATGATAAGTGTCCTCTTAATTCTCTTAGCCCGTTTCACCCTCCCCCTTTCCATCTTCTCTATGGTAATGATCAGTTTGTCTCCATAGTTAAGAGTCTGGGTGGTTTTTTTGTTTTTTTTGTTTGTTTGTTTGTTTTGGCTTTGGTTTTGGTTTTATTTTGTCTCTCTCTCTTTCCCCCCCTTTTGTTCATTTGCTTTATTTCTTAAATTCCACAAGTAAGTGAAGTCTGCTATTTTTCTTTCTCTGACTGACTGATTTCACTTAGTATGCTACTCTCTAGATCCATCCATGTTGCTGGAAATGGCAGGATTTCATTCTTTTTAATGACTGAATAATATTCGTGTGTGTGTGTGTGTGTGTGTGTGTGTGTGTGTGTACACCACATCTTCTTACCCATTCATCTATTGGTAGATACGTGGGCTGCTTCTGTAATTTGACTGTGGTAAATAATGTTGCAATAAACATTGGGGTGCATATACCCATCAATTTAGGATTTTCATATTCTTTGGGTAAATAACCAGTAGTGTGATTTCTATGTCATATGTTAATTCTATTTTTAATGTTTTGAGGAACCTTCATACCGTCTTCCACAGTTATTACACTTGTTTGCATCCCCCCCAGTAGTGCACAAGGGTTCCTTTTTTTCCACATCCTCGCCAACACTAGTGTTTTTGATTTTAGCCATTCTGATATGTGCAAAATAATGTTTTGTTGCAGTTTTTAATCTGCATTTCCCTGATGATGAACAATGTTGAGCATCTTTTCATGTGTCTATTGGCCATCTGTACATCGTCTTTGGAGAAACGTCCATTCACATCTTCTGCCTATTGTTTTATTGGATTATTTGATTTTTTGGTGTTTGAATTGTTTAAGTTCTTTATATATCTTGGGTCCTAATACTTTACTGAATATGTCATTTGAAAATATGTTCTCCCACTCAGTAGGTTGTCTTTGAGTTTTGTTGGTTGTCTCCTTTCCTGGGCAGAAGCTTCCTGTTTTGACGTAGTCCCGATAGTTTATTTTTGCTTTTGTTCCCTTTGCCTCAGGAGACATATCTAGAAAGATGTTGTTATGGCCAATATGAGAGAAATTACTGCCTGAACTCTCTTCTAGGATTTTTATGTTTCAGGTCTCACCGTAATCCATTTTGAGTTTATTTTTGTGTCTGGTGTAAGGAAATGGTCCAGTTTCATTCTTTGGCATGTCGCTGTCCAGTTTTCCCAACACCATTTGTTGAAGAGGCTGTCTTTTTCCCATAGCATATTCTTGTCTCCTTTCTTGAAGATTAATTGGCCATACAGTCATGGGTTTATTCCTGGGCTTTCTATTCCATTCTATTGATCCACGTGTTTTTGCGCCAGTACTACTGTTTTGATTCCTACAGCTTTGTAAGACATCTTGAAATCTGGCGTTGTGATCCCTCCAGTGTCGCTTTTCTTTTTTTTTGAGATTGCTTTGGCTATTTGGGGTCTTTTGTGGTTCCATTCAAATCTTAGGATTGTTTGTACTCATTCTGTGAAAAATGCTGGTGGTATTTTGATAGGGATTGCATTAAATCTGTATATTGCTTTGGGTAAATATGGACATTTTAACAGTATTTGTTCTTCTGATCTGTGAACATGGAAAAGATGTATGGCACGACTTCAATCTTTTTTAATTTGTTTGTTTCCAGTTGTTTGTGTCATCTTCAATTTCTTTTATCGATATTTTATAGTTTTCAGAGTACAGGTGTTTCACCTCCTTGGTTAAGTTTATTTCTAGGTATTTAATTATTTTTGGTGCAATTATAAGTGAGATTGTTTTCTTCTCTTTCTGCTGCTTCATTGGCAGTGTATAGAAATGCAAGAGATTTCTATACATTGATTTTGTATCCTACATCCTTCCTAAATTCCTTTATCAGTTCTAGTAGTTTTTTGGTGGAATGACTTGGGGTTTCGATATATAGTATCATGTCATCCTGAATAGTGGAAGTTTTCCTTTTTTCTTACTAATTTGGATACCTTTTCTTCCTTTTTCTTGTCTGATTACTGTGGCTAGGACTTTCAATACTATGCTGAATAAAAGTGGTGAGAGTAGAAACCCTTGTCTTGTTCTTGACCTTAGGAGAAAAGGTTTTAGTTTTTCCCATTGTGTATGATGTTCGCTGTGGGTTTTTCCACATAAGGCCTTTATTATGTTGAGGTATGTTCTCTCTAAATCTACTTTGGTGATGGTTTCTGTCATGAATGGAATTTGTACTTTATCAAATACTTTTTCTAAATCTATTGAAATGATCATATGGTTTTTATCCTTTCTCTCAACTGATGTCACTTATCATGTTGATTGATTTGAGAATATTGAACCACCCTTGCCTCACTGGAATAAATCCCACTTGATTGTGGTGAATGATTTTTTTTTTAAGATATTATTTATTTATTTGACAAAAAGAGAGATCACAAGTGGCAGAGCAGCAGGCAGAGAGAGAAGGGGAAGCAGGCTTCCTGTTGAGCAGAGAGCCCAATGCAGGGCTTGATCCCAGGACCCTGAGATCATGAACTGAGCTGAAGGCAGAGGCTTAACCCACTGAGCCACCCAGGCGCCCCTGATTTTTTTTTTAATGTAATTTTGGGGGGCGCCTGGGTGGCTCAGTGGGTTAAGCCGCTGCCTTCGGCTCAGGTCATGATCTCAGAGTCCTGGGATCGGGTCCCGCATCGGGCTCTCTGCTCAGCAGGGAGCCTGCTTCCCTTCCTCTCTCTCTGCCTGCCTCTCTGCCTGCTTGTGATCTCTCTGTCAAATTAAAAAAAAAAAAAAAATCTTGGGCGCCTGGGTGGCTCAGTGGGTTAAGCCACTGCCTTCGGCTCGGGTCATGGTCTCAGGGTCCTGGGATCGAGTCCCACATCGGGCTCTCTGCTCAGCAAGAAGCCTGCTTCCCTCTCTCTCTCTCTCTCTGCCTGCCTCTCTGCCTACTTGTGATCTCTCTCTGTCAAAAAAATAAATAAAATCTTTAAAAAAAAAATCTTTAAATGTAATTTTGGATTCGGTTTGCTAGTATTTTGTTGAGGATTTTTTTTTTTTTTAATCTATGTTCATCAGAGATATTTGCCTGTGGTTCTCTTTTTTGTGGGATGATTATCTGGTTTTGGAATTAGAGTAATTCTGGCCTCATAGAATGAATTTGGAAGCTTTCCTTCCTCTTCTGTTTCATGGAAAAATTTGAGAAGAATAGGTATTAACAATTTTTTAAATGTTTGGTAGAATTCACCTGTGAAGCCATCTGGTTCTGGACTTTGTTTGTTGGGAATTTTTTGGTTACTGATTCAGTTTCCTTGCTGGTAATTGGTCTGTTCAAATTTTCTATTTCTTTCTGCTTCAGTTTTGGTAAGTTATATGTTTTTAGGAATTTAACTATTTCTTCTAGATTGTCGAATTTGTTGGCATAATTTTTTTCATAGTATTAAGATCCTTTGTGTTTTTGAGGTATTGGTTGTTATTTCTAATTTAGTTTATTTGTGTCCTCTCTCTCTTTGATGAGTCTGACTAGATATTTATCAATTTCATTGATCTTTTCAAAGAACCAGCTCCTGGTTTCCTTGATTTTTCTACCTTTTTAAAGTTTTTATTTTGGGACACCTGAGTGGCTCAGTGGGTTAAGCCTCTGCCTTCGGCTCAGGTCATGATCCCAGGGTCCTGGGATCGAGCTCTGCATCGGGTTCTCTGCTCAGTGGGGAGCTTGCTTCTCCCTCTCTCTCTGCCTGCTTCTCTGCCTACTTGTGATCTCTCTCCATCAAATAAATAAATAAAAATTAAAGTTTTTATTTTATATGTTTTATTTCTTTTCTAATCTTTGTTATTTCCTTTTTTCTGTTGGTTTACATTTTGTTTGTTCTCTTTCTAGCTCCTTTAGGTATGAGGTTAGTTATTTCTTTGAGATTTTTCTTGCTTCTTGAAGTAGGCCTGTATTGCTATAAACTTTTACAAATGCTTTTGCTACATCCCAACGATTTTGTACCATTGTGTTCTCTTTTTCATTTGTCTCCATGTATTTATTTCCACTTTGATTTCTTGGTTGGCCCATTAATTGTTTAGTAGCATGTTATTTAACTGCCATGTATCTGTGGTCTTTCAAAAGTTTTTCTTGTAATTGAGTTCTAGTTTCATGTGTTGTATTCACAAAATGTGCTTGGCATGACTTCGATCTTTTTGAATTTGTTGAGATTTGTTTTGTGGCTAATATGTGATCTATTCTGTGCACTTGAAAAGAATGTGTATTCTGTTGTTTTAGGATAGAATGTTTGGAATATGTTAAATCCGTGTGGTCCAGTGTGTCATTCAGAGCCACTGTTTCCTTGTCAATTTTCTGTTTGGATGACCTGCCCATTGTTGTAAATGGAGTGTTAAAGTCCCCTACTATTATTATATTTTTATAGATTAGCTCCTTTATATCTGTTATTAACTGTCTTATATATTTGGGTACTTCCACGTTGGGTGCATAAATATTTACAATTGTTATGTCTTTTTTTGGAATGTCCTCTTAATGATTATATAATGTCCTTCTTTGTCTCTCATCACACTCTGTGTTTTAAAGTCTATTTTGCCTGATATAAATATTGCTGTTCTGACTTTCTTTTCACATCCATTTGCATGGTAAATATTTCTCCATTCCCTCGTTTTTCAATCTGCACGTATCTTTAAGTCTGAAATGAGTCTCTTATAGGCAGCATATAGGTGGGTCTTGTTTTCTTTTCTCTTTTTTTTAAATCCATTCTGTCACTCTATGTCTTTTGATTGGAGCACTTAGTCCATTTAAATTCAAAGTAATTATTGATAAGTATGGATCTTTTTTGCCATTTTGTTATTTGTTTTGTGGTTGTTTTTGTAGATCTTCTCTGTTCCTTTCTTCTTTTTCTCCCTTCTCCCACTATAAGTTGGCTTTCTTTAGCGATATGCTTATATTCCTTTCTCTTTATTTTTTGCATATCTATTACTGGTTTTGATTTGTGGTTACCATTTGGTTTGTATAGAACATCTTAGGCCTATAACCGTCTGTATTAAGTTGATGGTCACCTAAGTTTGAACCCATTCTTTTCTCTTCTCCCTACATTTTAGGTATATGGTGTTATCTTTACATCCTTTTATCTTATGAGTCCCTTGACTGATTTTTATAGAGACATTTATTTTTATTGCTTTTGTGCTTCCTACTTTCCTTACTTTTACTTGTGGTCTTTCTTTTCCACTCAAAGAGTCACCTTTAACATTTCTTATAGGGCTGGTTTAGTGGTCATGAAGTCTTTTAATTTTCATTTGTCTGGGAAACTTGTTATCTTTCCTTCATTTCTGAATGATAGCCTTGCTAGAGTGTTCTTAGCTGCAGATTTTTTTCCTTTCAGCACTTCGAATATTTCATGACACTCCCTTCCCGCCTGTTATGTTTCTGCTAAAAAGTCTGCTAATAGCCTTATGGGGTTTCCTTTGTATGTAAGTGCTTTCTTTTCTTGTGCTGCTTTTAGAATTCTCTATCACTACTTTTTGCTATTTTAATTATTATATGTCTTTTTGTGGGTGTTCTTGAGCTAATTTTGTTGGGTTATCTCTGCGTCTCCTGGATCTGAATTTTTGTTTCCTTCCCCAGATTAGGAAAATTTTCAGCTATTATTTCTTCAAAGAAATTTTCTGCCCCCTTTTCTCTTCTTCTTCCATGACCCCTATAATATGAATGTTATTTCATTTGATGGGGTCACTGAGGTCTCTAAGTCTGCCCTCATTTTATATAATTCTTATTTTCTCTCACATGCTCAGTTTGATTACTTTCCATTATTCTATCCTTTAGTTTGCTGATTTGTTCTTTTGCTTCCTCTAGACTGCTATTTATTCCATCTAATATATTTTTAATTTCAATTATTGTGCTCTTCATCTCTGATTGGTTCTTTTTTATCTCTTTGTAAAGTGTCTCACTAATGTCCTCCACTCTTTTCTCAAGTCCATTGAGTATCTTTATGATCATTACTTTATTTTTTTAATTTAATTTTTTTTCAGTGTTCCAAAATTCATTGTTTATACACCACACCCAGTGCTCCATGCAATACGTGCCCTCTGTAATACCCACCACCAGGCTCACCAAACCCCTCACCCTCTCCCCTCCAAAACCCTCAGTTTGTTTCTCAGAGTCCACAGTCTCTCATGATTCATCTCCCCCTCTGATTTCCCCCAAATCACTTCTCCTCTCCTAATGTCCTCTGTGTTATTCCTTATGCTCCACAAGTAAGTGAAACCATATGATAATTGATTCTCTCTGCTTGACTTATTTCACTCAGCATAATCTCTTCTAGTCCTGTCCATGTTGATACAAAAGTTGGGTATTCATTCTTTCTGATGGAGGCACAATAGTCCATTGTATATATGGACCATATCTTCTTTATCCAATAGTCTGTTGAAGGGCATCTTGGTTCTTTCCACAGTTTGGTGACTATGGCCATTGCTGTTATGAGCATTGGGGTATAGATGGCCCTTCTTTTCACTACATCTGTATCTTTGGGGTAAATACCCAATAGTGCAATTGCAGGGTCATAGGGAAGCTCTGTTTTTAATCTCTTAAGGAATCTTCACACTGTTTTCCAAAGTGACTGCACCAACTTGCATTCCCACCAACAGTGTAAGAGTGTTCCCCTTTCTCCACATCTTCTCCAACACTTGTTTCCTGTCTTGTTAATTTTGACCTAGTCTAGCTGGTGTAAGGTGGTATCTCAACATGGTTTTGGTTTGAATCTCCCTGATGGCTGATGATGATGAACATTTTTTCATGTGTCTGTTAGCCATTTGTATGTCTTCTTTGGAAAAGTGTCTGTCATGTCTTCTGCCCATTTTTTGATGTGATTATCTGTTTTGTGTGTGTTGGGTTTGAGGATTTCTTTATAGATCCTTATGATCATTACTTTAAATTCTCTATCAAGCATATTACTTATCTCCATTTTTGCTTAGGTCTCTTGCTATAATTTTGTCCTGTTCTGTCATTTGGTATGTGTTCTTCTGTCTCATCATTTTGTCTAACTCTCTTTGTTTCTGTGTTAGGAAAGTCAGCTAAGTCTCCTGTTCTTGAAAGTAGTGGGTGGAGCATGAACTTTTAATGGGTGGTAGTGGTCCTCTGCTGGAGGGGATATGCTGCTGCCGCCAAGACATTGCAGTGGAGACCAATCTGCAAAGCATGTGTGGGTGGGGCATTCAGTGCCTGCAAGTTTTGTGAGCTCTACCTCACAAAGGATGTACTACCACAAAGAGGACTACTTCTTCCACAGGGGACTTGCAGCCGCCACTGAGACTTGGACTGGTCAGGCCCATCCACAAAATGTCTGGGGACAGGTGTGCCATTTTAACAAGGTTCTTACATACTCTGTAGGAGGTGACTGGTGGCAGCCACCAGGACTGAGGTCCTGCAAAGTATGTGGTTGGGAGACTTGGTGTTGGCAAGGTTTGTTTAGGTCTTCTAAGGGAAGGGACCCACAAAGCTGGGATTGAAGTTGGCTGGCTGGAAGGGGTAGGACACTGCATAAGCAAGTTAGGTGTGAATGCTGGTGCCCTGCTGTTTCCACCCTGCAGGTGGCCATGTGTTTTTGCTGGGGGGTGGGGGAGGGAGGAGATGGAAATGGCACCTGCCAACTCTTTTGTTTCTGGAGGAGTCTCCCAGTGATCTCCTTCCTTCTGGGAAAGTAAATAATTCCCCCTCCCATGTGCTCCAGGCATTTTTCAAACTGATATGTCCATGCTGAATTTCTGTAGGCTGTTTGTTGTGCTGTCTCCTTAAGGGTGGGGACTTGGCTTCCTATCACACTCTCTCTCCCAGAGTTGAGCCTGCTGATTGTTAAAGTTCCAGGTTTTAAGTCTCATTGGTTGTAAGAACTCATGAAATTTGGTCCCTTTAGATTTTGCCAAATATTATGGGGATTCATCTTCTGTTTGTAGGCTCCCCAGTGTGATAGTCTTTTCCTCTCCCTTCTCCAAACCAGTGGCTCCCCGCCTCCTGCAGACAGTTCCATGTATTTAGTTCCCCACAGAGTCTCTGCCCTTCCTACCCAATCTGATGTGGTCTCTTCTCTACATTTAGTTGTGGAGCTTGTTCTTCCAGTCTTTGGGTCATTTTCTGGGTTATTTATACAGATGTAAGTGTTATCTAGTTGTATCCATGGGAGGAGGTGAGCTCAGGGTTCTCCTATTCTCCCATTTTCCCTGGAACCAGAGGACACATTTCTTCTTTCCTCCCTCCCTCCTTCCATCACTCCCTTTCTTTTCCCTTTCCTTTCTGAGAGAATATGAGCAGAGGACAGGAGTGGGGGACAAAAGCGGGGGGGAGAAAGAATATCTTATGCAGACTCCACACCCAGCATGGAGCCCCTTGTGGAGCTCGATCTCATGACCCTGAGACTGTGACCTGAACCGAAATTAAGAGTTGGACACTTAACTGACTGAGCCACCCAGGTGCCCCAGGGAGCACATTTCTTATTTAACTCAAATTTGCAGTCCACCACTAGCAAGAGTATAGGACATTATAGAATGTGCTTTGCATACTAATTCTGTCACCTGGTATTATTTTGTTCTCAACTTCACCCTCTTTTTCTATTTATTTTATTGTGGTTCTTATACATTAGAGCCACCTGGAATCACACTGCATATATTAATGCCTGAACCTTTACACCCCCACAGGTTGCTAGGTCATTGGATACAGGCTGCCCTGAGGTGGGTATGGCCATGGAGGAAGAAGTCCTAGGTAGAGGAGACTGACCCTGAAGTTTCTGTCAGCTGGAGGCTCACTGCTGAGCACGCTTCTCTTAGCCAGGCAGTGAATTCATTCTTGAAGAGGGACCTGGACAGTGTATTGCTGTGTTCATTACAGTTCTGAGAAACTTGGGGAGTTCATATCCTTGGCCCTGCCAAATGGGGAAGGGGAAACAAAGTGGTTCTCTGTACTATCTGCTGCTTCTTGCTGTTTTGAATTCTCTCTGTTTTTCTCAACCACAGCTTTTAGTCTTTTCCCTGATGTGTGTTTATTTAACTTGCTTTAAAGTCACTGGAGAAGCTTGACTTACAGCTTTGATGTAAGGAGTGACTGCAAGACCCTCAGCATGTAGTTGTTCACACAGAAGCCACAGCAAGGCGCGGTCCTGACAGAGCAGGAGGCCGCATTTCTGGCCCTGGAAGGAGATCCCAATTAAATTGCGTTCATGGCTTTCCGTTTAATTGAAACCTTTTGGCACTCCACTTTTGTCGTTTCATCTTTCTGCAGTGTTTTTGTGGCTTGGAGATTTGCATGCAGTGCTAACTCCTAGACTTTCTGTAAGTAAATAGACCTAAAATATCATTAATGTATTGTTGGCTGACATTTACATTTCTCTCCATCCAGAGGATGATGAGTCTGATATTTTCAATAGACATTTTGTTCCTGAAGCAGTGTAATAAAATTCATCTGATGCCATCATTTTTTTAAAAAGATTTTATTTATTTATTTGACAGAGAGATAGAGAGCACATGTAGGCAGAGTGGCAGGCAGAGGGAGAGGGAGAAGTAGGCTTCCTGCTCAGCAGGGAGCCTGATGTGGGGCTCCATCCCAGGACCTTGGGATCATGACGTGAGCTGAAGGTAGATGCTTAACGACTGAGCCATCCAGGCACTCCTGATGCTATAATTTTTCGAAGTCCATTAATAGAGACACCTGAGTGGCTTAGTCGGTTGAGCATCTGACTCTTGATTCTGGCTTGGGGCATGGTCTCAGGGTCCCTGAGGTCAACCCCCATGTCAAGCTCCATGCTCAGTGGGGAGTCTGCTTCTCTCTCTCTCTCTCTCTCCCTCTGCCCCACCCCTCGCTCACACACTCTCTCTTTCTAAAGTAAAGAAATAAATCTTTTTAAAAAAATTTTTTAAAGTCCATAAATAAAACAAAATTATTTTTCTCTTTTTACATTACCTGTTTCTCAGATCATCTCAATTAAACATTTTCCTTAGGATCATTATCTAGGGAAAGGAAGACAAATTTTGAAATGGATGTGAGGGCAGCAGAACCCCAAATAAGTTTTTATTAAAATATATGTAAATAAGTTATTTATGTCATTATACGAATATAGAAATATTAAAAGTCTACAACTAGATATTCTAAGCTAACTAATTGAAAACAGTAATCTGTGATCAAGGTATTTTAAACACTCTTGGTAATGCCAACTTTTTAACCATCCCTACCTAGATTTTGTGCTACCAAATTTGGTTTTAAACCTCAGTGTATGATATACTCTTTCCCAGTGATCCATTAGGCTATGACTGGTATATAAAACTACATAACTAAAGACCCTAAAACCAAATAAAACTAAATGAATAAAGGCCCTAGAAAATAGAGATGGTAGGAGACCACATTCTAGAGTACAGAAGGCAATTCCATCTGCTGCTGTGACACAGAAACTGTGTTGAAACTAAAAGACCATGACCTATATGCTCCCCTACTAATGCCACAGTGCATGGCAGGTGGGAAAATAAAACAGAAGGAGATTTGAACTCACTCCCGCTCTCTGGCCTTACCTCTGAGAGATGGAAGGTTCCCTGGGCAGAAAGACAGCCTCCTTCACTACTTCATACATATGAATTTTTTGGTAAAGGGGCCAAGTAGACGTCTCTTTCTTTCTCAAATTCCTAGCCCCTATCAACTGTCCTCTTTTTTTCACTCATGGCAGCAACCTGACCATTGTACAAACTAAAGGAAAGGAGAAAAAGGATGTTTTATTTTCCAAGATGTGTGTTTGTTTACTTCAACGGAGAGGTTATAGGTCAGGGAAGAAATGAAAAGAATGTGGAGGCTGCTAGGAAGGCTTTCAGGGTAATATACTTGAGTAGAATAAAACTTCAGGCTGGATCTGGTGTCCTCTTATGGCCAGAGGCCTGGAGCCATGTGAGAAGGTGGAGTACCTCAGTGGGTCTGAGGTGATCCAGTCAAGAGGCAAATAAGTGGAGGAAGAGGGAAGAGAATCCACTTATGCTGGTGAAAGACAAAAACAAGATTAGAATAGATGTCTCCAAAAGCATGAAAAACAAAAAATAACATTCAGCCTATGAAGTGTTCTTAACTTCGAATTTGTCATGCTAATATAACACAAGTATTTACAAATGTTATTAGGAAGTTAGTTTAATCATATTCCAGTGGCCTTGTATTACACTGAATGGGTGTACTAAGAGTCTCTTAGTCTCCTATTCTCAGATATTTGTATTATTATTTTTCACTAACATAGATAAAAGTGTAACAGCCAAATCTATGATAAAGAGTCTACTGTAATCAACTTTTTTGTTAGAAGGGAATTCTAAAACTGTGACTATTGGTAAATTACTATCAGTTTTTAAATAATCCTGTGACATACTATGTTACTTTCTTTTTTTTCTACTATGTTACTTTCTAAAAGTTGTAGCACTTTCTCCACCAGTATTGCTTATTTTAATGGACAGCTGCCATCAATAGTCTCTTCTGTTTTTTTTTTAAATAATGTAATTGGTGAAATGTTTATGTATTATTGCTGTAACCATATCCTTAATTAATAGGAAGGTTGAACATTTATTATTATTGGAAACAAGGATTATTATACTCTCTCTTTTGTGAGATTTCTCATCATGTATTTCCATTTTTCTGCTAATACTAGGAAAAATTTTAATGGTTTAATTTTCTACCCAGGTAAAGGTGGAAGACAGTTTTGTGACAATCAAATGATAGGTTATATCCCTAAATTAAACCATGAAAGCTGTAACATCCTCAGTATTTTTTTAAAAGACTTATTTATTTGAAAGAGATAGAATGAGCAGGGGGAGGAACAGGGAGAAGGAGAGAGAGATCTCAAACAGACTCCCCACTGAACATGGAGCCTGATGTGGGGCTGGATTCCAGGACCCTGACATTATGACCTGAGCTGAAGTCTAAAGTCGCTATCTTAACTGAATCACTCAGGTGCCCCAGAAATAAAATCTTAAAATTAATCGTTATCCTGGAAAAAAATAAGTTTTGGTGGGTTAGTAGTACAAATTATTATAATGACAGTGATGAGGAGTGTTTGCAAGATATTTTGTATTTTGCAAATCATCTCACATATCCATATATGCAATATATTGTGAAATAAAAATGGAATTTACCAAACTATATATCTCTGGTCCTAATTTTATTATAAAATATGTATGTCTTGGGGCTCCTGGTTGGCTCAGTGGGTTAAAGCCTCTGCCTTCGCTCAGGTCATGATCCCAGGGTCTTGGGATCAAGCCCTGCATCGGGCTTTCTGCCTAGTGGGGAGCCTGCTTCCCCCCCTTCTCTGCCTGTCTCTCTGCCTACTTGTGATCTCTCTCTGTCAAATAAATAAATAAAATCTTTTTTTTTAAGATTTTATTTATTTATTTGACAGAGAGAGATCACAAGTAGACAGAGAGGCAGGCAGAGAGAGAGAGAGAGGGAAGCAGGCTCCCTGTTGAGCAGAGAGCCCGATGCGGGACTCGATCCCAGGACCCTGAGATCATGACCTGAGCCGAAGGCAGCGGCTTAACCCACTGAGCCACCCAGGCGCGCAAATAAATAAAATCTTAAAAAAAAATAAGTTTGAGGAGATATTTGCAAACGACATATCAGATAAAGGGCTAGTGTCCAAAATCTATAAAGAACTTAGCAAACTCAACACCCAAAGAACAAATAATCCAATCAAGAAATGGGCAGAAGACATGAACAGACATTTCTGCAAAGAAGACATCCAGATGGCCAACAGACACATGAAAAAGTGCTCCATATCACTCGGCATCAGGGAAATACAAATCAAAACCACCATGAGATATCACCTCATCCCAGTCAGAATGGCTAAAATTAACAAGTCGGGAAATGAGAGATGCTGGCGAGGATGAGGAGAAAGGGGAACCCTCCTACACTGTTGATGGGAATGCAAGCTGGTGCAACCACTCTGGAAAACAGCACAGAGGTTCCTCAAAATGTTGAAAATAGAACTACCCTATGACCCAGCAATTGCACTACTGGGTATTTACCCTAAAGATACAAACATAGTGATCTGAAGGGGCACGCGCACCCGAATGTTTATAGCAGCAATGTCTACAATAGCCAAACTATGGAAAGAACCTAGATGTCCATCAACAGATGAATGGATAAAGAAGATGTGGTATATATACACAATGGGATACTATGCAGCCATCAAAAGAAATGAAATCTTGCCATTTGCGATGACGTGGATGGAACTAGAGGGTATCATGCTTAGTGAAATAAGTCAATCGGAGAAAGACAACTATCATATGATCTCCCTGATATGAGGAAGTGGAGATGCAATATGGGGGGTTAAGGGGGTAGGAGAAGAATAAATGAAACAAGATGGGATTGGGAGGGAGACAAACCATAAGTGACTCTTAATCTCACAAAACAAACTGAGGGTTGCTGGGGGGAGGGGGGTTGGGAGAGGGGAGTGGGGTTATGGACATTGGGGAGGGTATGTGCTAAGGTGAGTGCTGTGAAGTGTGTAAACCTGGCGATTCACAGACCTGTACCCCTGGGGATAAAAATGTATTATATGTTTATAAAAAATTAAATTAAAAAAAAATAAGTTTGTCTTCACAAATGCCTGCAAATGCAAATGCATGCATAGTCAAGATGGAAGTATATATTCCAAAATGCACATTGGTGAGTGAAGTTATGAGTAATTTTTAATTTTTTGAGTGTCTGTTTAAAAACTATAGCACTATTCTTTTCATAATCATTGCACTTGATTTTATTTTGTGTTTTAAAAGCAACCTAAAGATAATTAAAGGCAAATACCAGACTTAAAAATTTGCTATATGATTCATATATTTAATATATAAAGAACCTATGTAGTTTTATCAGACACACCTAGGAAACCCATTGTGGAATGGTAAAAAGTTATGACACTTCATCCTCATAATAATCTAAAGTACATAGGACAGTTTTGTTTTGTTTTGTTTTGTTTTTTTAGACAAACAAACTACAATTTAGAGAAGTGGGAGTGGTTTTTCCAAACTCAGACAATCAATAACCTATGAAGCCAGAACTAGAATTAAAATTTTCTGAATATGAATAGGCTGCTATAAACTCTTAAATCAGTTAATATTCCATTTTTAAGGACAAGCATTGCCAAATAAAGCAGCTGCAGTCCCTTGTAACCAGAAAAATGAGGAGAAAATGCCTTGGAGAAAATGAAGCCAGAACTTGGAAAATCAAGTGGTGATGGGAACCCCCCAGGTTGTTATCTGACATTGGGTGTGCTCTTTCACAATGGAGCCAGTGGTGTGAGGACACCCTGAAAATTCAGGGGTGTGGTACCCTTGGAAAATAATTCCAGCTGGCTTCCCACCTCCCACATTGGAGGGCCAGTCTTGGCTGGATGCACTCCAAATTACTCTACGAGATACCAGCCACAACCGTGCTAGTGTGTCAGCTTCAGAGCCAGATTTTCTCCTGACTCACATAAACACGGCCCAAATGTGCAGCTCCGGGGCCAAGTCTCCATTCCCTACTCACAGATTTTTGCTGAAATTGTTAGTTATTTCAAATCCAGTTGCTTAAAATGGCTTAGTCTGCTCTGCAGACTTTCATTACTCTCCTGTATCTAGGTAGTAGTTCTCCTAAGAAGCAGTCAACTCAGAGCATTCCTGTTCTAGAAAGAGTGGAACTCAGGCAGGTCCGGTTAGTTCCTTGAGCTTCCTTAAATTCCAATATATTGTGTTGGACGATCAAGTTGGACCAAGTTCCCGTCTTCTCAAATACCTGGAGAGGAGCTTCCTAATCACGAAGTAGACCCACGTATCCAAGCTCATCTAGGTTTAGATACGCTACTGGGACCCGGAGCAGTCTTAAATCCTTAGCCAGCAGTGGAAGTGATGAGTATAGAGAAGTGATCCTTTTTTATGAAATTATGGAATCTGGGCTGAGAAGGGGAGCAAAAATAGAACCTAGGAAATTTTGGTGGAGATAACAAGATGGCCCCAGAGTTGGAGCAACCAAATAAGAGAAAGAGATGGAAGTGAAAAGCAGTGGTGTTTGAGTAAATAATCCAGTCTCAGTGTCTGGTAAGGGTGACAGAGGAATGTAGGTACGCTTTAATCTTTGTTTTGTTTAGCTTTTTTGGTCTTGTTTTTTTGGTTATTCAGCATCTGTTCCAGTTTCTTTTGGAAATAGGACCTGGATTTTCTTTAAAATTTGCCTTTAAAGACAGTCTGATGGTCAAGGAAGGCTAGTTGGAAGTTCTCTGCCTAAAATTTGAATTAGGAGCAGAATGATGAAAGGCTGTTAGTTATAGGAATTAATTCCTTATGGCACCAGTTCCTGGGGGGCAATGGTATACTTGCTGTTACCTAAACTCTTTGGAGCAGTCTGGTTTCTGCATGTTCCATGCCTGGTTTCCAAGCCCTCCGTCAATCCTGTGAGC
The DNA here is from genome assembly GCF_902655055.1 of Lutra lutra. Lineage (NCBI taxonomy): Eukaryota > Metazoa > Chordata > Mammalia > Carnivora > Mustelidae > Lutra > Lutra lutra. Next base: position 73,594,672 of record NC_062290.1, on the reverse strand, counting down.
TTCCCTATGTCCTTCCAATAAATTCCCTGTTTAAGTTAGTCAGCATATGGTGATCACAACCAATGTGATCTAAAACTGATCCTCGAATATTCCAGGTGAGGTAAAGTAATTCAGGCTGAGCCTTGTGATTTCATAGTACTAGCACTATACTGAATCAATATAGGCAAGTCTATTTTTGAGAGAAGAATGGAGCCGTAATCCCCAAACATTCCCCAAATGATCATGAGCGAAGGGGATTATTGAAGGCAGATACAACAAAGTAATGTACTTACTTTGTATTTTATTTGTAGCCGGGATGGAGAATGTGAATTGATTTTTTTTCCCTCCAGCATTTTATTATGAAAAATTTTAAACGTGCAGCCAAGTTGAACAAACTTTACAGTGAACAACCCTATGTCCACTATCTACATTCTATAATGAAAATTTTACTTTGCTTTCTTTGTCATATATCTATCTAACTATTCCTCTAAACATCTGTTAATCCATCTTATTTTTTTTAAGATTTTTATTTATTTGAGAGAGAGGGAGAGAAAGAGAAAAGAATGGCAGAAGTTGGGGGAGGGGAAAGGGAGAGGGAGAAGCAGACTCCCTGTTGAGCAGGGAGCCCAACGCCAGGCTTGATCTCAGGACCCCGGGATTATGACCTGAGCCAAAGGCAGATGCTTAATAATCTGAGCCACCCAGGTGCCCCTAATCCATATTATTTTGATGATATAATTCAAGGTAAATTGTAGACTTCAGTATACTGATATCTGCATATTGTATTATGTATGTCATTAAAACTATTAATTTACACTTTTTTAAAAAGATTATTTATTTATTTATATATTTGACAGACAAGAGATCACAAGTAGGCAGAGAGGCAGGCAGAGAGAGAGGAGGAAACAGGCTCCCTGCTGAGCAGATAGCCTCATGCGGGGCTCAATCCCAGGACCCTGGGATCATGACCTGAGCCGAAGGGAGAAGCTTTAACCCACTGAGCCACCCAGACGCCCCTAATTTACACTTTTTAATGTAAAACTGGCACACCGTGAAATGCACAAGTCTTGGGTATTAATTTTTTGAGTTTTCACAAATGCATATACTTGCGTGGCCCAAACTCCTATTTCCTTCATCTTAGAAAGTTCTCTTGTCCTTCTTCCTAGATACTCCCTGCCCCTGCTCTGCAGCTCCCCTCCTACTCCCCAACATCAGTACTCTGATTTTTCATCATGGAGCTGATTTCCTATTTTGGGAAACAGGTGAGCGAACAAGATAGGTGCCTGAGTCTCTCGTCATAGGGCTACCGAAACATTACTGCAGATGTAACTATATGGAGAAAATTGTATTTAGCACAGCTACTCTTGGGGAGAGCTCTCTAGGTGGTTGAAGAGTGTTTTACCTAGGTAGACTCTTGGGGTGGGAGGAATTGGCTTTCTAGAAAGCAAGCTCTAGTCACAGCCAGCGAGATTCTGTTTCTAGGACTGTGCAGAGGGGCCTCAGGTCCTCCCAACCATCATTCAGTCAGTTTTTCCTTTAAGTAAAGGACACACACATCCCTAAATAACATCTGTTCAGAGGCGTACAGATGTTTAGCGACCTGTAGTGTGAAATTATCTGTATGAGTCCTCAGATGCCTCTAGGCCTGAAGTGAAAGGGAAATACGCGCTGAATAAACGTATAGCAATTCTGTTTATGTCGTGTTAATTACTAGCTAGGAGACACACATGAGATTTTAACTCTTATGCATTTGCTACAGAATACTTGACTGAAAAGACTGAAAAGAGAGGAACAAAATATAGACTTTTAAACTCACGGATGGTAGGCTCTGGACAGTGGCAGGGATGGCCTGGAGTCTGGGGAGGGCAGAATAAACTCTACTCTTTTTTTCCCTCAGGAGGCTTCGTAATGGTCTGTGGTTGTCATGAACTGGTGAAACTCCAGATGTAGTCTCTCTACTTTTCTATTTCCTGCCATTGGCAGAGGGGGTGATCTGATCGCTTAGCATAATTCAATATTAAACTTGACCTCACAGGGACAGGCAGACTCCTTATTTGTCTCAAAGGGTTATATTCACCTGGAAATAAAAATGCATGTGGTTCCAGGAGCTATCACCACACATCAATTAGGATGGTTATTATGAAAAGGCCAAGAGATAACAAATGTTGGCTAAGATGTGGAGAAATGGAAATCCTTATATGCTATTGGTGGGAATGGAAATTGGTTATAGTCATTATGGAAAACACCGTAGAGGTTCCACAAAAAGTTAAAAATAGAACTTCCGTTCTACCACATGATCTACCATATGACCAGCCATCCCACTCCTGGCTATATATCTGAAGGAAACAAAATCACTATCTTGGAGAGATATCTGCACTCTCATATTCATTATAGTATTATTCAGCATAGTTGCGATATGGAAACAGCCTATGTGTCCTTTGGGACACAGAGAAAGAAAATGTTGTGTATATGTATAATGGAGTATTATCCATTAGGATAATCCTGCCATTCATGACAACATGGATGAAACTGAAGGATGTTATGCTAAGTGAAGTAAGCCGCATAGAGAAAGACAAAGCTATATAGTATCACTCATATGTGGCATCTAAAAAAAAAAAGGCAATTTCATAGAAACAAACAATAGAGTGGTTGCTAGGGGCTGTGGGTGGGTAAAAATGAGGAGATGTAAATCAAAGGTATAAACTTTCAGATAAAGTTTCAGATAAACTATTAGATAACATTCTGAGGAGCGAATGTACAGCATGGTGACCTTACATAATCGTGTGGTTCTGTACACTTGAAATCTGCTGAAAGTAGACACACGTGCATACATGCATGCACACATGTTAACTGTGTGAGGAGATATGTGCGTTAATTATCTTAGTTTTGGTAATCAATTCACAATGTCAAATCATAATATCAAATCAAGTTGTACACTTTAAATATATATTCTTTTTCTTCTGGAGGTTTGTCATTCATCTGTGCTGTAAGAACATCCCCACCTTAAAAACATAGATGGCTGAATCAAGATGTATGCAGGCCGGGGATTCTGACCCTTTGGGGGAACCCATTGGAACCAGGGCTGAAAATGGGAATCGTTGGCTGGCTGGCTACCACAGAGCCCCACTCACCTTGGAAGTTTTTTGGTTATGGGCCAAAAACTATGGAAGCCAACAGACATCACATGTATTTTCACATATAGTTTTTCTTCTAAAATTAATTTCACCGTTCCAAAAAGAGTGGAGAAGAAGTTTTTAACTTGTCACCTTAGTAATTGCTATTAGCATTTTGTTATGTTTTATAAACAGGATGTAGATTCTGTATATTCGTGTATTTTATATTATTTTTACCTTTATTATTCAATTGTAAGAAATTTCCCAGTGTGCATCTTTTAAAATTAACTTAAAATTTAATTAGAAAATATTTTCGGAGGGTTCCAGAGTATTTCAGTGAGCTCACTTATGATGATGGGATGTTTAATGATTTTCTAATTCTTAGTCATTTTAGGTTGTGTCCATTTTTTACTGGTATAAATAACACTGTGATGGATGTCTTTTTTTTTTTTTAAAGGTTTTATTTATTTGAGAGAGAGAGAAAGTGAAAGCATGAGCAGGGGGTGGGGCAGAAGGAGAAGGAGAAGCAGGTTTTCCACTGAGCAGGGAGCCCCACGTGGGGCCATCTCAGGACCCTGAGATCAGGACCTGAGCCAGAGGCAGACGTTTAACCACCTGAACCACCCACGTGCCTCTGGATGCTTTTGTGTACATATTAATCTCCACGCGTTGGCAGTTATGTACAAGTATGAATGGAGGTTACTACTAAAGGCTATTACTGTTTGCTTAGGAACGTGCATACCTTCCCCTCAATATATGTAAGCACAGATAGTGAAGGGTAAAGAAAGCAAGCTAGCTAGTGAAGATCGTCTGATGGGCTCCGCGGCCTGTGCCAGGGCTGGCTACCTCTCCATTCTACCAGGAGTCGAAGACAGGGACCCAGTTTTGCAGTGGATACACCGTTGTCCTTTTGCAACTCAATATTTTAAGTATTGAAAATCTTTGCATTGCTTAACCTATTATTTGCCATTTTGCACTCAGGCTGCTGCCTATTTTACTTATCTAATTTTATATGTGATTCCAAAAGTTTTATACCCTTGTTGGTGATATCAATAATATATATGTCTCCTTATCATTATTAATCAGTGTTCTATTAATGAATCAAGATTTTTTGTTTTTCATCCCAAAGTTTTAAGGCATTTTTGTAAACCAGAAGTTTATTTTGTTTTTTAACACCTTTTTGTGCCTTCCCTCATATTTCTGATTTATTATTTTAAGATGTTTTCATTAAGTAGAATTTCTGGGTCTAATTACACAAATAAGTTTGTGGCTCTTTATTCATGTACCAAATACAAAGGTGCCACGTTTATTTTACATTCATCTACAAAACCCGAAATTAATATTGTGTATTTTGAAATAAAACTTTAGAACAGTAAGCATAGTGCTGTGTAGCAGGAAGACACAGAAGCATCTGGAAAAGCAGTTCCTGTCTCACTGACTGCCTATTAAGTGAATTTATTGGTTTGTAACCCAGAGGTTGCTGACCTCCAAGGTTGTCAGAACTAGCGCTTCCCCCTGATTCTGAATGAAAGGATCTGAGCTCTCATTATGTTTGACTACAGCAAAGTTAGGCTTTTCTCACTTTCCCCTCCCCAAGGGCTCTGAGACTCCCTCGAGAATACCCGAGTATTTCCCACATCAGTCCTAGATTTCACTGCACCCTTGGGCCAGTGACCTCCTTCTGGCCTGCATCTCTGATCTTTGGATAATACCTTCTTATTATTTCCAAACTGGCTTTCTAAGGCCACTGCAGCTCACCCTATAGAGCTGTAACCCAAATGGGGACATAGGCCCATCGATTAGTACGCAGAGTTAGCTGAGATCGGACTGCAACATTTAAACAAAACTCTACTCACAATGCTGGGTAACTGGTTGGCTTAAAGATAGAATCCCATTACGAACGCATCTCCTCTAGTTCTACAATTATTTTGCATGTCTGTATTCCAGGGTTAACATCTAGCCCTGGGAGGGAATACATCAGTGAACAAGACAGATATATCCTCCACCTCCAAGGAGATTACTGCCTGTTCTGGAAGATTTATATTTTAAAAATATGCATACTTAGTGACATGACTAATTAAAACTGTGCTGATTGCAGTATATAAGGTACAGGTGACCTACACATGGGTAAACCATGAAGTGGGAGACGGTGGCACAGTTGAGGAATTCCAGGAAGGTCATAGTGATTGAAGGCAGAGAGAGAATCAGAAAGAATGAACTGGAGCCACAGAGGGAAGGAAACCCCGGGTCACGTGGGGCCTTGTTGACCGTATTAAAGATTTTGACCTTTATTCCAAGAGCAATAGGAAGCCACTGAAAAGTTTTATGAGGGCTTAAAGAAATATTAATGACAGGAAACAACCTATCTATCCAACTGAAAGGAGAAGACTTTAAAAATTATATTACTACCAGGAATAAAATACTTTTCATTATGAAAAATGTTCATTGGGAATTTTTAATGGCATAGAAAAATGACAGTAACTAAAGTTAAAATTTAATAGTTAATAGGTTAATAGGTATAATAGATATCCATGAATAGAAAAAGTTAGCAATGGTAAAATCTACATTTGAGGGCTTCCATGAATCTTACGTTTTTCATATTTTTCTGAGTGTTCCACATTTTCTATAACGAATGTGCATTAATTTTACAACTCGAGAAAAAAACCATTGTAATATTTTAATTTCTGATCCCTCTGAATTGGTTGCTTCTGAAATAATTTATTTGTGGACCCAGTAAAAGTGAATTTTAGGTAAACTTCATTCACTTTTCTTTATTTGGACATGGATGAGACTTACACGTGTGTGTATGCGATTGCCACATCTGCTGACTTGAGAATTTGTAACGTGTGTGCAGAAAAGAGTTAAAGCAGCAGACTAGAAACTTCTATCCTTGGAAATGCCTGTTTGCAAGGTGGCCCTTGACTGGCATCTGGAAACCTGGATTTCTGGAAGGTTTCTATTATTTGCAGAACTGGTAAGAGTGGCTCACTGGGCCTAGACCTTTTGCACAGTGTGGTTTCTGCTGAATACTGGCTTTCCTTTTGGGAATCTGGAATTTTGGAACATGCTAGGCAGAGGGTGCCTGTGTGACCAGCCCCCAGCAAAAACCCTGGGGGCTGAGTTTCTAATGAACTTGGTTGGTAGACAACATTTTACATGTGTTGTCACAGTACGTTGCTGGGGAATTAAGTGTTTCCTCTGTGACTCCACTGGGAGAACACTCTTGGAAGCTTTCATGATTTCCGCTGGCCTTTACTTTGATTTTGCTTTGATATTTTTGCTGTAATAAATCACAGCCATGAGTATGGCTTTCTCTTGAGTCTTGGAATCCTCCCAGCAGATCATCAAACCTGGGGGTGGTCTTGGGGACCCCTGACACATGTTGTTGAAAACTTTATGCCAGAATTGTGTTTTTAATTGACATTAAGACATAATTTAGGGGTGCCTGGGTGGTGGCTTAGTCAGTTAAGTGTCCATCTGACTCTTGGTTTTGGCTCAGGTCATGATCTCAGGGTCCTGGGATCAAGCCTCTAATCTAGTTCAGAGCACAGCAGGAAGCCTACTTGAGATTTTTTTCTCTCTCTCCTTCTCCTTCTACCCTTTTCCTTGCTCATGTTCTTTCTCTCTCTCTCTCTCTCTAATAAAATAAAATCTTCAAAAAAAATCATTTAAGTGTGGGAATGAATTTAAGTGGAGAAGCATGCTGACTCCATATCAGTAAAATGCGACAGTATGTTTATATTAGTGTATGACCATATAGAACTAGCTAAATTTATGCTCATTTACAGAAAGTTTATTGCTGACTTGGTTTGAGTGTCAGTGATTCACAATGACAGCACAGTTGTATTTGAAAACAAAAATTTCTAAATAACTTCCAAATATTTTGCAGGTCATCTAAAACCAAATAGTTTATACTTTACCATATTTTCTTATTTAGCTCAAAGTTATTAGATTTCAACTTAGTGTATAGTTTTAGCTCCAGACCTCATAAATGTGTGTGTGTGTCTATGTTTAGTCCTGCTTTGTTTTGCTTAACATGAAATTATGAATATTGTCATATCAGAAAATATCCTTTTTGACCAAAATCTCACTTGGCACAAGGTTCTATCTTATGGATGTTCTATGTAATCAACTAATCTCATCTTCTATTTTTTTTTTTAAGATTTTATTTATTTATTTGACAGAGAGAGATCACAAGTAGACGGAGAGGCAGGCAGAGAGAGAGAGAGAGGGAAGCAGGCTTCTTGCTGAGCAGAGAGCCCGATGTGGGACTCGATCCCAGGACCCTGAGATCATGACCTGAGCCGAAGGCAGCGGCTTAACCCACTGAGCCACCCAGGCGCCCTAATCTCATCTTCTAATACATTTAGGCAGTTCCTCAACTTTTGGTATTTAAGCAATACTGCTATAATATCCTTATCAGATTTTTGAAGGTTGATATTTTTAAAAATCAATGGGAATATATAACTGATAAAAAGATATCTAAAATTTAAAAAGATTATATTCTAAAATAATATAATTGAATATTTACATAATCTTGGAGGAAGATGTTTGAAGCATGGTTTCAAACAATGGAAGAAATCACAATGAAAGAGTATTGACTTTCTATAAGACATAAAAACATATAAAAGAGAAAAATCATAAAAATCATAAAAAAGGCTAAAGGACAAGAAAAAAATAAAGAATAAAGAAATAAGGAATAAAGAAACAATGAGAAAACTATTTGGAACTCATATAATGGATTAAAAATAAGAGTGATAACTTATAAGTTTATTAGAAAATATAAACATGGCAATTGATACATGGAAATCAATGGAATATTTGTAATGGCTAAGAAAAATACAAAAGAGTCTTCACCTTCATTATTGAAGGTAATAAAAACATAAAATAATGCAAATATATTTAGTTTATCTTGTCAAGCTAAGTAACATGGAGAATTATAAGACAGTGTGAACATGAATACAATGAAAAGCTCTTACCACCAGTGGGATTACAGATAGCATAATATCTGTGTATATTAGCCGCCCTCCAGATATTTGGTAATTGAATGAATATGTATGAAAGTAAACCTTTAGGACTGATTATTAGAAAAGGCTCTGTGAATGCATAGGCAGCATTGTTCACAAGAAAGCAACATGGACTTTCTTGCACCTTAACTTCATTCTCTTCTTTAACATGGAGCCAGGCTGGAGGGTGAGGTCACTGCATCTTGCCTTCAGCGACATGTATGACATGACCTCTCCAATATGCTAATAATCAGAAAAGAGAAATGTAGTCTTTGGTAAACCTAAAAGTAGTTCTGTGGATATTAGACCTATTGAATCAGAATCCCTACAGGTGAGTCCAGAGAATTTGTAAGCCACCCAGCTGACTCTTAGGTACACTAAGGTCTGAGCACCTATGGGCTAGATGCTAGAAACATGATGGGAATTAATTAATGCATAAGGAGGTTTCACATTATGTATAACCTCTGTGCCCCAAGATGTCCTGGTAATTCTTTTCATCAGTGACTTTGATGATGACCTAAGGATTGTTCCTTACAAATTTTCATATATCACAGAGCTGGTGGAGTTCATGAATACCTTAAAAAATTGCATCAAATACAAAGAACTGGAATAGATCAAGATGAAGTTTGATGGAATTAAGGTAACGTTTTATGCCTTATTCCAATACCACTGCATGAGGGACGAGATGATAAAGATAGTTTTGACTTAGCAGCACTGATTATGAACAAGTCTCGGAGCTTTAGGCACTAGTCTTTGACTCAGTTATCAGTAAGCTTTGTGCATTAACTGCCCCAAAGGGCTAATATGATTTTAGGATACATTCATGTAAATGAAGTAACCAGAATAACCAAGAAAATAAGCATTTATTGTGTGCCAATCAGTCCACATTAAATGTATTTGGGTTAGGTGCCAAACTCTAGGGAGGTTATTCATAAATTAATCTATATTCAGAGAAAATCAATAAGGCTGAAAAAGCAACTTAAAATCAAGCATATGAAGATATATCAAAGAGATTTTTATCCTAAAATAGAATAAACACTGGAGAAGGAGAAGCATAGGTTATTTATTTTTTAATTTGCCTTTTTTGCTTAATTTTTTAATTTTATTATTATAAAAGTAATATATTTGCATTATTTTAATAATTAAAAATTGAAATTTTCTCACTGCATATGCTTTTAGGCATTGTAGTATTTTAGCACATAGAAATAATATCTAGAAGCACTAAGTCAATGTCAACTGGCTTATGTTTTACACTATTTTCCAGATTTCTAAAGTTGAATTCTTTCATGTTTATTTTCTCAAGAAATGTATAATCATTTTGTCAGGTGAAAAACGTTCCATTAAGATTTTGATTGGATCTGGGGCGCCTGGGTGGCTCAGTGGGTTAAGCCGCTGCCTTCGGCTCAGGTCATGGTCTCAGAGTCCTGGGATCGAGCCCCGCATCGGGCTCTCTGCTCAGCAGGGAGCCTGCTTCCTCCTCTCTCTCTCTCTCTGCCTGCCTCTCTGCCTGCTTGTGATCTCTCTGTCAAATAAATAAATAAAATCTTTAAAAAAAAAAGATTTTGATTGGATCTGTATGGAATTTATGGGTTAATTTAGGGAGTTTTCCTGTTCCAAATAAAACGACCTTTATATTTCATCTTTCCACAGAGTTCTTCAGTTGTAAAATTGAGATATGATTCAAATAACATTAAATTTACCTGCAATAAATTATGTATAATTCAGTGGATTTTAATATACTCAGAAAGTAATACAAACATCACCAGTAATTCTAAAGCATTTTCATTTCCCTAAAAGATGCTCTCTATCTCACTGAGCATAATGTTCTCAAGGTTCATCCATGTTGAGGCATGTACTAGTACTTCATCTCTTTTTATGGCCAAATAATAGTCGATTGTGTGTAAAACCACATTTTGTTTATCCATTTGTCAGTTGATGGATTTTGGATGATTTACACCTTTGAGCTATTATGAATAAATCTCCTATAAACATTATATGCAGAAGTTTTTTGTGTGAACATATATTTTAAATTTTCTTGTCATATACCTAGGAGTAGAATTGCTGGGTCATATGATTAAATTCTCAAAGAACTGCCAAATTATTTTCTAAAGTGTCTACACCATTTTACAATCCTACCAGCAATATGCAAGGGTTCTAATTTTTCTGTATCTTCACTTGTTATTTTGTATATATATATTTTTTAAGATTTTATTTGTTTATTTGACAGAGATCAGATGTAGGCAATGAGGCAGGCAGAGAAGGGGAGAGCAAGATCCCTGCCAAGCAGAAAGCCCGATGCAGGGCTCGATCCCAGGACTCTGGGATCACGACCTGAGCCAAAGGCAGAGGCTTTAACCCACTGAGCCACCCAGGTGCCCCTATGTTTTTTTATTATAGCCATCCTATTGGATGTGAAGTGGTATCTCCTTATGGTTTTTATTTGCATTTCCTGATGGCTAATGACATTGAGCATATTTCCATGTGCTTTAGGCCTGTTTGTTATCTTTAGAGAAATGTCTGTTTAAGTCCTTAGTCCATTTTTCATTTGGGTTATTTGTTGAGTTATGAGAGTGGTTTACATATCCTGGATATAAGTCTCTTATCAGGTATATGATTCACAAATGTTTTCTCCCATTCTGTGGATTTTTTCACTTTCTTGCTAGTGTCTTTCGAAGCACATATGTCTTAAATTTTTATGAAATATAATTTACATGTTTTTTTTCTTGTGATGTTTGATCTTTTAGTGTTATAGCTAAGAAATCATTGCCTAATCTAATAAGAGTTTTATAGTTTTAGCTCTGAGATGGAGGTCTTTGATCTGTTTTGAGTTATTTTTGATGTGATGTAAAGTAGTGGTCTAAATTCATTCTTTTGTGCGTGAATAGATAATTCTTTTAGCAAGATTTATTGAAAAGTTTATTCTTTTACATTGAACTGTCATGGCACTCATCAAAAATAAATTGGCCATAAATGTATGGATTTATTTCTAGACTTTCTTTTCTATTGATTTATATGTCTATTTCAATGCAAGTGCCATACAGTTTTGATTACTATGGCTTTGTGGTAAGTTTTAAAATTGGGAAGTGTGGGTCCACCAATGTTGTACTTCTTTTATAATGTTTTGGTTATTCTGAGTTCTTAGAATTTTCATATGATCATCTTATTAATTTCTGCAAAAATAAAAGGCAGCTTATGGGGCGCCTGGGTGGCTCAGTGGGTTAAACCGCTGCCTTCGGCTCAGGTCGTGATCTCAGGGTCCTGGGATCGAGTCCCGCATCGGGCTCTCTTCTCAGCGGGGAGCCTGCTTCCCTCTCTCTCTTTCTGCCTCTGCCTCTCTCTGTGATCTCTCTCTGTCAAATAAATAAATAAAATCTTTAAAAAAAATAAATAAATAAAAAATAAAAAATAAATAAAAAAAAAAATAAAAGGCAGCTGGGATTATGTTAGGGATTTCATTGACCCTATAAATCAATTGGTAGAGAATTTCTATCTAACAATTTTAAATCTTCCAATCCATGAATATGGGATGTCTTCCCTTTCATTTAGGTCTTAATTTATTTCAATGATATGCTGTAATTTCCAGTGATCAAATCTTGAACTTCTTTTTAAAAATGTTTTTCCAAGTGGCTTAGTCAGTTGTGTATCGAGCTCTTGATTTCGGCTCAGGTCATAAACTCAGGGTTGTAGGACTGAGCCCTGTGTTGGGCCCTGTGCTGGGCATGGAGCCTGCTTGAAATTCTCTCTATCCCTCTGCACCCTGCAAAAGAAAGAAAAGAGGAAAAAATGTTAATGTCATTAACACTACACATTAAAAGAAAAAAAAAAGTAATCTCTGCACTCAGTGTAGGGCTTGTACTCACGACCCAGAGATCAAGAGTCATCTGCTCTATTACTGAGTTAGCCAGGCGCACCTCTCCCCTTTTTAACCTAATATCCATTTCCACAGGACTCTTCAGCACATTCAGGTCCTTTGCCATGACTATGGTTTACCCACCACAACCAGGTCAATCCTCAGCCGATCCTAGATGGATTCAACAATTAGCCTTCTGCATTCTTTTTCTTGAGTTGCCAAGGCTTGCTGGAAAAAAAAAATCAAGTTTGTATTACTCTAAGTCCATAGATGTTAAATCGAACATGGCACTTACTGCCATTCAGCAATTCTTTGCTTCTTTCTAGTCAATTACTTTTATAAATAGCAGGTTGTATCCTGATTCTACAAGTTACTAGTCTGTATTTAACCTCCCTGATTTTCCATTATTAGTCTCTAAAATGAGAACAGTGGTACCTATATCAAAAGATTATTTTAAGGATTAAAATAACAATGTATATTGAAGCAATGTATCCCTTGCCTGGCACAGAATACTCAGTTAATGCTTGCTCTTGTTTTAATGGCAAATCCCAAATTTTGCTGCTTTCTTTATGTCCTTTCCCTTGAATCTTCCTTTCTTCCCTATTACCCTCTACTCTTAACAACTGCTTTGACTTTATGGAGAATAGAGGCCAACACTTGTGTATCTTCTGTTTTCCTTTCCTCTCCAGATAGACCACGAATTGTATTCATTTTTTTGCACTCTGAATGACTAGCTCAGGTTTAGCACATGAAAATATCCAGGGTTGGTTCCATTGGATTTAAAATGTCCATATTTTTATGTTCATCCCATGGGATTAGGGAAAGATAAGGCGGCAGGAATCACAATGCAATAATAAGTTTGGGGAAATTAGGCTAAATATTTGCTTGTGATGGTTGGTGAAAAATAAATCCCCTGGTATTCAAAATCTGCCTGAAGGAGACTTTGAAAATCAGGAAATGTCTAAATGAAAACACTCATTTAGGTCTGATAATTAGCAACATAAACGGAAAACAGATGAATAAGCTGGCTTTATTTGTAAACAACCATTTATGGTCCAAATCATTTCCCTTCTATGACAGAGACTTCCCTGCTCAACATTGCAACATCTCTCAAATATAAACAGTAAAACCAAATGGCTACAGACAATGATCAATGTGTTTTATGATAGCAATACAGAGGGAGAACAAACATTCCTCTACTAACTAAACACAATCAACCAAGCAAAACCATTTTAACCTTTCTTGGGTCAGGATTAGAGTCTAATGATGTTTTCAACATATACCCAGTCCGAATTTTCTATGGCTAATTCTGACATTAAGTTAAGTTTCTTTTCCTGAAGTAAGCTTGAATTTAGGAGAGAACATTAGGATGATGTTATTTTCTTGAGGATATTTATTTTTTTGCTAAGTGTTTTAAGCTAAGACCTTGATATAGAAATTTGAGATGGGGAATTTTAGCAGAGGAAGCTTATGGATTCAAACTGCATTGAAAAGTCATTTTCTCGAAACCTTCTTTCCCTTAAGAATATCTAGGGATGCCTGGGTGGCTCAGTCCGTTAACGTCTGCCTTCGGCTCAGGTCATGATCCCAGGGTCCTGGGATCGAGCCCCATGTCGGGCTCCCTGCTTCCAGGTAGCCTGCTTCTTCGGGGCGCCTGGGTGGCTCAGTCAGTTAAGTGGCTGCCTTTGGCTTGGGTCACGATCCCTGGGTTCTGGGATGGAGCCCCACGTAGTGCTCCCGGCTCTGCGGAGAATCTGCTTTTCTCTCTCCCTCTGCCTGCCTCTCTACCTACTTGTGCTCTATCTCTCTGTCAAATAAGTAAATTAAAAATCTTAAAAAAAAGATTAAAAAAAAAAAGAATATCTATTTTATTTGTGTTTCCCCAGTGGGGAGTATATAGACTTTCAGAAGCTGCTGGTGTTCGTGGGGTTTGAGAACAGAAAAGGTCTCTGGCAATTTCTGAAATGTGAGTACATCGACAAAGTGAAATCAAACTGGTTGTGAGTCAAACACTCTGCCCTTTAGGAATTCAGATAATTCAAAGATTATCTATGTTCTACACCAAAGTTCATGTGCGATTGCAGTAATACATTTCTAGAATTGCTTACGTAGATTTAATGGGTTTTCTGCTTTTGTAGTAGAAAAACTGGGACACACTCATCCCCCAATTTCTTTTCTGTGACTCTTTTCCATTCAATCAATACATGTAATATTTCTTTTTCTTTTCATTAATTTCTCATATTTTTCAAAAAGAACCACCTGAGATTGAGGGTGCCTGGGTGGCTCAGTGGGTTAAGCCGCTGCCTTCGGCTCAGGTCGTGATCTCAGGGTCCTGGGATCGAGTCCCACATCGGGCTCTCTGCTCAGCAGGGAGCCTGCTTCCCTCTCTCTGCCTGCCTCTCTGTCTACTTGTGATCTCTCTCTGTAAAATAAAAAAAAAAAAAAAAAAAAAGAATCACCTGAGATTGAGAAGGAAACATTGCTATAAGCTCAAATTGACACGATATATTAATGTTTAAAGATTTTATTTATTTATTTGTCAGAGAGAGAGAGAGAACACAGCAGGCAGAGTGGCAGGCAGAGGCAGAGAGAGAAGCAGGCTCCCCACTGAGCAAGGAACCCGATGCGGAACTCTATCCCAGGACCCTGGGATCATGACCTGAGCCGAAGGCAGCGGCTTAACCAACTGAGCCACCCAGGTGTCCCTATATTAGTGTTTAAAGTTGTGTTATATCTAGCCTTGCATTCATAACGATGGTCTATTAGTTAGGATTCTAAGTAACGGAAACCAAATTCTAACTTAAGCAAAATGCAGTTGATCCTTGAATAACGTAGGAGTTAGGTGTGGTGACCCCTGCTGCACCCCCCATGCAGTCAGAAATCTGTGGTGACTTAATTCCTTCAATACTTAAGTATTAATAGCCTGCTGTTGACTGGAAACCTACTGATAACACAAAGAGCCAATAGATACATATTTTGTATGTTGTATATAGTATGTACTATAGTCTTACAGTAAAGTATGTTGGAGGAAAAAAGTTATTAAGAAAATCATAAGGAAGAGAAAATATTTACCATACTTTACTGAATTTATTGAAAAAACATTCACATGTGAGTGGACCCGTGCTGTTCAAACCCATGTTGTTCATGGGTCAACTGTAGGTAGATTTGCTTGAAGGATTCTAGGGAATCGTATAGGATTCAAGGGCAATATGATACTGTGTTTCAGGAATAGACTGGTAAAGAGGTGCTTTATACATCTTCTCCATTTTCTCCCATGTTTTCACTATACATCTGCATTATTCTTGACCCTACCTTTACTGGCTTACTCAGCGCTTCAGACCATATAGATGGACGGGTGAAAGAGAAGGGGGTAATTTTTAGAAAAGCTATGAGTTGGGCTGTCCGAACAGTGTGTGTGTGTGTGTGTGTGTGTGTGTGTGTGTGTAAATTTATATTTATAGTATATATATGTTGACTATAAATCATTATAAAAATAATTTGTAGACATATCTTCATGCAATAAATGCTACATATTCTAAGTAGATCATTAGTTTAGTCCTTGTTATCTGAACGCATGGTCACATAAGCTTTTTTTGTTCATGCATTTCTGTACTGATGATTCTGCCTCCCCACTCCCATACCCATTATCTACCCTCTCTGCATTCTTGTTTACCCCAGAAGCCTGATATCTTCCCAGTATATCACCCAGGATTCATTATCTGACTTACAACCAGATTAAGCTGATGGAGATCAGTGGTGGTATGTGAGAGATATCAGAATATTTATTCCTGGATTCTTCCTGCTTCAGTGCTACGTCTTTGGCAGTAGCTGTGACTGTCCATGAGTACAGCTCTCTGCTGGTGACTCTGCTCACTGGGATCCAGTAACACTGTTTCCTTCCCTTGTCTCTCAAGCCGAGTGGTGTTAATTTCAAGGTACCTCAACATTCATTGATACTGCCCATATATTTGTAATGGCGTTTTCATTAAAGTCTCCTAATTTGAGTTACTGGGGAGAATTCTGTTTACTGTTGGGACTTGGGTATTTGGCACAAAAAGTAGCCCCAGAGTCAAACTTTCAGCATGGGAATTCTTGAGCAAGATTGCTCTTACTTAGGGAAAATAACTTCTCAGCTTGAGTGTACCAGGCAATGAGAAAATGGTAAGATGCTGTACGTAGTGGCATTACTAACGTGGATTATGGAACTCACCATCAGTGGTCTCTCTGATTCCAGCTGCTATTGCAAATGTGATGTTTCTGCTGGAGAAAATTAACACATTCCATGGTGATTAGTGAGATATATGCCTGCCAGACGGTGGGAAATAAACTCTAAGTCCCAGCAGGTCTGGGACTTAGAAAGAAGAGGATTGGTTATATGAAATACGTGGATGGACCTCACAGAATGGCCAAAGAGTGTGGAGATATTTGTTTTTGGTTTTTTTTTTAAAGATTTTATTTATTTATTTGACAGAGAGAAATCACAAGTAAGCAGAGAGGCAGGCAGAGAGAGGAGGAAGCAGGCTCCCTGCCGAGCAGAAAGCCCGATGTGGGGCTCGAACCCAGGACCTGGGATCATGACCTGAGCCGAAGGCAGCGGCTTAACCCACTGAGCCACCCAGGCGCCCCAGTGTGGAGATATTTGTATCTCATCAGGTGGCACCTGCTGTAGAGGAATATCTCAACAATCAGGTGGACAAGATGACCCATCCTTTGAATATCAGACAGTTTCTTTCCCCCAAATGGCTTATTTGGTGGGCTTTTGTACAAAGTGATCATACTGGCAAGGATGGAGGTTATCCATGGACTCAGAAATGTAGATTTCTGCTTACCAAGATTTATTTGGTGGTTACCCTGATGATGGTCTACCTTGTAAACGAAGGAGACCAATGCTTAAACCCTGATATGGCACCATTTCCAACACGACCTGCCATCACCATTATGGAGGATACGGCAACTTATTTTTTTTTTTAAGATTTTTATTTATTTATTTGACAGAGAGAGATCACAAGCAGGCAGAGAGGCAGGCAGAGAGAGAGGAGGAAGCAGGCTCCCCGCTGAGCAGAGAGCCCGATGCGGGGCTCCATCCCAGGACCCTGAGATCATGACCTGAGCCGAAGGCAGCGGCTTAACCCACTGAGCCACCCAGGCGCCCCACGGCAACTTATTTTTAAAGATATACATGCAAATTCCAGAAAGGGATGTGCCTCGCCCTGACAGCACTGCTCTGTGGATTTACAAACGGGCCTGTCCATTGTCATGGTATTCCAAACAACATTTCATCTGGGTAGGAATCGTGAAGAAGCTTCAAAGATATGTGCCCAAGCAATTCACTGGTATTACTATGTACCTCATCCTAGAAGCAGTGAATGACCTAATAAAGGGAGTTGGGAGACAAAACCCTGCCCGGCTGGGAAATTATCTTACAGGATACAGCATATACTTTAGACCAGCATGAATATTTGATCACATAATTCTTTAGGCTCCTAAACCATCTGCTAACTGTTTCTCTCAGACCCACGAGACTGAGCTTGTTCAAGGCTACCCCCTCAGCTGATTCGAGAATTCTTCAGGAACTTTTATTCATGTAGACTAAAAAAATCATGTGCCTGAATACCTCAAGTGCCATATATTGATCACAATCAATAATAACAGTCTGTTAAAAGTTTTTAGTAGAATGACCAAAATAGTGCTAACATTTTTCAATAACTGTTATTCTACTGTTAGTTTTTTTATGTTTTATTGAAATGTATAAAAACAGTCATGAATATTATTTACTCATTTTAAAGATTTATTTATTTTTTATTTATTTATTTATTTGACAGGCAGAGATCACAAGTAGGCAGAGAGGCAGGAGGAAGCAGGCTCCCCGCTGAGCAGAGAGCCCGTTGCGGTGCTTGATCCCAGGACTCTGGGATCATGACCTGAGCCGAAGGCAGAGGCTTTAACCCACTGAGCCACCCAGGTGCCCATATTTACTCATTTTAAATAAATCTCTTATTAATATGAATTGCCTTCTTAGACCCAATTCATGCTTTTCCTTTAATTAAAATTTATCTGATATTATATTGTGATCATTGCTTTATTTTTGTCAGATATTAGCTTTATATCACTGACTTTTTTATAGCCATTTTTGTATTATTTTTGCTTTGAATTTATTTTGTAGATATGGAATAGAGCAGAACTTCATTTTCTGACACATCTGAGAGACTTTTTTATTTCCTAGGGAAAGTGATTTGATTTACATTTATTATAGTTAGTTTATTTTTTCTTATTTCTGGCATTTTCTGTGCTTTCCCATTTGTCTTTTTCCCTTCATTTTCTATCTTTTGCTCTATGGACTGTGTTTTCTTTGCTTTTAACTTTGCAGTGCTTTGGAATATTATGAGTGATTGTCTTGAAATTTTTTATCCTGTTCTCTGATTATCAGAGAGTTGAACATGAAACTGTGTGCCCCCTCCCAGTATTTTGCTTCTTTTTTTCCCTTGTGTTAGCTCTTTGTACAGAAATCACATGGAAGTAGATATTAATCTGAATTTTTCTAAAAACTGCACCTGGATGGTATGCTTTCTAATTGTTTATATATTTGGAAGTATGAATTTCTTGCCTCCACTCATGATAGGCAATTTGGTTTTTATCATTTGGACGTAATCACTGAGTGTCTTCTGGCATTTTTGTAGGCAGTGGGCATATGTGAAGTTATCAGGTAAGATAAAGAATGACCACAAAGAATCTAAAAACATCTTAAATCCTACAAATAAGGAGAAAGGGGGAGGATTGGGACCATGGAAAATCTCATCAATAAAGTACAATACACAATGGACACGTTCCTGCAGTACAAGAAAAGGATGACGAGGAGAAAGAAAATGAGAGCCGTGGAAGACAGAACCAGAGATTTCTCACAGGTGAAACCTGTGATCCTGTAGAAGAGCCCCAGACAAATGGAACAGTGGGAACAATGCAACCACAAGATGGAAACCTGTTTCTGAGCGAAATTCACTGAGAGAAGCATAAGGTCAAACACATTCTGGAAACACTTCTGATGATAAAAATGGAGGACAAAAAAATCCAGTGCGTTTCCAGGCAGACGAAAGAAGGAATCTAAATGCGAAGGTACTTCCTTGATTTAGTTTTGGTTCGTGATCGGTTTCTACCTTTTCCCCAGTGCCTTTCTAGTAAGAAGCAGATAAGCTAAATGGGGAACTGCTGGCCAGATGTCATTTGTAAGCAGGAAGTATTTTATAGACCTTTAAAAAAATCAGGCAAGGTTTAGTTATTTTGAACTCCTAACTGTCCCAGGTCCGCCATGACTCCTTTTAAGTGGATGTTACTGACCAGCCAGTGATGCTGGTGTTCTTCTACTGTCTCGGCTGTCCCATGGCTTGTACTTCTTTCATGAAGGAGATGCCAGTTTCAAATGAGAAGATTGGGGTGCTGAACTCCAATAGGAGGAGACTCAAACTCTCTTTGCAACATTGAACAATCCACTAGAAACAGAGAATAGAAATAGACAAAAAAAAAATCTGCTTTTTATATAATTTCCCTAATTCCCGTTACCCTTATAAAGCCTTGTATCTTGGTCCTCTTGAGTCACTTGCCATAAGGAATTTCAGGTAGGCCGGCATCCCAATCGCAGGTCAGTGGTTTTAGGATCCAAGTCTTCACCGGGTCTGGGTGCTGAGTATCTCGGAATAGTCGTGGTTCTTCTGAGATTTGAAATGCTGTCCATTGGATGGGAGTCTGCTGCCCAGGGGGGCCAGGTTTTGAGTGATTCAGCAATGACTCAGAGAAGATAACTCTTTTCTAGTGAAAGAAAGCAATCAGATCAAATCAAATAAAAAGCTACCTCAACCCTCTGGGCTATCTTACCTTGTGCATTTGAGCAGACAAGTTGTGCTGAGGGACATGAAGCGCGTATAGTATATGTAGGTGGAGTTCCAAACCCTATTCCCCCTTTAATACTGAAAATGTTTTGACATTTCAAACTGCCTGATATAACCTGAAGGTGATAGGGATCCTTCTGGGACCCTGCTGGGATGCTGCCTTAGGGAAGAAACTGTGACTCAGAGGCACCAAGTTATGAATATGAAAATGTAACCTGCCTGGCCTGAGAGCAGAGCCTTGGGCTCCCGATCTTGCCCTAAAATACTGCATATAGCCATTCACGTCTCCTCCCGTCACCTCTGTTTTCTTATCTCTGAAACGAAATGGTTGGTGTTGATTAATATAAAGATCAGTGTAAAGAGGTAAAGCACGTACAGTTGCTCTTACCTAATCATGGAGACTATTAGGAAATTGCTTCCTATGGATTTAGACTTTGCTATTTGTTTGTTTTATGGAAATGCACGCAGCTGCTTTCTGTCTGAGTCTGTTCTGATTCCACAGTTAATTTTTGAGCAACCCGAAGAGGAAAGAAGTTTGTCTATAACTTACATGGGTAAGGTGACCTAGAGGAACACCCAAAAGTGAGCAGCTTGTCTGATAGTCACATCAGGACAAGCACAAAAGAAACTCTCTTGAATAAATGTAGAAATTGACCACTAAAAGGGAAGAAGGCTTATGCATATTTAATGTGTCAATTCTGGTACCACTTCCAATACTGCTGAATACATTTTTCTTCCAAACAGTATTTATCAGACACTTAATTTATGCCGGCAACAGAGAGAGAACAGAGTTCCTGCTGGTAGGATAATTAAAATCCAGAGAGTAAGACAAGCAAGTAAGCCAACAGTTTCAAAGCAGTGGGATAGGTGCTTGGATAAATTTGTGCACAAGAAACTTGGGTTGTACACAGCACTGCAGTGTGTGAGGGACTGCTTCAGGGGAAGGGGCATTGGGGAAGGCTTCCTGGAAGCACTGATTCCTGAATCTCAAAGGATGAGCAGGAGTCGGTTAATCCAAGGAATGGATGGTGGAAACACACTGATGGGCACCATTGAAAATACGTGAACAGATTCTGACAAGTGTGCTGTAGGAAGCATGGATGGGGTGGGGTGTTTAAATGTCAGGGCGGATGTCCACCAGGTCTAGGGTTTAGTAATTGTGTACTGAGTAATTAAATGGGAGATTTAGTCCAGAGCCCTGCTAAAGCACAGATAACTCTTTTCTACTGTCTTTTTCCTGATCAGCCTATCATAAATCTGTTAAAAGAGAAATGAGGTTCATTTACCACAATTCATTTTATGTGACTATAATGGTTGTAGTAATCCCTGATTTGTTTTTTAATCTCCCTCTTGATAAGGGTCAATAATAAAATTCCTCAGTGTAGGAATGTATTAGAATTACATTTTTTTTCTCACATTTATATATTCCAGAAATCAAAGATGAAGTGGTTTAGAGATTTTTACCAATAGGCTCTTCTCTCCGTGAAGTCGTATTGAATAATCACCTCTCCTTAGCCAACAGATTCCTCTGTGTTGGTCAGAATTAGCTTCCAGAAGTGGAATACTTTTGTAGAATCATGAAAAGTGTGGCTCTGAGAATGAAACCAAACTTAGCTTTGAAGCCTAGTTCTCCCGCTCACTAGCTGTGTAACCTTGGGTAAGAGTAGTAAATGTGACATGTGAAAGCAATGATGAATTTTTCTTTTCGGTTCCCTCTGTGTAGATAGTTCCATAGATGTCCTCTTCTTTTTTTTTTTTTTTTCCACAAAAATGAAAAATTTTTAAAGGGATAGTTTTTCGCAGTAGCACCATCTCAAGGTTTCATTTTTCCGTATCCTACTTTAATTCTTCTGTGTACTCAGATCATTTATTACATTACCCACATTCACACTAGCACCCGCTGCTTGGATTACTTTATGAAGTGTTTCAGTGAGGAATGTTGAAATTTGTTTGTTGGAAATTTATAAAAAGTTCAATAAATCTAGAAACCAAAGTGGAAAGTCTGATCATGGTTTTATACTCTGCATGTATAGCTACATAACATTCTTCATAACCCACAAAGTCAGTATCACTGTACTCTTTTTACAAACGGAGAGATTATGGCTCAGAGGGATTCAACAGCTTATCCTAGGTTGTATCTACAAAGTGACCGAGCTGGGATTCAAAGCCAGGTTTTTCCCCATAGAACCATGATACATTCTATCTGATGATATTCGTTCTTCTTATGTTTTATGCCGCGACAGTTCATGTGAATTCAGCAGTAGCTTTATTTCTAAAGGTTCCCGTGGCAACAGCAAATGACCTCTATCCCCCACTAAGAGAGTTAATAGATGCTCATTATATGTCATAGTTGCTTCACATAATTTTTTTTCTGTGCAATAAAACGTTACCAATAGAGCGGAAGCCCCATCTTTTCTTCTCCCTCCCTCCTGGGAGCTAGTTAGTACCTTGAAGTTCTCACGCAGGTTTTAAATCTTTTACCACAAACGCATATCCGTAAATATAGTATTTAATTATGAATACTATACTCAATTTCTCATAGATGTTTTCATATTTAAAAGAAGCAGATATCATTTCAAGATGAACCAATAAAGTCGATGTATCACTTAACAAAAATGTGGGAGGAAAAAAATCTACCCAAAAATGCATTATATTTAAAACAGATGCACTAGTATCTGAACTGATTCAAAGAAAAGAATATTTTTAAATCACAGGGTGAAAAAGGAAAAACGGTCACTGCAAAAAAATTTGTGTTACTTTATATTTCAGGACAGAGATGTTAAAATAGTTACTTTGGTTAAAACTAATCAAGTACGGAAAAATTGATACTAAAGGAGGAAATGGAATAAAAAGAAACCCAATGAGGCTTTTATACCCTTTGCATCCTGCGGACCATAAGATTTCCTGGCATGTTAGTTAAAGGCTCCATAATTGGAGAGCTTTCTGATGAAACAAATTAGTACAGGGCATTTCTCCTTTGTCTTATTAAACTTCCTAAATCATGGATTTTAAATTATACGTGGAGTTGCTCTGTCCAAACAGACTCTCCTGCTTCTCGAGTAATTGAAAGCACCTGGATGTTTGCCCCTGGCCCACAGCATCTGGGAAACATCCATCTTTTTTGTCCCAGCCCCCCAAATATATATACACACAAAAAAGCAAATATCACTATGGTCTCCGAGGTAGATTTTTAAATTTTCCCTTATTCAACATTTTTTAAAAGATTGTATTTATTTATTTGACAGAGAGAGAACACAAGCCTGCAGAGTGGCAGGCAGAGGGAGAGGGAGAAGCAAACTCCCTGCTGAGCAGGGAGCCTGATGTGGGGCTCGATCCCAGAACCCTGGGATCATGATCTGAGCCAAAGGCAGCCGCTTAACCCAGTGAGCCACCCAGGTGTCTGCCCTTATTCAATTTTTTGTTGAATTTAATTTGTTGCTAAATGATGCCATCGACATAGCAAAATAAAATCAGGGTGAAGGGGAGCATAGTTTAAGCTTGCTGGCAATTCTCGTAGGTTTTTACCTGGGCCGTATGTTTACCCTGGTTTCACGTCTATGCCAAGACAATGGCATTTCAGGGTTATTTCACTTGGTTTTAGGATTCTTCCGTGGCACGCAGCCTCTGGATAATAGCCCCCAGGAGCCAGGAAAATTAGGAAGGAACTCAGGTGAGTTCTGCCTTGGAAGTTGAGACATCCCCAGGCCATTAGACTTCTGTATCCAAGGGAGCGCTTTCTAGAGCCCTGGGACTATTTAATTCTCCATGATGGGTCCCAGTCCTGACTTCCTCTTACCTTTTAGCTTGTCGGGCCCTTCTTTTGAAGCAAAGTGGAAGCAATTGTTACAGTTGCAGGATAGAAAGGATCTTAAAATTTACGGGTCAGTAAATATTTTGATTGCTTATTAAAAACATCCATAGAATTTGTAGCAGGAATAACTCTTCTATACTGAAGCCATAAAGCACTGAGTTTCAACTAAGTATTTATACGAATATAAGTATAAAGTTTGGAATGCTGTAGAACAATCCTATCATTTTAGAATACTTAGGCAGAAAGGAAAGTAAATCAGTTGTTAAACACTTAATCAATATTTAACTTGGCATATGTCCAACAGATATGTTTGAGATTGCTGTCGGTAAATATGGCTTTAGGAATAATTTCCAAAGAGATCGATTTTTAAAAATGGTTTTGAACAGCAAAAGAACAGACTTCAAAAGAAAAACCTCCCTGCACAATTGGTAGGCTTTTTAGCAATGTAAACAGAACTCAAGCTTTGAAATCAAACAAAAAAAACTAAAAATACATCAGAAAGAGATTTACATTAGTTTCAGGTGTGTAACACAGTGTTTCCACGAGTCTGTAGGCTATGCCGTGCTCACCACAGTGGAGCCATGATCTGTCACCACAGGAGGCAATTACAGTATCATGGACTGTATTCCTTATGGCCTTTTATTCCTGTAGCGTATTCATTCCATAACTGGAACCTGTACCTCCCGCTCCCCTTCACCCATTTTGCCCATCCCCCTACCCACTTTCCTCTGGCAACCATCAGTTTTTTTCTCTGTTGGTCTCATTCTGCTTTTTGTTTGTTCACTTGAGCTTTTTTGACTCCACATATGAGTGAAATCATATGGCATTTGTCTTTCTCAGTCTGACTTATTTCAGTTAGCATATGTCCACCCATGTTGTCATAAATGGAATGACCTCATCCTTTTATATGGCTATGTCATATTCCATAGTACGTAGAATAATTTTTCTTTTTATCCTGAATATTTGTCCCTAGAAGAATATGTGCATATTAGTGAGAGGTGTTATCTGCACAGGCAGGATTTCCAAATCTCTGCAAAAATCATCTCCTTCATTGGTCCGTCATGGTCATAACCCCCCCAACCCCCACCCCCCCACCCCCCCACCCCCCGCTCTGCTGAAGTTCTTGCCTGTTATCCTTACAACTTAAAACCTCTTTGGTGAATTAGACAATTGATGAGAAAACATTAGACTAAAACTACCTCACATTAGACTGAATCCATTGTGTTTCGGAACTTTTCCACTGTTCTTTTGTACTGAATTCTTGCCTCCTTGTTCTTCAGATCCCAACTTGAGGACCTTCTCTATGAAGCTTTAGTAACACCCCCCATGCTTCCTTTGCACGCCTCTCTCAGTTTGGTGGATGGCTGCTTCTTCCAGGCTACCTCCACATGTGTACAGATCTTAACCACATGTTATGACCAGAGTCAGTTACTGACACACTTGTAAAATAAAATATACTGTGAGATTTTTGAGGAAAAAAAAATATTTTTAGCCTCAAAGCATTGCAAAGAACTTGTCATATGGTGTCCTCAGTAGAATCCATGCTTGATGAGTAGCTAACGGGAAGGTGAAGAAAATTCCTGGGGCCCTCTGTGTGGCCCATCAGCTTAGCTGATCATGGCTCTGGAAGCTTGAGAGGAAAGATTACTTCAAAATCAATTTTGAGAGGAATGGGGAGTGGTTATTTAATCAGTAGAGTTTCAGGTTTCCAAGGTGAAAAAGTTCTGGAGATTGAGTGCTAAGGAAGAGGACATATGAACCTAAGAAAGCATAGGTGACCTAAAGATCTCTCGACTGTGTCAGGTGGAGGTAACGGTCATGTTAACTGACTGTTCCAACTTTTTGGTACATAGTGTTTTGCAGCATAAATCTTGCTTGATTTTTTCAGCAACCCTGGGAATGAACACATTGTTTATTCTTTATTTTAAAGACCAAAAGATGAAGATGAAATAAAGTGATATGTGTGACTTGAGCTGGGGATCTGCTGAGCTGAGCTGCTGAGGTTGGCCGTCAGCCGTCCTGTGGGAACCATACAGGCTGGGCACTCAGTCTCACCACGACTGGTCCCATCTACCGTGCACTAGGCTTAGAGGAAGCCACCTGTGCCCAGTTTCCACAGGGGCTGTCTGGTGGCTGGTCCAACAGGCAGCTTATAGGTCATTCCAGAGCAAATAAGAGAGGAAGACTTTGCTCTCAGAGAAGGCAGTTGTTCTTTATCAGGCCCAGAGTTCTCTGAAGCAGCTAGTCCTTTTGGTGGTAGACAAACTGAAATCTGTGGTGCGATCCTCTCTCCATTCATGTTTCCTCAATGCTATGAACAACGTAACATGGGCCCTGGTAGATCGTGGGAACCTGAATGCTGCTTCATCCTCTTCCCAAGGACCTGCCTAGTGAGCTGGCTTCAACCATGCTGACTTGTATCATATTCTAGAGTGGGAATTCTCAATTGTTTGGATCTCATGACCTCAAACTCTTAAAAATTAGGGGTGCCTGGGTGGCTCAGTGGGTTAAAGCCTCTGCCTTCGGCTCAGGTGGTGATTCCAGGGTCCTGGGATCAAGCCCCACATTGGGCTCTCTGCTCAGCAGGGAGCCTGCTACCCTTCCTGTCTTCTATCTGCCTACTTGTGATCTCTGTCAAATAAATTTTTAAAAATCTAAAAAAAAAATTATTTAGGAGCCCAATTAGCATTTGATTCTATGGGTGAATTTACCACATTTAGAAAGTAGAACTAAGACAATTTTATTAACTGTTTATTAAGTCACTTAAAAGTAATGGTAATAAACCTATTACATATTCACATAAATAATATATTTTTATGAAAACAATGTACTTTACAGTAAAAATTTAAATTATGTATTAATTCACTTAAAATAATTATATCTTGTATGTGTTACTCTAAGGAATATTTTAATTAAAAACTATATTTTTAAAGACAAAACATTTAGTGAAAGGAGGGTGATTATTTTACATTTTTGCAGATCTTTTAGTGGCTGGCTTAATAGAAGACAGCTGGATTCTCGCATACATTGCTGCAGTCATTCTGTTGTGATATGTTCTTTTGGTGAAAGTATATGAGGAAAAGCTAGCCACGTGTGGATTAGTAGTTGGAAAAGGGAGGAGTGGTTTAGCAGCCATTTCAGGAAATTTTATTCTCCTTTGACATTGCACCAAATGACAAGTGGTAGTTTCCCTTTCTTTCTTAGAAATCAATAATAAAAAAAAAGGTATTTCAACAGAAAACTTTTAATATCGTACTCCACATAAATGTGCTGGCTAGTCTCACTTTAAATTTATGACCGTAAACCTTAAGTGGGCCCTGGGGGGCTGCCTAGCAATCCTCCTCCACTCTCCACTCAGTTCCTTCTCCCTTCTTTGGAACTCTTGCCTCTCATTTCCCTGAGACCATTGCAGTCAGGACGGAGCTTCCATATCCTTGGGCTTCTTCCAAGTTTACCAGCTTGCCTCTGTCTCCATATACTCCACCTTCCTTTCTGTTGCAATGGATTGTCTATGATGCTAAAGGTAGTCTATCC
The DNA here is from genome assembly GCF_902655055.1 of Lutra lutra. Taxonomy (NCBI): domain Eukaryota; kingdom Metazoa; phylum Chordata; class Mammalia; order Carnivora; family Mustelidae; genus Lutra; species Lutra lutra. Next base: position 73,567,499 of record NC_062290.1, on the reverse strand, counting down.
ACCTGTGCTCTGGAGCACAGCCATGAGTACAGGAATTACCCCTTGACAAGTGGTAGTTTCTTTTCCTCCTTTTTTTTTTTTTAAGGCTTTATTTATTTGAGAGTGGGTGAGCTCGAGTGGGGGAGGGGCAGAGGGAGAGAATCACAAGTAGAATCTGCACTGAGCACGGAACCTGACACTGGGATGGACCTCGTGACCCTGACATCATGACCTGAGCCAAAATCAAGAGACAGATTCCCAACCAACAGAGCCACCCAGGAGCCCCAGCAAGTGATAGTTTCTTAAAGATTAGTTGTATTATGAAATCTGAAACTGTATCAAAGAACTTTCATACTCAGTTTCAGGAAAAGTCTATTGGTCTATTTGGTATTTTGAATGGATTTTTTTTTTGCCCATTACACTATTGGTTCACTAAGTTATAGAGATCTTTAAAATTTGACATATTTTATTATAGAACATCAAAACATCCCAACCGTTTATTTCAGCACTGGTCTCAGAAAAACAATTTTAGCAGCTTAAAGATAGAAACATCCCTAAGTACTGGAAAGCTGTCGGCTTCATGATACAGGTACAAATTTTCCAAAATTGTGATTTTTGATCAAAAGCTCAAATTTTGTAATTGGCAACAAATACTGTCCATATGATAGAGTCAAGGGATGGATTCGCTTTTAAATTTTCTGTCAAACACCCAAATCTGTATATGAGTATTTGTCTTTCAGCTTCCTTTCAAGGAAAAATCATGCTTCATGAAAAAAGAAAGTACCTAGTTTAGCTTGAAATTCAAAATTGCACAAGCATTTTTCTCTGAGACAAACATGTTACTTTTTTATGCGTTAACTTCATGCATACTGCCAAATACATCAGACAGAATATGAAAAAGAATCCAGTTAATGAAAGTTATCCTTTTTACTGCTTCATCCAAGACATTTAAAGTGAAACGGGCTTTCCCTCTTTTGAATGTGTGGTAGTAGAGAGTAGAATGACTGCTGGCCCACGAGTACATGTTTGGTGTCCCTGCCTTGACTTGTGCCAACAGTTTTACCCACCATTGCTTTCGTCCCATCAGTCCAAATAGGAATGTAGTGAAAAGCACATGATATCTTAGTATTATAAAAGTAGTTTTGACCTCTGGATCTCCTGAAAAGGTCTCGGGGACTCTAATGCTGAAATATTGGGAAGACAAAGACTTCCATGTTCCTGGAAATCTCCCCAATGCCGACACAGAGTGGCAACAAGATATTAGATGCAATAGCACAATGAAGGCTCCCCAGAGAACTTAGACTTACCGTCTACTGTTGTGAGTATTCTTTATTCCTAGCTGAGCTAACTTGCCAGGAACGGGAAAGTGAGCTCCTGATAAAACCTTTTTTCAGGGCCTGGGAGGATGAGGTAGGAGCTGCAAGAAGTATGTGGTTTGGCAAAGTCCCCGCAGTAGAATGGGCTATGTTGTTCCGATGCTTCTGAAAACCCAGAGGACAAGGGATGTCAGAGGTTACTTTGCCTTGGAACTCTTCCATCAAAGACTTTGTAGCTCTCTGTAGCCCCATTTGGCGATTACAGACCCATCCCTTTATTTGTTAGTCCTACAGAACAACTCTTCCTCCATCCCACCTGAGCTCAAGGTATCAGCAGGAGCTAAATGCTGGGTGGGCTTCCCATGCTCTTGTAGTCAGTCCTGGGCTACTGCTGCAGATGGCTAGCAGGGTCCCTCCCAGGCTCCTAGCGGCCTCCCTTGAAGAACAACACTCTTATGATTGTAGGCGAAATTTGCTTCAAAGCAAAGGACACATGAGGGAAATGGGAGAAGCCAGGTCTGATCCCCTTTGGAATGGGAATTCTGGTAGCATATTGGAAGTTCTGTTTTTGTTGAGGGTCTCTTTGTGGTGTAATTCCGATGGTGTCTTGACTTGATCGCTTAGGATTCACCTTTCTTGGGTCTGCTAACTTGTTTACTGTTCGTCTTCCTGCATTTTTTAGCTTCCCCAAATCTGTGTTATTGTTTTACTCTGAGTCAGCTCTGGGAGGGTAACAATAGACCCCTTTATCTAGTGTTAGGATACTCTATTGGTCATGGTCCATAACCAGACAAATTTGTTGTATTCTGTAAATGAGTACCTGGGGCCACTTTAAATAGTTGTAAAGTTTGTCCTTTGACAGACAAAGGCACCTAACCCAGAAGTAAATGGCGGTTGGCCTCTAGCCAGGCTCTGTTCATTGAGCTGTGCTCCCGCAGGGCTGAATCTGCACCAAATGGGCATCTTTTTCTGATGTCCCCATAGAAGTGTTGTCTTTCTCTAGCTCATACAAAGATACTTTTATAGAGCCTAGTGGCCCTATGGGGACCCACACTGGCCCATCCTGGGTCCTTTGGATGATGTTTTTCCTTCATGACCTGTTCATGTATGTTTTCCTTGGAAAGGCCATCTGTAAGGCCTTCCAGAGACAAATCCCATTGTTTGTGTTCTTCTTGCCCAAAGGAACAGGGCCCTGGAGGAGTGGGCCAAAAGCTGTACTTCCTCCCAGCTGGACAGCTGGACTTTCTTCCTTCTCCACCAGCTAAGTTGCAACAGCTAAGTTCTACCAATTAATCTTCTTCCTGTATCCACATCTAACGCATACCCTTGTACTCAGCAAAAGGAAGGTATTTTTTTTTTTTCTTTGTGAACATGGGAAGGAGTATCTGATCAGCCAGAGACCAAGACACAGCTGGCCAGCACCAAGCACTCACCAGGAGACCATGTGAGTGAGGACATAAATGCGGTTTTGTTTATCACAACCAGATGACCCAGACTATGGCAAGGTCATGCACAGTCCTAGCAGCGACGACTCCTGTTGCTGCTACAGTTCCTGTTGTGCAACCCTTTGTCCAGAGCTGTAGCATGCAAGCAGAATCTGAGACAGGCATGTCAGTCTTCGCCCTGCTCCTTCACGTCAAATAGTGCTCTTAGCCCTCTGCACTTGCTAGTTCTGAAGTGCCTCCAAGACCCTGGGCTCCTTTCACCACTTCCTTTGTGAAAAAGTCTTTAAAAAAGTGTCTTCTGGGAGTATGGTGAGTTTCCTGCCCTTGGCTGATACCCTCATAATCATGAAATTACAGAACTCTGGCGACAAGGAGAAAATCCTGTAAGCTTAGAGATAGAGGAGGGGACGCGTTGGGTGAAGATGTTGGCGGTGAATGATTTTGGTTTTCTTAACAGCAACCAGAGGAAGCCAGAGATTCATGGAGGCTTTTCTTACAAGCTCTGAATGAAAATTATTTCCGACATGGATTCTATACCCAGGAGAGAATCAGTTAACTATGAAATAGACTGAAGATGTTTTCAGATGTGCTGGGTCTCGGGGGATTTACCATCAAAACATTATTTCCTAGGACGTTTCTGAAGGAGATGTTCCACCACAGTGAGAGAGTAAATAATAAAAAGGAAGACATGGGACCTGGGAAAGGTAAAGGAACATGGAGGTAAAGGGACTTCTCAAGGGAAGGAGATCCCAGGACAGCAGCTGTGTAGCTGGTCTAGGGAGCCATTGAGCTCATGGAAACACGTCAGCTAGCTCCAGAAGATAAGGCTCCAAAAGAAGAAATTAATAGATCGCTTCTCGGCCTTTTGGCTAAGACCAAGTGTAGAAGAAATTAACAGAGTCTCAAAAGGAGGTTTAGACCATGGAGAAGAATTTGAAAATGTCTTCGTAGTAACTATACAGCAAACAAAACAAAAAATGCAATTATTAATACTGTGGCAGGTAAAAGTTGTTTAAGAATGAAATAAGTAAGTATAGCTCCACTTCCTGGCTTAATTGCAGGTAATGTCAACACTGTCTGTTGATCTAAGTGCAATTAATACATAAACATATCACGAGTACAGAGAGATAAGATACATGTGATTGTGTGTGTGTGTTAGTGATAGTAGTGATGGTGGAAATGGGAAGAGATGCAGAGGTGCCAACCAGACAATAAATAACATCTAAAACTGAGAAATCAAGAAGTACTATAAACATGCTATTGAGATATATGAAAGTAAAGAATCAGCTGGGAATTCTTTAAAGTGTTTGTTTTTGGGCAGCGGGACATGGGAGAGATCTACGATACAGAGGATTGCTGTTTTTGTTTGTGATTTATTTTTATCTTTGTAACAAACCTTATAAAGTTCTGTGAAGGTATAATTTTGAAAAATATAAAACTAAATTTTAAAATATGTTAAGAAAAAATATTTATAGAGAGTATATGAATGGAAATAATTTTGATTTTAATAATTTTGTTATAAGACAAAAGCAGGGTACAAATTGTATGTCTAGTATAAGCTTATTCATTAAAATATAACAAAACCCAAACCAAATCCTAAACATGGGGAGAAAAAGATGTAAGAGTGATGGGATTCATGTAATTTTTTTTTCCTTTCCTCAAATTTGCCTTATTAATTAATAATCCTTCATAGGATAAAAAACAAAACCATTAACAAGTGGATCTGAAAGCAGAGAGCAGAAAACGCTGTCCCCCGGCTGCTCTGGGCTCGCTCGAGGGCTCTCGCCAGATGGCACGCTCAGCGCCCAGACGGCTCTGGTCTCAGAACCGCAGATGAAAATCCCATTTCCTTCCAGGGCACGGTCAGAGCTCTCCGTTTTCTAATCACACCTCCCTCCTTGACCTCTCTTACCCTTGACCATGGTAGTTTGTTTGTAGTTGTGTTTCCAAAAAAAAATATGTCCAAGTCTTAATCCCAGGTACTTGTGAATGTGACTTTATTACGAAGTAGGAACTTCGTGTATATTGGGAAGTTAAGCGTCTCAAGAGGAGGTCGTCCTGGTTTTAGGGTGAGTCCTGAGTCTACTGACTGGTGTCCTTATAGGAGAAAAGAGGATGGAGTCTCCCCTGAAGGTTTGAGAGGGAGTGCTGCCCTGCCAGCACTTTGAGCTCAGACTTTGGGTCTACAGATCTGTGAGACAATAACTCTGCTGTTGGAAACCTCGAAAATTCATGATAGTCTGTCACGGCAGCTGTCGGAAGCTTCTACAACAGGCTAATAATGCTGATGGAGAAGAAACAAGCCTTGGAGCTCGCATGGTTCTCAGGCACTCCTCTCACCTGCCCATCACCTGCTGTTCCTTGGGCCCTGCACGGTCCTCAGGGCTGGAGGGGAGACTGTGAAGGCGCAGGCGGCTTGACGAAGGCGCTGTGGTCCCTGTGGAAGTATCTGGGCTTCAGCTCATGACCTTGAACAGGCCCCTGAGGGATTGGAAAGACGAGTTCTGTGCTTTGGAAAAAGAGCTCAGGAGCTTGGTGTCACAGGGAGAATGGGTTACAACAGGGACTTGGAAAATGTCAGCGAAGATGGGGGTTTTCACATGGGGAGCTTGGGCCCCTTCATTGTGGTGACTCGGATGGGAGAAACTAGTGATATACGAAACAAAAAATTCAGTGTGTCTGTTGTTTTCATAATATCATTGACAAGAAAGCCAAGCACAAGAAAATCTTGGCTGGTGGAATTATGCAGAAGACAGCGTGAAACAATGTTGCAAGGCAATGGATTTTTAAAGGTTAGTAATAGCATGCCTAATATTTTCTTCGTCTCCTACTATGTACTACCCCAGATGCTTTTTATTTGTTATTTCACTAATTCTCCAACAGCCTTATAAAGAGAGAACTGTTATTACCTCTGTTTGAATCATGAAAATTTTAGGCTTAGATTTGAGGGAGGTCACACAATTTATAAAGGGCAGAGCTGGGATGTTAACTCAAGAGACTGTGCCCCTTAACCTTTACACACTGTTGCATTCCCCCCGAAAAGTTTAGGTAAGTGGACAGTCGAATGGGCCAGAAATTATACAAGTTTGGGTGAAAGCAGTCGCAGTCAGTATGGGTGGGAAAACAGAGGTGAGGCCAATTTCAAAAGTTATGTCTATAGGACTTGGTGACAAATTGAAGGAGAAAGGAGAGGGGGGGAAAAGTGACTTGTCACACAAGCAGAGACTTTAGCCATAATTTTTTTTTCCTTCTGCTTTTGCAATGTCATATTATATTCAGGATTTTGAGTTTCAGATATTAGGAGTGTTGAAGAATCAACACAGTATAATCTGCCTAAAGCAGTTCACTCCATCTCAGGGTACAATAGACCCCAAATCCCACCTGAGCCCCAGACACGATGGAATCCCACAAAACTCTGTCAGTGACTTCTATAGCAGTGATGATAGAAAACTCAAGTGTCCACATGCTAGCTTCTCTCCTGGATGGTTAGACTTCTCCAGAGCCTGTAAATTAATTAACATTTTCACACCATGCAGTTGTGTATCATCAATACCCTTAATTGGAAAATAAGCCTGATTTTTTTTCCCCCTACATAACTTCATCTTGGGAAGTCCTTGGCACATGTTTGGCACCACATTTGTCATTGCCTGTGTTGGTTTCCAGGCATGCAGAATAAAGTATCACAGGTTAGGTGGCTTAAAGAACAGAAATTTATTTTCTCACAGTTGTGGGGGCTAGGAGTCCAGAGTGAATGTTGGAAGGTTTGGTTTCTTCTAAGGCCCCTTTCCTTATCTTGAAGGTGGCGGCCTTCCTGTTGTGGTCTTCCACCGTCTTTCTTTTGTGCATATCTGTGTCCAAATCTCTTCTGATAAAGACATCAGTCATACTGGATTACTGTCCAGCCTAAAGACCTTATTTTAACTTAACTACCTCTTTAAAGACCTTGTCTCCAAACACAATTACATTCTGAGGTACTGGGGGTTAAAACTTCAACATATGAATTTGGGGGTAGGGGGTGGCAGCGGACCTAATCTGGCCCAAGGGCAGAACCATATTCACACTGTATGATGGGATCCAATTTCACAGGCTGTCTGTACAACCAGAAGGGAGCCAAAAGTGACTTCACTACAGAACGCTTAGGGAAATAACCTCCCTCTTCCTCACTGTGTGGCCTGTTTCCCAGGGCTAGCTAGGGGTTTCAGTCATTCTTTGGCTTTCTTGCTGGCCATGGGGAAATCTACATCTGATCTTTGAAAGGGATGAGAACATGGGTGGTGAACATTGCAACCATTTGTTTAGATACAAGTACATGGAGAAGCTGAACGAAATGTTGTGATCTCAGAGGGTGTCTTGGAACTGTCAAGAAACTTTGAAGGTCAGTCCTATGGGGCTGTAGAAATATGCCCCTTGTTCCCCTAGTGCATCTCTCCCTCTGAAAGGTCATCACACATTCATCAATTTGACATCGTGGAAGAGAGATTTCCTCCAATCTTGTTTTTCCATATATGTGGTGCAAAGTCCATTTTTTAGGGGAACTCTTGTGGAGGTATGTATAGATCTCTTAAGAAAACAAAGAAGGGGCAAGTGTTTTGCTACATTTTAATTAAAACATCTATTTTCAACTAATTGGTTTCAAATAAAACAAAACACTATAATAACCTTCTATTGTTTAAACTCCCCCCACCCCACCCCATGGAAGGTTTCTTCTACTTCCTTCTTCAGTGAATGGCCTTCTGTATTTACCTCACCTGTGACCTTCAAAACTGAAACTACTGTCTAGAATTTTCTCTAGAGTTTCACGAGTCTACTGCCAGTTTCCTCGAGTTTTCTCACCACTTGACACCTTATGGCCCTTACACTCAGTATATACATTCAATAGATACAAAACTGAACTTAGTGTCCCTCAGAAATCTGCTCATCCCTCTATGTGCCCTGTCTTGGTTCATGAAATTTAATCACCCAGTGCCTCAGAGAACTTAGAGGTACATTTGCTTTCTTTTCACCCCTCATCTTCCGCATCCAGACCCCAAGTCCTACCAACTTTTGTCTTCGATACATTTGTTTCCTGGCAATGCTTTCCTCTTCATTCTCTTAAATTTAGATCCCAACCAAGCCTCGTGCATTTGCTTCCCTGGGTGTCTCACTGTCTCCCCCATCACTTCCTTCTCCTTTCTTTGGCACCCTAAGCCTATAAAATGAATTTCAACTTCCTTAGCCAAACACTATAGGCTCCCATCCTGGACCTCGCCAATGATCCAGCCTCCTATCCTGAAACACAACATTTGCTACAACTATTTATAAACAACTTACTGTTGTTTCACATAACCTGATGTTCCCTGACTTAATTAAGGTCATGAGCGCATGTGCAGTTTGTCCTTCTGGCAAACTCCCATTTCTCTTGCAAGCACTACATCCTCGGGATGCCTTGTGTGGTCCCCTCAGCCTGGCCTTGGCACTCTTAGCTGTGTGGCTCTTGGCATAGTTTGCAGCTCTTTCATTTTACTTTATCAGCTGAACGTGACCTGTTTCCTTATCTGTCTTATGTATCAGAGTTCCAGTTCCTTCTACTCAGGGACAGTTTTATCACCCTTTGTGCCTCTAGCATCCAGTCAGTGCATGACACATGGCAGTCCCCTTAAGTATACTGAGACAATGTGAAAATGCTTTGAAAAGTTTTAAATGTGATGGAAGTAGAAGGAATTTTTGACAACGTTGTCACTTAAACATCTGTCATGAGTTATTGTATTATCGTAAGAAGAGTGATGAAATCAGGGTTAGGAGTTTCGAGTGCCTGTCCTGTGTTAGCCTATAGTAGTTAATTTCCTCAATTGTAAGCTGGGGATAGTGATCGTGTCTAAGCCAGCCACTTGTGAGAATCAACTGTGATAAGGTGGGCAAATTTTATTTCTAAACTATAAATATTCTGTGAAAACATATACTATGAACTAATAATGGCTATGCTCAAATCTTTCTAAAACTGAATGTATATATTTGTATTTGTATGTGTGTATATATATATGTACACAAAAACATACATATATGTTTTCGTACTTTGTCTTGACTACTTTCCCTTGAATGGTGACATAGTAATTTCCTCATTTTTGAGGGAGAACAATTAGGTTTTTGGGGTAAGATTGGGTCTCAGTGAGATGCTCATCATCTATCAGTGTAATTAAATGTAGAATTATGTATCAACATTGAGCCTGTTCTCAGAAATCGCAGAAGAAAAGTTAGGTCCTGTTTGGGTTGAGAGAATTATTCAAGCTAGAAAAAAATTTGTGGGTGAAAGACCTGAGCAATATTTTTATTTTATCGGAAAGAACCAGAACCTTTTGGTATGTTGAGAAAAGGTGGGAGTTAGTACTGATTTTTGAATCTAGGAATGAAGAAGAGCCTCTTTACCCATCCCATCAACATTTTCTGATTTTACACCCGTTGCAGAGGAAGTGTTCAGTTATTAAGGTGACCACACCTCCCATTTTGTTCAGAACAGTCCTGGTATGTCCTTCTGTCTTGGTAGAAACAATTAAGCATCCCTTTCATTCTCTAGACCATCCCCATTTGGATAATAAATCATAGGTATATGTTCATCATAACCCCAGTATACATATTGGTGAACAAATGAATGGATGGCTGAATGAATTCCCAGCTTCATCCAACATGAGGAAAATAAAGATAAACATTTCAACTGTAGTGTTTTGCCTGGAAGCATAATTCAGCCAAAGAAATAGATTCAGATTCCATAATATAGAAAAAGTGGAAAGACGCCTCTTCCCTCCTCACTTCTCTTCTCTGGTCTCTAAACTTTCCCCATTTCTTCTTTAAAAAATTAGCATAGCGATAAAGCCTGACAAAGCCGCGGAGCCATCAAGGATCAAGAGAGGGAGAAGCTATTGAGATAGAAACAGAGAGGTTCCAAGGATCCCTAGATTTCAGTGTTCTTATCTTATTATGTGTGATTTTAACTTTAACCTGGTGATGAGATTTACATTTACTTCTAGAATTAACATCGGTTCCATTTGATCAATAATCTGAGTTGCCTTAATCTGACTTTTAAGAATGGGATCGATATTATTTATAGTTATGGGTATATTCTGTTTGTCCTTTGACCTTTCCATTTCAGAACACCCAGAGGTCATGGGAAAACAAGTCCTCTAATGTGGCTAAGATAAACACCTGTTGACCCCTCGGGAGACTGGCTGGGAATCAATGCGCATTTATAGCAGTTCTTTGAGCAGGAACTCTAGGGCTCCTTTGGCAGGAGCTCAGGCAGGTAGAGCAGCAGCTCTCCTGGGGACAGCAAGTGTGACACAGCCATCCAATTAGCATTAGCAGAAGCTGTCTGGCCCGGGAGCCTGCTGCGGGCTCCAGAAAGCCGGCTCCAGCCACAGGCGATCTTGCTCCCAGGTATTTACTTAACACCCTTGAGCCAAGACAAAGGAAAGTTTATGGGGTAGGATCTTGCTAAGGGAACAAATGCCTAAGGGAATGGAGGAAGCTAATTAAGGAGGAAAATCAGAATCCCGCTGGGCTTTCATTTCCTTAAGCGCTCCACTCAGAGGCTGGTTCACCTGGCCCAGCAGATGTCATTTTGTGGTCCTACTCTGGGTGCAAATCCCCACCAAATGTCAGCCTCCCATATTTGAGAACACCCCACAAGGACAGGGAGGGTAATAGGGCTTCCGACCTCAGATCTGGGATGCAGCAAATACAGATAGGGCACCATGACTGAGAATGAAAGGAGAGACTAAGTGATCTCATTTACTTATGGAATCTAAAAAAGTGAGCTCCTTGGGGCTCCTGGGTGGCTCAGTAGGTTAAAGCCTCTACCTTCGGCTCAGGCCCTGATCCCAGAGTCCTGGGATCAAGCCCCACATCCGGCTCTCTCCTCAGCAGGGAGCCTGCTTCCTCCTCTCTCTTTGCCTGCCTCTCTGCCCACTTGTGATCTGTCAAATAAATAAATAAAAATCTTAAAAAAAAAAAAAAGTGAGTTCGTGGAAGCAGAGACTAGAATGCTGGGTGCCAGGGGCTGGGCTGGGGAAAATGAGGAGATGCTGGTCAAAGGGTCTTAACTGGGGGCACCTGGGTGGCTCAGTGGGTTAAGCCGCTGCCTTCGGCTCAGGTCATGATCTCGGAGTCCTGTGATCGAGTCCCGCATCGGGTTCTCTGCTCAGCAGGGAGCCTGCTTCCTCCTGTCTCTCTGCCTGCCTCTCTGCCTCTCTGCCTGCTTGTGATCTCTCTCTGTCAAATAAATAAATAAAATCTTTAAAAAAAAAAAAGGGTCTTAACTGCCAGCTATAAGATGATTGTGTTCTGAGGACTTTGTGTACTGCACAGTGACTAGAGTTAATACCATATTCTGTCCTTGAAAGGTGCTAAGAAAAATACATCTTAAATGTTCTCAGCCAGACACATGTATACAGAAAAGTGTAACTATTATGTGAGATGGTGGATGTGTTAATTAGCTTGATAGTGGCAACCATTTGACAAAGAGAACATACATCAGGTCATCACACTGTGGCCCTTCATGGAAGAAGCATGGGCTTGGGGGAGGGGGAGGTCTGCCGAGTCAGGTGCTAAGGGTGGAGGAAGGCAGGTAGATGTGAAGACAAGGGCTCAGACTGTTGATGGACTCCTCCATGGGTTCTATCTTCTAGCTCTGCCTGCCATCCCCATGCATCATGAAGAATGTCACTCCATAAACAAGGCTCGGTGACATTGAGAGGTCTCTTGAGCTCCTGAATGGAGAGCTCAACGTCTTGCTTAGAACCTGACTTTTTAGAAAAAGAGGTTTCCGTTCTGTAATCTGAAATTGTTTCAGGGGATAGAGGTCTGATTTCAGCGTGGCTGAGCGTCGCCTCCCAAGCGACTTGTCCGTGCTTGTTCTGATAGCGTAGCAAAGTGAACATTTGTTGGGACGATTAGTCAGCGAACGGGAAGGTGTAGACTGGTTGCAATCGGGTCCAGGGAGACAGACCCAGATCTTAGCCATTGCTCTGTCCCTTTCTAGAGTTTCCCATAAGGGAAGTGGAACTAATAACAATTAGGGATTTAATGAGATTTAAACCCATGTGTTTTCGTAGTAAGCTCTCGAATGAGACTAAATGGTTTATGAATGGATTTGTTAGGGAAAATGAATCACTGTTGTTCTCACTTACACCGTCTCTAAGGAGTTATCATTTGGTCAATCATTGACAAATTGTGGTTTTGCCTGATTGTGTTCCTGTCTGCAAGCTCTTGCATGATAGACATAAATCTCACTAAGCCTCCTAGCACTGGTCACGACCCCTGAGATAAGTCTTCTGAGGTATAGATTAGACAGATTCCACCATCATAGTAAAAATAATCTCTCTCTGTTTTTTAAATTTCTATGTGCCAGGGAACATCATAATGTTTGAACTGTCAAGAGTAGATGTTTGTCCTTCATTAAGAAGATCAGATAAGCAGAATTCATCAGGGGAGTCTTTAAAATTGCAAGCCCATTGCCCCTGCCACAGTGATTTTTCCCACCACCTTTACTGAGGATAGTTGACAAAAATAATGTGTATTTAAGGTATACAATATGATAATATGATATACATACATATTGTGAAACGATTGCCACACTCAAGCTTATTAACACATCCATCACCTTAAATAGTCACCTTTGGGGGCGCCTGGGTGGCTCAGCGGGTTAAGCCGCTGCCTTCGGCTCAGGTCATGATCTCAGGGTCCTGGGATCGAGCCCCGCATCAGGCTCTCTGCTCAGAAGCCTGCTTCTTCCTCTCTCTCTGCCTGCCTCTCTGCCTACTTGTGATCTCTCTCTGTCAAATGAATAAATAAAAATCTTAAAAAAAAAAATAAATAAATAAATAAATAGTCACCTTTGTGTCGGGGGGGGGGCGGTGAAAACACTAAGGATTTACTCTCTTAGCAGCTTTCTAGTATAGAATACAGTATTATTAAATATAGTCTCCATACTGTACATTAGATCCCCAGATCTCATTCATCTTATAACTGGAAGTTTATTACCTTTGACCAGCATCTCCCCATCTTCCCCATTCCTACCTAATCCCTGGCAGTCTTGTCTGGTTTCTGTTTCTGTGAGTTGAGTTTTTTAGATTCCACATATAAGTGAAATTCCAGACTGTCTGTCTTTCTGTGTCTGGGTTATTGCGCTTAGCATAATGTCGTCCAGGTTCATCCATGTGGTTGCAAATGACAAGATTTCCTTTTACGGCTGTATAATATTCCATTTTCTTTATCCGTTTATTCATTGCTAGGCATTTAGGTTGCATCTGTATTTTGGTCACTGTGAATAATGCTGCAATGAACATGGGAGTGCAGACATCTCTTTGAGATACATATTTCATTTCCTTGGGATATATACCCAGAAGTAGGCTTGCTGGATCATGTGATAGTTCTTTTTTAATTAGTTAAGGAAACTCCATAGTAGTTTCTTTTTTTTTTTTTAAAGATTTTATTTATTTATTTGACAGAGAGATCACAAGCAGGCAGAGAGGCAGGCAGAGAGAGAGGAAGAAGCAGGCTCCCCGCTGAGCAGAGAGCCCGACACGGGGCTCGATCCCAGGACTCTGAGATCATGACCCGAGCCGAAGGCAGCGGCTTAACCCGCTGAGCCACCCAGGCGCCCCTCTATAGTAGTTTCTATAAAGGCTGTACTAATTTACATTTCCACTAGCAGTATACAAGTGTTCTCTTTCTCTACGTTCTCACCAACATTTGTCCATTGTCTTTTTTTTTTTTTTAGATTATGTATGTAATGTATGTATTTATTTATTTGACAGACAGAGATCACAAGTAGGCAGAGAGGCAGGCAGAGAGAGAGGTGGAAGCAGGCTCCTTGCTGAGTAGAGAGCCCGATGCGGGGCTCGATCCCAGGACCCTGGGATCATGACCTGAGCCAAAGGAGAGGCTTTAACCCACTGAGCCACCCAGTCTATTGTCTTTTTGATAATAGATGTCTGGGGGTACCTGGCTGGCTCAGGTGGTAGAACACATGACTCATCTTGGGGTTGTGAGTTTGAGCCCCACAATGGATGTAGAGATTATGTAAAAAAATTTAAAAATCTGATAATAGATATCCTCACAGGTGTCAGTTGATATCCGATTGTGATTTTGATTTGCAGTTTCCTGATCATTAGTGATGTTGCATAGGGATTCAAACTGTCATTTGATTTGTAAGAATTCAACGTACAGTTGTTCACACACTTTGCTTCTATAAGGCGAGATGCACTGGTGGATTTGGGGTTTTGAACACTGTCCTTTCAGGTTGAGCGCTTCTGTTTCTTCTCTTTCTTAATCTGGTGGGTCACAAGGGAAAGGGAAAACCTCAGGACCCTGGGAAGTAGCAATTAAAACCCTAGAAGTTCTTCCTCTCTTGAGGCTTCCAAGATGGAGCTCACTGTGATCAGAAATGCTGTGGTCTTGGGCAACATGGAGTTGCTCGGATAGGAAGTAGCATGTACAGACAGCCTTGATCTTCACAGCTCATTCTTGGGAATCGTGCCATCCAGTGCCATCTTTCTCTTAGTGACCTTTGGGGCTCCATCTTTTGCTTTGCCTCCATAACTTCTCTCTGCTCCCTCACCTTGAGCTCTGGGCGCTTACAGGCTCCCCTCTTTCTCCTTATCCCCATCAAAGTCTACTCTCTGATTCTTCTGTCACACTAGAGCAGTGATTTTCAAACTATGACGCAAAGAGCACACATGTCCGAATTCCAGCCGGGGCTTGTAAAAAGTGCAGATTCCGGAACCCATTCCTGACTTACCAAAGGAAACTCTCTGAAACTGAGGCACAGGGAATCCACATTTTTAAGACGCAACACGGTGGTTGCCTTTGCACATTAATGTTTCATAGCCTATGTTGGAAAATAGCTAAAGTGTTACCTCTTCCAAGGAGCCTAAATTTTTGACAGAAATTGTCATTACACTGAAGGCTATTAAAGTAAAAGAAGAAAAAGAATTTCTATAGCAGTGGTCCTCAGCCTTGAATTTATATTAAAATCCCTGGGAAAGTTGTTGTTTTTTCATGAAAATGAAAAAACAAAAAGCCATGCCCGGGCCACGCTCTATCAGAATCGCTGGAGGGAGGGTCCATGCATTACTGTTTTTAAAAAAGCTTTCCAGACCATTCTAATATAAAGCCCAGGGTGAGAACCACTGCTCTGAAGATTGTAGGAGGGGGTCAGGAAAATCAAGCAATGTCTCACACTGAGTTTTCCTTTGAAGCACGTAGAGGTTTTAGTAAAGTGAAGATTCTGATTCTGTGGAATCCAGATGTTGCCTGAGATTTGCATTTCTTATGAGCTCCTCAGACCATACTTTATATCACCAAGCAGTAGAGACCTCGTTTTCAAACTCTGCTGCACGTGAGAATCAGCAGGGGATGTTACAACGAGCTGATGCCTGGGCTCACTCTAGAGCAATGAAGTCAGAGTTTCCGGGAATGGGTCCCAGGCATGAGTAGTTTCTGAAGCTTCCCAGGTGATGCCATTGTACAGCAAGGGCGGGGAACCAGTGCTGGAGAGGGCTAGCAGATACATGGAACTCCCAAAGAAGGCAGGAGGTTTTAACCACATTGACCCCTAAGGAGCAGAAGAGATTTAACCCTTAATTGATGTTGTCACAATCTAGCACCACTGAATTTTTAAATCCCAATTTGTTTCACTTGGTTTATGGGAACATTATTCTCTCTTAAGATTCCCACACTCACCTCTACGCACCTCCCTTGTTCTACCTTCACGGTGAGCGCGTGCTTCTGCCATTTCCTGGTCCCCAGCATGACCAGGGTTGCGGGGGGGAGCTCCACACCCCCTTATTCTGTTGTATCGCATTACTTTGCTCAGACATGGGCTGTGCTGACTTTCTAAATAAGACACGACAAGCCCCCAATTTAAAAACGTGAGGTCATAGGAAATCTTTTTAAACAAATAATTTGGTACTCATGGAAACAAGAAGCTTAATGACATCCTCTAAGAACGTTGTCTGGAGAGACACTTCCCACAGCTCTCAAATGGCTCCTGGTTATCAGTTGCTGGGAGCATCCCAACTGGCTGGAAGGGGATCAGTTTGATGCCATGGAAAAGCTGCTAAATGGAGAATTTTAGAATTTCGCTCCATGTTCAATTCCATAGGGACAGATATTTCACTTTTTCCTCGGTGATCTAATAGCGAATTTTTGATTTGCAAACAAGTCTAAAAATAAATGCATGTCTCAACACTCTTTAGTTTGACCTTCATTTTTTCCCTCAGGGTGTGCTAAGATGGGTCCCATCTAAGTTCCTTATGTGAACCCTATTGCTTTTCTCCCAAGATTATTCCAGCAGGTGACATACCCAGGGAAGACTTACCTCATGACTTTGTATCTCCTGTAGGAGGTGACACACAAGCTTTCTGCTTTCTTTGAGTCTTCTGGGTTTTTGTCCTGGGATAAAGGTCTTAGCACTATATTCCTATTTCAGTTTTATAATTGTTTTCTGCACATTTACTCTGTCACAACCAGAAGAAGTCTTCCAATTACCTTTTAAAGAAACTTAAAAAGCAGAAAAGGTCTTTTCATATTTATTGCCACATTTGCCATTTTACTTCTGTATTGACCATCTTTAGTTTTACTGCCCTTTATATTTTGTTGTCTTTTATATGCAGTTAATAGGATTAATAAAAATTAATCCTATTAACTGCATAAGGAATCATTAGGTTCTCAGAGGCACAACTAATGTACTCTTGAATTTCTGGTTCCTGGAAAATATGAGATAATAAGTGTTTGCTATTTTACACTGCTAAATTTTGGGTTAATTTGTTACACAGCAACACATAACTAATATGATACTTTAATGTAGTTATAATCACTGCTTTAAAGTCCTTTATTGGAGGCAACTGGGTTACTCAGTCGGTTAAGCATCTGACTCTTGATCTCAGCTCAAGTCTTAATCTCTGGGTTGTGAGTTCAAGACCCATGTTGGGCTCCATGCTGGGTACAGAGCCTACTTTAAAAATAATAATAATAATGACGTCCTTTTGTGCTCATTCCATCAAGTCTTTCATCCATGGATTTGTTTCTATTCCCTGATTTTTCTCCCTGTTTTATAATAAAAGTTCCAAATGGGGGAAAAAAAACAACAAGAATTTTCCTACTTTTTGACACATACATTTTTTTAAAAATTGTGGTAAAGCATACATAACATGAAATTTACCATTCTAACTATGTTAAAGTGTACAATTCAGTAGTATTAAGTATATTCATAGTATTATGCAAACCTCACCTCTATCTAGTGTGAGAACAATTTTTTTACCCCAAAAGAGAACATATACCCCTGGGGTATATGTACATATACCTTAATGGGGTATACCTATATACCTATTAAGCAGTCATTCCTGATTTCCTCTTTTCCCAACCCCCCTGGACACCACTAATCTGCTTTCTGTCTCTATGGATTTGCTTATTCTGAATATTTCATATAAATGGAATCAAACAATATGTGATCTTTTGTGTCTGGCTTAATACAATGTTTTTAAGTTTTCATATCATAGTATGCCTACATCAGTACCTCTTTGTTTTTATGGCTGAATAATATCCCATTGAATGGACATACCACATTTGTTTATCCACATATTGGTTGATGGACATTTGGGTTGTTTCCACTGTGGCTAGTGTTGTTATGAGCCTTCATGTACAAGTTTTGTTTGAACATCTGCCTTCTTTTGTATATATCTCAGAGTGGGATTTCTAGGTCAAATAGTAATTCTGTTTAATTCACTGAAAAACCACCAAACTGTTTTCCTGCAGCAGCTATAGCACTTTCTATATCCATTGGCGATATGAAAATTTCTCAATATCGTTGCCCTTGTTATTTTTCATACTGTTGTATTAGGGCCATTCCAGTGGGTGTGAAGTAGTATCTCATTGAAGTTTTGATTTGCATCTACCTAATTCCTAATGATATTGAGCACATATAATTTTTATTGGATTCCGGACATTGTGATGATTGCCTTGTTGAGTGTCTTGTGTTTGTCACCTTCCTTTAATCTGTGCTGGATTTTATTCTGGAAGGCAACTTACTTCTGGATATTGTTTGTCCTTTCAAGGCATTTCTAAAGCTCTATTAGAGCATGTCTAAAGTAGCCTTTGCTCCAGGGCTAAGCCCTGTTCTTAAGGTGTAGCCTTCTGCAGATTCTAACAATGCCTTGAGTGTTCAGTGAGGTTTCTCCATTTTGGTTGGGCAGATTGAAGTGTTTCTTAACTCTGTGAAGGCTCTTGTAGTTGTTCAGCTTACAGCTTCATATAAGTACTCCTTGCCTACCAGTTACTCTTGTGTAGTCTCATGCTTTAAATAACACAGTTTATTATCTGGTCAGACATTCAAGGCAATCCCCATGCAGATTTATGGAGCAATTTATTTATACAACCCCTTCCTTTCTGGTGCTCCATAAAAATTCTATCCAGTTGAAAAAAAAAATTCTAGCTAGTTTTGCCGCCCTGAACTCTGGTCTCTGTGTCCTCAGGTTATTAAGACCCCTGTGCTCTGCCTGGATTCTTCCTCCTGTCAGTGTCTGGTAAATGCCTCCGTACAGGAAGCTGGGGTCATCATAAGATTCAATTCATTTGTTTTTCTTCTGTTAGGTGTCACAATCCTGTGCCAATTGTATGTTGTGTAGAAATAGTTGTTTTATACATTTTGTCCAGTTTCCCAGTTGTTTACTGTAGGAAGGCTAGTTTGGGATATCAGTTACTCTGTCCAAGTAGTTCCTCTGGCCAAAAGTAGACCTATAATTTTTTTTTAAGGTATTATCTCATAAGAGCTAGGAAGCTTCTTTCCCAAAGTTCAGCTCAGATGCAAACCTCCAATGCCTCTCATTAGTCATAGTGAAGTAATGAATTTGCTTGTATCTGAACCAGTCTCTTTGGTTATCAGAGTATGATTATTGTAAATCAGTCACTAGGGCAAGGCGGTCTTAGGCCTTGATTTCCTTAATCCAATCAAGATTCACCCTTGAAGCTGGAGGTGGAATCAGGTGACCTCTAGAGTATTTGAAATCTGTGAGTCAGGGGTATACTCATGAATGAGAACTATGGATAATGTTAGGGTAGCAGAGGTGGGGATTGGATTTTGGGGTAGGCAATTAGCAAATATTCACTACATCCATTTTATCAATGGTAAGTGGAAGGACAGAGCAGGTAGGTAACCGGATCTGACATCCAGGTTTAGTCAGGGACTGAATTAGGACTTACGTACACCCTAACCCATTTGACTCCAAAGGCAATGTGGATGAGAGAGCAATGTAATTAAATAGATTTTATTAATTTTACAACACCGGTGTACCTTCTCTTATTTTAATTCTTCCATCAAGCTATTGGGTTAAGCAAGGCAGGTATTGGATGAGGAAACTGTATTTTAGAGGTGAGGAAACTGTATCTCAAAGAAATAAAGCGATTAAAAAATGCATGGCTTGTGCAGAACTGGGATTCAACCCACGCCCCTGTACTCTTTTCATGGAATATGATCATTCCAATATTTGTTTAGTAATTTAGCCTAGTTTTTTATTTTTTCCATTTCCCTTACCTGTTAAAGAGAATAGATTCCAGAACTTCACTGCGAACCATTTGGTTTTCGTTTCTTAATTTTACAGCTGAGTTCCTTTCACTGGGAGTCACAAACCACATAAAGAAAGATAAAATAATGTGTTTGTTTTTTTCCTTTTCTTGGTGAAAGGCTTTGGCTCATGGGATAAGTTCGCTTTGTTTGGCAACTTGAGATAACCAGAAATTGATTACTTGAATCATTTTAATCTCTTTATCATTTTAATCTTTTCATGCAGAATTAAAGATGGTCATAGGTCGGCGACTACAGGCGAGAAGATCACTGTACATGCTTTTTCTAAAAGCAAAGAAAACAAGTGGAAGACAGTATCTTGGAAAGAATAAGGGCTTTGGAATCTGGGAGACCTGAACTAAATCCTGCCTCACTACTTAGTCATTAAACTATTGTAAGCCTCAGTTTTCTCAGCTATAAAATGGGGATATTAATAAGTAATTGGAAGGGTCATTTTTAGAATTAAATGAAATAAGGAAGGTTCCTATGTAGCACCACCACATAGTGAATGACAGCTATTATTATTACTACAGAATAGAGAATTACAGAAAATTCTGGTGCTCCAAGAGTAGTGCATTAACATTTTTATCTTTGTCAGATCCTTTCTTCCAGGCTTATCAGTATATCAAGAAGAGAATCAGCGTCCAAAGTCTTAGAAAAAACAAGTTGGACTGAAATGGTTAATTTCTCTTAGCCTGAAAACCATAGTAGACTTGAACCCCTTCGTGTAGAACAGTGACCCAGGATATCTGAGTTGTTCCCTGGCTTTGTGACCTTGAACATCTTTCTGTGCTTCAATTTCAACATCCATAAAATGAGAATTATGATAATGAATGTGTCCACTTACATGGAAATAGAACAAAATGAGGTAGGGGACACCTGGCTGGTCCAGTCGGTAAAGCATGCATGTAACTCTTGATCTTGGGGTTGTGAGTTCAAGTCCCACATTAGGTGTAGAGATTACCTACTAATAAAATCTTTATAGATGAAATGAGATAACCTATATAAAACAGTCTATGACTGACACCTACTAACAACTCAAAAAGTGCTGTTTTATATTGTTCAAATTGGATAAGAACCTGAGGTAGAGAATGAAGATAATTTATTGGTTCTCCATGAACTCTGCATTTAATTCTCAATATGTAGGCTTTCCCAGCCACATGGAACAATTTATTAGCTTCTCCTGAATGCCTATACTATCTTTTTCTCTTTTCCTTTTATCTTTATGTATTTTATTTTTAAATCTCTCAAGAGCTGGACTATCCCTGGAAGCTGGACTGTGGAGAAGCCTCCTGAAGGTGTAACAGGCAAATGTTATGCAGCACAGACCGTTTCTGGACAGAGGCTGTGAACCCTTAAAGAGGGTGGCAAAAATGTCTGAGTTAGAAAATGCAGCCGGCAGAGGAAGGTGAGAGATATGGAGTGGAGGCCAGGAGGAACTTGGGGAAATAGTGTTCAGTGCAATGATGTGAGGCAAAGCTTTGAAGAAACTGTGAGAACTCGAGGCTTCAGGGGAGGAATAACAGCATATTTCTAGGACTGAGAGTGGAGAAGCCGGTAAAGGTACTTGAGATCAGATAACACATCCATCCAGTGGCAGCCCAGTGTGATGCCCAGCGGGAAACAGAGGAGTCTCAAAAGGGTCCACTACCCGACATCTGGGAAGGAAGTGCCATTTATTGAACAACTCTTGTAGGCCACTTAGTGTCAGAGACTTGTCACGGCAGTTAATCCTCACAGCAACTGTGCAGGGCGGGTACTGTTATCAAATCCACTCTAGTTCTAGTCAGTTCCCCAGGTCACATGACTCGTCACCGTTAGAACTAACCATCCTGTATCATTCAGTTTCACACAGTTACCTTCCTTTCTGTAAAACCTGTGGAATAATTCCACTGGAGATGGCAGCAGATTTATATAAGCAGAACTTTGGTAGACGAGATGGTAAGCATCAGCTCAGTAAGAGACTACATCCAGCAGACGAAGAGAAATAGAGATAGTAAATTTGGTATAATGAGAGTAATTACTGATAAGCTAGGAATCCTATGCACTGCAAATGCCAACTTGGAAACTATCTAGATTTTTTAAATTATTATTCAAATGATTACCCCATGCATTAAACTAGTTTATAATGTAGAATTTATACCTCTTCCCTTCCCCTTGCCCCGAACATGAGAGCACTCCCAACCATAGCTGGATTCTTAGGAATCTGGGTTTAAGGAGTTTTTCAGAACTCTTAAGGAAACCATGTAGTTGAGTAAGCACTTTGCAATTTTCCACCGAACCTCAAGGAGTTCCTGCTGGTCACATATGGTGGCCTCTGGGAGCTCCGTCTCTTCCCTTCAGCTGAGAACAGAAGAAGGGTATTTACCAATCTGTAAAATCCATCCAGGTGCTTGACTTACCTTGGAATCAACTCCCACCTCAACAAATTCAGTCTAATGAGAGAGATCTGGGCTAAGGTATTCAGGTTCTCTGCCTCCATATGCTCTAGAAAAGTGGAGGGGGGGAATCTTTCACCCCTAAGACTTTCCTTTTAACTGGTTCCTTCTCTAAATAAACACTGGTCAGACAAAGTGACCTCAGATTTGGCCTGAGGCCTGCAGAATATTCTCCTAAAAGCAGAATTCAGGGCTCCAAATCATCACCCTCTGAAAAGAGCTCACATGGATCCTTCTGAGGATCTCTGGAGACCCTCGGGGATAGACATTTTTCATCGGATCTCACAAAATTCTTTTTTTTTAAATTAAAGATTTTATTTATTTATTTGAGAGAGAGAGAGCATGAGAGGGGTGGGGAGGGACAGAGGGAGAGGAAGAAGCAGACTCCCCACTGAGCAGGGAGCCTGATGAGGGTCAGGATCTCAGAAGCCTGAGATGACAACCTGGGCTGAAGGCAGACGGTTAACCCACTGATCCACCCAGGCACCCCGATCTCACAAAATGCCTTTTTTTTTTTTAAAAGATTTATTTATTTATTTATTGGACAGACAGATCACAAGTAGGCAGAGAGGCAGGCAGAGAGAGAGAGAGGAGAAAGTAGGCTCTCTGCTGAGCGGAGAGCCTGAGGTGGGGCTCGATCCCAAGACCCTGGGATCATGACCTGAGCTGAAGGCAAATGATTTAACCCACTGAGCCACCCAGGTGCCCCATGATCTCACAAAATTCTTATCGATGACATCAACTTCGCTTCTTTACTTTCCTACAGGCTATGAGTGATGTACTATCAGCTCTTTTGAAAGCTACCCAGCCCCTACAACTAAGTTTGTATTTTCCATATCTGTAGCACCTGCCCTTTGTCTGGGTCAGTTTCCAGAATCACCTTCTACTTAAATTAGCTGTTTCTTTAGCTTTTCTATGTCTTTTCATAAATGCTTAAACCAACAAGTCAATAGAACTATTCTCTTAAAGATTTCCCTCTGAGGTGGGTTCCACAGTTACACCATTTTTCTGGGTGGACGACACATTTTCTTGGTAACTGCTTTCTACCAGCCAACCCCAAATAGGGTTTTCCTGTGACTGATTGCTCAGGGGTTCCGGGAAGTTCTTCTTGCTTCTTCCTTTGTCCCTGGAGCAAGGCATTCATTATGTTAATGCCCCCCCTCTATCAGGGTATTGGTTCAGGGAGAAGTATGGGATAGAAAGAATGCTGTAGTTCTCCCCTAATAGGAAGTTCTTGGTCACATTCCCGAATAACTTTTTCCCTGATACCTAACTCATCTGAACCTGGGAAGTATCCAGAGAACCAGCTGCCCCATGAAAGTCTTCTACCAGTAGGATTTTGATGTGTTCTCATTTTCTACTTTGGACTTGTCTTTCCCCCAGGATCTGCCTTTGAGAGAACCGAGGTGGAGATGAGAAAGTTGGGATCTGATTCCCTGTGGCCTGGGAGGTTGGGGGAAGCATGTTGAGGATCTGTCTAGGACTAGGTTGATTCTCATGTGTGACTGAGCCGTTTTTTCCCCCAGGAAATAGGAGGCCTAACACAAAAAATAATGTTTGGCTTTTATAAGTCACTCCAAAAATTTAATGAGACTCTAGTACAGAACTGACGTGGACAGTGCTGAGATGGTATCTTTTAGTCAATGACCAGTCCCTGTGGGCACGGTTTGGACTGAAGTCCCCGGTGAGCAAGAAGAGGGAGTGAGTGAGAGAAAAAGCTGATGAGGAGAGAGAAAGAGTGACAGGTCCCAGATTGCCTTCGTTTTCCTTTCTCTGGCTCAGGGTGGGAGGGGAACAATAATAATCTTAGGAGTCTACCCGTGTTACTACCTCAGGGCAACAGATGCGGAATCCTTAACAGTAGGGAAAAATAACGGAAAGTGGACATCTTTTGGAAAATTTTAATTCGTGGAAAGTGCAGAGAGAGTTGTAGGATTTCTTGTTCATCCTACCCGAAGTATTCCTTTACTGCCTTCTGCACCTGCCAATTCTTTTAACCCACAGTCTAATACGTGGTGCACTTCAAAGTAAAATTGTTCAAACACAAAACCAAAAATAGCACGGCCACATAACTCAGGCAAATTTGAGAAAGTTATCTTTCTCACACATTGTGTCGGTTTGGAAAAAAATAGAAGGGCAAAACTTGTGGAGAACTTGATGTTTTGGTGTGAGAATAAATTTAAACGGGGGGCAGAGGTCGTGACCTCCAGGATTTCCTACCTGAGGAGAGGGAAGGCATCAGCTTCCTCCTCTCCTCTCCTCAGGCCAAGTGCTTGACTGAAATTATTTCTTGCTGAACAGCCGCTGAGGGAAGGGGGATCCCATACTTTCAGAGCTTAATTCCTAACTAAAATACTGTTCTCTCAAAGTTCTGGCAGTTCTTTGTTTTATGTGGGTAAGTAGGGGTCGGGGTCGGGGGGAGACATTCCTTAGTTTTGGGAAGACCACCACAAATACCTTATTTTGGGTTGGAAAGCAGAGACAACATGCGGTTGCCAGGAACTAAAATCCTCTGTTATTCCTATAAAAGGTTGACTTCACTGTGGGCAGAGTTGGATCTTTGCAGATTTTATTTCCTTTAGGAAAATACTGCTTTTCTAAAATACTGCTTTTTTTTTTTGGACTGCGCTGTTATTGAAAATTGTTATTCTTATGAAGTGTATGTGTATGTTTGTGTGTGTGTGTGTGTGTGTTGTCACAGTTATCCACAGGCCATATATACATGGGATAGTACATATTATGTATTTTATACGTTATTTTATATTTGGTATATGTTATATATATTGTTATACATGGTTTATATTATGCATATGAAATATACAGTATACATGTAGAGTACAATTTGTTTAATGCAAATCAATTGTCAACTAAGTCAGTGAGGGTTCAGGGAATTTCTGAAGAGACCTCGAAAGAAGGCCACGATTTCAGGAGCTCTTAGCACACAGAAAAGGGTCAGAACTTGACAAATGGTACTGGACAGTGGAGCATAAACTGATTAGCATCAAAGAGGGGGACATGGGGACATTAGGATAAGAGGGTAGCCAGAAGTTTGGTCTGAAAGACATGAAGATGCTTTTTTTTTTTTTTTTAAAGATTTTATTTATTTATTTGACAGAGAGAGATCACAAGTAGACGGAGAGGCAGGCAGAGAGAGAGAGGGAAGCAGGCTTCCTGCTGAGCAGAGAGCCCGATGTGGGACTCGATCCCAGGACCCTGAGATCATGACCTGAGCCGAAGGCAGCGGCTTAACCCACTGAGCCACCCAGGGGCCTGACATGAAGATGCTTTGAGAGAGTAGTCTGGTCTGAATTAAAGAGGGGGAATTAAGCAGATAGTGCCAGACTCTGGGTGCAGTGAGTTATGTGAGTTGCATAAACGAATAGGCCTGAAGCTTAGAATCTGTAATAGGATCTGTATTTTATTTTATTTTTTTTTAAAGATTTTATTATTTATTTGACAAAGAGATTACAAGCAGGCAGAGAGGCAGGCAGAGAGAGAGGAGGAAGCAGGCTCCCTGCTGAGCAGAGAGCCCGATGCGGGGTCGATCCCAGGACTCTGAGATCATGACCTGAGCCGAAGGCAGCGGCTTAACCCACTGAGCCACCCAGGTGCCCCAGGATCTGTATTTTAAAGCTAGAAGGGACTTTGGAAGGGAGCAGAACTCTAACCATGAGCCAAGCATAATGGTCTCATATGTGTGGTTTTAGCGGAGGCAATAGCCTTGAAGCCAGTTAGACTTAAGAGTCAAATCTGGGCTCTGCCACTTTTTTACTTTGTGACCCTGGGCAAATTAATTAACCTTTCAGAGCTCCAGTTTCCTCATGTAAAACACGGGGACAGAAGGTCTGCCTTTGGAAGGGTTTTGTGTGAATAAAAATTTACAAGTTCTGCCAAATGCCTGTGAATGTCAATTTTCTGCTGTTCCTTTAATAGTTGAGAACATTGAGGCTCGGAGATTGGGTGCCGCCTTTGATAAGGAGATTTGGCCAAAATCAGGTTTCCTTTTCCCTGGTCTGATTTTTCCCTCCCATTACGCTTTGTCACCACTCAAATGTGAATGACCTCTACTAGGCAACCTGGATGCATCTGGTAGTGCCAGGTCACCAGGCAGTTTCTAGGAAGGCAGCTATTCCTTTCTGTTTCCTAGAAAAGCATAAAAAGCAGCACTGTTGTGCAGACAAGGCGGATGGCCAGTCAGCTGTCCCTGAAGATGCATAATTCAATCCTGCTGCTGACTTCGAAGGGAACGGTGAGGGGTGCCTGGATGGCTCAATGGGTTAAAGCCTCTGCCTTCGGCTCAGGTCATGATCTCAGGGTCCTGGGATCCAGCCCTGCATCAGGCTCCCTGCTCAGCGGGGAACCTGCTTCCCCCTCTCTCTCTGACTGCCTCTCTGCCTGCTTGTGATGTCTCTCTCTCTCTCTCTGTCAAATAAATAAATAAAATCTTAAAAAAAAAAAAAAAAAGAAAGGAACGGTGAGGTCCTGTGCGGCGGGTCCAAGCAGTGCAAGTGCTTCTTTTTTCTTTTCTTTTTTCAAAGATTTTACTTATTTATTTGACAGACAGAGATCACAAGTAGGCAGAGAGAGAGAGGAGGAAGCAGGCTCCCTGCTGAGGGGAGAGCGCAATGTGGGGCTCGATCCCAAGAACCTGGGATCATGACCTGAGCCGAAGGCAAAGGCCTTAACCCACTGAGCCACCCAGGCGCCCCAGTGCAAGCGTTTCTTAAGGAAGAAGTGTTTCTTGATGAGCCACTAGGATCGTGAAGCTAAGTTTTTGGGTTATGGTGGGTTGAAGATGAAAACCAGTTTTCAACTTCGAGATAATATTTCCTCTGTCATTTCCTGGCATAATTATCTGCCATTAACAAGACACATGACTGAACACACTGGCTGGGATTCGCAGGGAGCAGAAGCTCCAAAAAGTCCTGTGAGGTCATTGTCCGTTCCTACCTAAAGTGCTCTGAGGCTCCAGAGTGGTCTTAGTCATTCTGGAGAGATTTAATAAGCTGCCGGTCCAAGCTCCTTCTCTTTCCCTGTTTGTTTTCTAGGGCAAAATGTGCAAGGATGATCACGTCTGCGTATCGTACAGACGGAGAGCCATGTGACTTGTGGTTTGCTGAACTTAACTGGTAGCTCTTTCCAATGTGTAATTCCCACCCTGCTCCTAGGAATATGCCCCGGGAGCAGATAAACGTAGATTTGTTGATTTGCAGATGTGAGACATCATCCTGTTCGTTGGGGCTGTGGTCTTGGTGGGCAGACGGGAAGCAGACCCGCTGAGTGGTATGTTCTCAGACGGTAACTGGAAGGATTGATGTCATGTTACAGTCCATATTTCACAATAAGGCACTAAGCCTACCTCTCTATCCTCTCAGAGCTGCACCATGTGCGCACGCCTAAAAAAGGAAAACTAAAAGCAGAACATGAAGAATATGTTCCATGATAAGCTTAAGAGGGAGGTGAAAAGTTTAAGCAAATGAAAAACAGAATCATTGTCAATGGTTGGACATTGTGATTCAACATACAAATGCACCCAACCCTTAAGCAACTGTCCACTGTCTTTTGGGGGCAAAAGAAAATACAAAAGGGTATACAGTCGATGCTTAGCTGTCCCCCCACCCCCAGCCCCAGCATGATAAAATGCAGGCTTTTTACCAATTCTGACGTGCTGTGGAGACAGGTTTAATGACAATGAAGAGGGGACTCCTGTCACAGGGACATGAAGCTGGTATAAGCAGAAAAGGGGAAAAGACTGCACAATTTAGGCTCAACAAGAAGGGAAGAGCAATTTAATTGGTTCCTAATGTTCCACAGAGCACTGGCCAGAGCTCTTAAAACCTAGTGGCTTGTTTTTATTTGTGAATAGATTTGACTTTTTTTTTTTTTTTTAAATGGGTTTTCCATCTGTGTTAGCGGAATTCCAGTCAAGAAAGTCCGATCCTGGCTCCTTTGATCTTGTGCTCACCTTCCAGAGCCATAAAAAAAGGTCTACTTTTTCCTTTATGTAAAAGTACTTCCAGCCAATATTTAATATGAAAGAGATGTTTATCAGACTTGGGATGGGCACACTGAAGCCCTGTGGGGGGGAGGTGTCGGCACTTTCTCTCCATCACTTCCCTGTCTTTTACACATACTTTTCTCCCCCCTGCCTCCCCCAGCCTGGGTCCCTTGACTGAGGGTTTCCGTTGTGAATCTGTACAACAGAGGGGGGTATAGGTGTCAATCAAGTTATTATAAAAGTTAAGCGAGAAGAATAAGAATTAAAGGGAGAGTGCTGTGAAAAGGAGAATGTGCATTAATTCGACGGAAAAGCCTCTGAGTGACGGCAGGCTGTGATTTTATAGAAAGCTGATAATTTCAGGACTGTGTTGGCCAGATCTTGATGTGAAGTCCAGACTGAGAGTCGGTGTTTGGAAGATAATTCTCAGAGAGCGCTGCTGTGACTCCTCCTCCCCTTCCTATCTCTAGGAAAGCTGTCTCTAAGTGATTTAAATTCAGCAAATCAAATAGATCTCTTTGTGAACTTTTGCAACTAAAACAGAATTTGTTGTTTTAAAAACCTACTGAGGATGATAAAATGGATCTTTTTTCCAAGTGAGAGAACTTTTCTCATTCCTGGACACAAAGCCTACTCATCTGAGACAATTCTACTAACCAGTTAACTTACATAAAATTAGCATTTCTTATGCGAGGTAAACGCGGGTATAGAGTTCCTGCTTCTCCCAACATTTAAAGCAAAACACTCAGTGAGACAGAATATGCCTCCACTTTAAGGAAAAAAGATTTTTAATCAACATTAATGTGCCAAATAAGATGAATATTTGCATAACAAAAAGAAGTCATTATTTGACAAAAAGATTACTATAAATTTCCTTTAAATTACAGAGCCTGGGAATACATATAGCTTAAACACACTTTTATTAGCCATAATTTAATTAACATGCAATTCTTCAGTAACCTTGACTGCAATAAAAACCAGTAAATTTCTAACCAGTTTTCTTTTAGCTTTTTGTGTTTAATAAAACAACAACCCCAGAAGGTCTGTATTACTTCTGCAGGCAACAGGTTTTGAAGAGAATTTTTTCCTATTCGACTAACATAGAACTCTAAAAGCATATGGAAGAGTTAAGCCTTTTTCTATAAGGCCCATCAGATGGAAACTTTCTTGAAAAATAATTAGTGAAATTCTGGTAAAGGATAAAGGAGGGCAGGACACTGTAGGCTCTTAAATATCTGTTTATCACACATTCCATATGATGGAGAAGAAACACTGGAGCCGTAGGTCAGCTGTTTAAATGCCTCTCCCCAAATCAAAGAGGGAGGGGACTTTATGAATCCCAGCTGTGCTTACTTTCGAGTTTCCTGGCTCTTTACCATTTTGTAGTTTGTAGCCCACGTGTCCAAAGCTCAAAGAAGATTTCAGCCCAGCACCTCTTACCCAGCTTGGTCTCCTCTTCTCCCCTCCCCTCTCCCCTCCCCTCCTTTGCCCTCGCCTCCTTTCCCCTCCCTTCCCTTCCCTTCCCGTCCCCTTCCCCCCCTTTTTGGTAAAGGGTATCAGATACTTGTAATGCTCAACATATTGCCAGGATACACTTAAATGCCAGAGCAAAGCAGGGCAGGATAGGAGAGAGAAACAGAGAGACAGAGGATGAGAAAGAAGGGGTGAGGAAAGAGTGGAAGGGAAGTGGGGAGACTGAAAACCAGAAAACGAGCGCACTGTATTGTATTAAGTTCCAAAGAAGGAGAAAAGGAAGGGAGAAAGGAAGGAAAGTAAGAAAATGAAGAGTTGAGAAGACCAAAGGCCTTTTATCTATTTTTTTTCACTTCCTAAGGTTTAGTATGCATCATAATCATCCCAAAAGCTTGTAAAATGAAGAATCCCAAGACTTGCTGACAGTTTCTGATTTGCCAGAGGCCCAGGAATCCACATCTTAACAAGATACACCTTAATAGCCATAATGTTGAATAATAGCAAAAATGGTGAAGGGCAGTTCCTCTCAGGTGTCCATCGAGGCCTGTAGATGTTGCTGGAAGATGGGCTGTGAGGGCCATGAAACCACAGAAGCAGAAAGAATGAACATTTCAGAGGGAACAAGGGGGAACATGGGTAGGGAAGGGAATAATGGGTCAAACAGCAGTGACACTAATGAGATACCAGAGAGGGGGTTCAAAGATGGGGTGAGTAGTTACAGAGATTCTAGATTCTTTTTCTTTCTTTTTTTTTTTTTTAAAGATTTTTTTTTTTTTTTTTTTTTTTTTTTTTTGACAGAGAGAGACCACAAGTTACAGAGAGGCAGGCAGAGAGAGAGGGAGGGAAGCAGGCTCCCTGCTGAGCAGAGAGCCCGATGCGGGACTTGATCCCAGGACCCCGAGATCATGACCTGAGCCGAAGGCAGCGGCTTAACCCACTGAGCCACCCAGGCGCCCCTCTAGATTCTTTTTCACTTATGACATCCAGATTTGCCTCTCTTTAGATGAAACACAGGATAGGAAAAGGAGAAGCAATAGAAGAGGACCAAGTTGCATCAATTAAATTAGCCGAAACTTGCGGTGGAGTTCCTGGATGACTCGATTGGTCATTATGCCCCGACATTTCTCTTTGAGATACTTACCGCACAAGAAGGAAATCCTAAGAAAGTACTGTCAGGAGTAAACGACTGTTTGAATTTATGGCCCTTATTCCCAGAGTTCTGTTGAGGTGCCTGCCTTTTGTGAGAGAGGAGGATGGAATTTAAAGTCACTCAAAGGAGGGGCGCCTGCGTGGCTCAGTGGGTTAAGCCTCTGCCTGAAGCTCAGGTTCTGATCTCAGGGCCTGGGATCGAGCCCTGCATCGGGCTCTCTGCTTAGCAGGGAACCTGCTTCTCTCTCTCTCTCTCTCTCTCCCTGCCTCTCTACCTACTTGTGATCTCTCTCTGTCAAATAAATAAAATCTTTAATAGAAAAAAATTAAGTAACTCAAAGGAAATCTGATCCAGAAGGTCTAGGATCTAAAATTGCCAATAGAAAGATGACAGCCTGTTAGTCCCTGCTTCAGAAATGCCAGCTTCAAAACTTTAGATTTCAAGTGCCTAATTTAAGGGTTGAGAGTTCAAGATGGTGTTTGTGTTTGCCACCGATGATTACAAAATTTCTGTGTATGAAGGAGTTGGAGGCATTTATAGTGTTGAATGGAAGCCCAAAGTTGTGTTTGCATAGCACTTTACCTAAGTTTGAGAAAGTCAATGTTCATCTCAAAGAATAAAGGAGGGACAGAGATTACTGGTGGTGGGGTGGGTTGGCTAAAGCCATCTCAGTCTCTTTTTTTGGTGTGCCAATAACAAGGCTACTACTCCCTGAAGCCCACTCACATGGGCCCTCACTAAAATATCTATAAAACCCCGAGAAAGGGAAAACATGAGTCGGAAAGAAGACGATAAACTCTTACCTGCGTTCTAGAGGGGACTCAGTGGACTACGCAGACCTTGAAACAACCTGTGGACATGCTCCCACCTGAAATGAAGCAAGGTGCCAAGTCCCCACCACCACAGACTCTTGGTTTCAACAGCAGACACTCACTGTTGAATCCACTCAGTGGCCTTAGGTCATACACATGAAGGCACATGGGAACATCCGGTTCCCCTACGGGACACATCCAGGTGTGGGAAACCATCTTCCTAGCCACCTCCCTGCACCTAGGGAAGAAGTCCACCGGCTTCAGGCCCTCAGCTTCCATGATATCTTTCCTCCGTGTCTCTCACTGACCTCTACACTGGGAGGACAAAAGTGAAATCACTGGCGCCGAACTTCATCCCACCTCTTCTTTCTCTCCAAACTCCACTGCAAAAGGAAAGGATGTACTTTCACTCCTTCCTCTGTTGGCCTGGCCTTTGCTTCCTGAGTCCTCTCTGTGTGATCCTGGTAGCGGAACTCTGTGATCAGCTTAGCAATCCAGTAAGTGAGAGCTCAAAGAATTTAGAAAATCCTTTTCTTCCTGAGCAAAACCATTTGACAGTCAGAAGCTGAACACTGAGTCTTGTTTCTCTTGCATTCCTGCTGCTAACAGTGCTCATTACCACTGACCATCATCCAAATGGGATGGATGTTCAGAAAAGGAAAACCACATTAAAATACTTTCCATATTTCACACATTTTTACCCAGTTTATCATTTTTTTAAAGTGTTGGCTTGTTTTTATTTGGAAGCTTTTTAAATTGGTATGTAACCCCCTTATCAAATAAGGGGAGCAAAGTGCCATCTTGGGCTGGTTGGGCTTATCTTCCCTTCTACATGGAACCCTGACTCCCACCCCTTCCTCCCTGCCTTGTCTATAGTTCCTCAGGTCTCTGTTCAAATGCCATCTTTACAAAAGGCCTTTCCTGACCATTCTATCTCAACTAAGTGCTCCCCTAAGAGCTCCGCAGTCACTTTTCTCTCATCTTCTCTATGGCTCTGATTGCTACCTGTTGGGCAGTTTGTTTATTGGTTGATTTTTTTCTGTCTCCTCCCACTGGAATGTCCGCTCCTTGAGGGAGAGCTCTCTTTTGTTCACCTTTCGGTCCCCAAGGCCTAACACGGGACTTGACTGGATTTATTAAGATGCATTTCTTTTTTCTGCCTTGACCTCATTTGGGGATGACTTATGAATAAAATTATAAACCATTTTTAAACTCCTAGAAGTGACTTTATGTGGTTATTTTGAAATCCTACACTATTGCCATCTGTCTTGTAATAGTTGCTTTTAGAACATTTTCATCTATAAGTACAATTGATTAGTACTTTCTTTTTCCATACTGAAATCTCCCCGTGCTTCTAATAATTTTTGCTTTGGATAGTTAATGTAATATTGTTTGAACACAAAGTTTCATTGCTACATCTCTCGATAAATTAGACTATCTGTTCAGATGAACCATCCATCTTAATCTCACTTAATTTTTTCTTTGACTATTACTTATTCTGACCTTAATAATGTTAATGAGTTTTAAACTATCATTTGCATAGTACTTTCTCATTTTGCTTATTTCCAAAGTTATATTTTCTTTTTCTTTTAGGTCTGCTTATTTTAAACAGTAGATAATGGTTGTGTTATTCAAACACTCAACCTTAAAAAAAAAATTCTAAAATTTTTTTCATCAATGACTATACCCATATGTGTTTTCTGACAATTTAGAAACAATTCTCAGACATTGTATTATTTTATATTTGAATACTTCAGTGTGTTATAAAAGAAAATAACCCTTTAAAACATACCACAATACTTTGATCACACCTAAAAATTAAAAATAGTTCCTTAATATCTCAATACCCAGTCACAGTACAAATTTCCCAATTGTGTCATTTTTAAAACAAAATTTATCTGTTCGAGTCAGAATCCAACTAAGGTTCATACGCCAAATAGTCGGTATGTCTCTTAAGTTCTGTTGAGTCTAGAGTTGTACCTCTACCCATGTTTTTTTTCTTACTACTATATCTTTTTAAAAAGATTTTATTTATTTATTTGAGAGAGAGAGAGAACAGGAGAGAAAGCAAGAGGGAGAGCATGAGTGGAGGGAGGGGCAGAGGGAGAGGAAGAAGCAGACTCCCTGCTGAGCAGGGGACTCAATCCCAGGATATCCGATCATGACCTGAGCTGAAGGCAGGTACTCAACAGACCACCCAGGTGCCCTTACTATTGTATCTTATAATCAATTCTCCCAATTAAAACTTCCTGAAGCTGTCAAGAGAGAGCCTTTGGACTTGACAATGAATGGTATTCTTCACTGATTGCCTCCTACTTACTTGACAATTCTCAAGTTTCTTTAATATACTGGACTGAGTCAGGTGCCACAGGTTCTCTGTCCCTGCTGCTTCTGCTATGTTCACTGCTAATAGCAGTTTCACTAGAAATATGTATCATCAGTGAGAATCACATAGAGTGATTTATGTAAACTCTCTGAAAATCCTTGCCCTTCCCTTATCTCCTGGGGCTGGGGAAAAGGGTGCTGGTAATGGCTAAGGGCCATTGTGACATCTTTTATTATACCATGTAAGTCTTTCCCTACCTATTAGTGTCTGTCCTTAGGAAGTGTGCACAGGAATTTCTTTATTTTTAGTTGTCAACATGAGTTACCGTTTTAAAATATATGTATACATATATATTTTTAAAGATTTATTTATTTATTTTAGAGAGAGAGACCGAGCTGGGGGAGGGGCAGAGCGAGAGGGAGAGAGAGAATTTCAGGCAGGCTCGCCACTGAGCACCAAACCTGATGCAGGGTTCAGTCCTAGGACCCTGAGATCATGACCTGAGCTGAAATCAAGAGTCAGACACTTAACTGACTGAGCCACCCAGCTGCCCCCCAGAATTACCATTTTTGTAAAATTGGAAAAGTTTTACTCAACACTCTGTTGGATACATATAGCATCCAGTCTCCTGTATTTCTCTTCCATGTTTTTTATCTTCTCTATTAAGAAGTCCACTTCTTTGCTTTTTGCGGGATATTAATAATGATAACTAACATTTAAGTATTTTATATATCAGGCATTTAGAGTTTGCATAAATTACCTGGTTGAATCTTCATGGCTCCAATAAAAAGACATTCTTATTACCTCAAAGTGATAGATGAGGAATAAATGCCTAGAAAAGTTAACTAAAACAGCACAAGACAAAATAACTATAAAGGGAGTAGAGCTATGGATTGAACTCACAAGGGTCCCCTAACGGTGAAGTCCATGATCCCATCAAAACACTACCTTATGGTTACACGCTGTTCTAGCTAGGAGAGTCCAGCAGTGGATCTAACCCATTAATGTGATTTCCAGGAATGTCCATTCTGCCACTTGTTGGTTTTGCTTTAATTTATTTACTTTTGGCAATTATATTTTTAAATCTGTAAGAATTCATTCTTGCTCTTCACTTACTACTTTCTAGTACAACAAACAGTAGCCTGTTTTCATCTCATCTGTGCATTATCCTTTAAATCTCATTGAAAATGTCAATTAGAATGTTTCTTAAAAGTTCTAGTGAGTGTTCACCATTACTACTCTTAAATGAGGCCATTTTTTTCTGATTTTTCAAAAGAGAACCACTCTTCTCTTGGGTGTCAGATTCTTTCCTTTTATCTGGTTATTTTTCACTGTCCACTCCTTATGAAGAGGGTTAGAATGATGAACAGTAGCCATCATGGGCTTTCTTAATGGTCTTGTTGGATCGTGTTTACTATCCCTTGGTAGTTCTCTTCCCTCCCCTTCCCTCCTTGGGTCGGGTAGGTAAATGTAAGAATCCTGAATGAAGTGAGTTGGCTGGGCTGGGCCAGAAAAGTTTCTTCTTTTCAAGATAGAAGCAGACCTGAAGAACAGCCTCAGAACTGCCCTTCTAGTGACTTCTTGAGTGCCAGAGCTCCACATCGTTTACCCTACTACTTGCCCCAAGTGAAGTTCAGGTTAAATGAGCTTCATGAGGTATTCCAGGTATGCTGTTGACATCCTGTGGTTTGCTCTCTGGTCACTGACTGGTCTTCAGCTTGCCTATTCATACAGCCTTTGCTCATGAGATCCCAGGGACACTGACATCTGGTTAGAAATGTAGTTGCTGCTGGGAGGCAGGAAGAGGTTACCATGGTGACTGAGAACAAGTGGGGTTTTACTGATATACTGAGCTATTCCCCCTCACTCCCTTGTAGTTTTGTGGTAGAAACTTTATTTAGCAGAATTTAATTTTTTTTTAAAGATTTTATTTATTTATTTGACAGAGGGAGATCACAAGTAGACAGAGAGGCAGGCAGAGAGAGAGAGGGAAGCAGGCTTCTTGCTGAGCAGAGAGCCCGATGCGGGACTCGATCCCAGGACCCTGAGATCATGACCTGAGCCGAAGGCAGCGGCTTAACCCACTGAGCCATCCAGGCGCCCTGCAGAATTTAATTTAAAAAAAAAATTCTTGCTTAGTTAACATACAGTATTATATTAGTTTCAGGTGCAGAATATAGCAATTTATCCTTTCCATACATGGCCCAGTGCTTATCAAGATAAGTATACTCTTAATCCCCTTCACCTATTTCACTCATTCCCCCCCCCCCCCAGCTCTCCTCCGGTAACCATCAATTTGTTCTCTATAGTTAAGAGTCTGTGTTTTGGTTGTCTCTCTTTCTTTTACTTTGTTTTATTTCTTGAATTCCACATATGAGTGAAATCATGGTATTTGTCTTTCTCTGACTGACATATTTTGCTTAGCATTATACTTGGCAGCTCCATTCATGTTGTTGTAAATGACAAGATTTCATTCTTTTTTTATGCCTGAGTAATATTCATATATATATAACCATATCTTTATCCACTCATTTATCAAAGAACTCATTTAGCATTTAGACTGCTTCCAAATTTGGTATTTTAAAGAATGCTGCAATAAACATAGGGGTGCATATATCTCTTCATATTAGCATTTTTGTATTCTTTGGGTAAATACCTAGTAGTGTGATTACTAGATCATAGGGTAGTTCTATTTTTAATTTTGGGGGAAACCTCCGTACTGTTTTCCACAGTGGCTGTACTGGTTTGCATTCCCACCAACAGTGCAAGAAGGTCCCTTTTTCTCCACGTCTTCACCAACACTTGGTGTTTCTTGAGGTTTTGAATTTAGCTATTCTGACAGGTGTGAGGTGATATCCCATTGTGGTTTTGATGTGCGTTTCCCCGATGATGAGTGATGTCGAGCATCTTTTATGTGTCTGTCGACCACCTGTATGTCTTCTTTGGAGAAATATCTGTTCATGTCTGTGCCCATTGTTGATTGGATTATTTGTTTTTTGTGTGTGTTGAGTTGTATAGGTTCTTTGTATATTTTAGTTACTAACCCTTTATTGGCTATGTCTTTTGCAAATATCTTCTCCCATTCAGTAGGTTATCTTTTCATTTAGCAGAACTTTTGGCCCCACTCTACTTTAGAGGCCTGCCACACAGAATTGTCCATTTTACTTATTTGAGCTGTCCTCACCAAACAAAATCTGGAAATACACACCAGATTTGCCCACTTTGTATGAGCGGCTCAAGTTTAGTGGACTTTATATTCATTACTGTGGTACAATGGTTAATCACAGTGCTTACCGTTCCCATAGCCATGTCTAAGAAAAACTGTTCTGTCCTATATTATGCCCACAAATGAAGGGAATAGGCAGGTATGTTTTACAGCATAGCCTCCTCTCTACCCCACTACACTGCAGTTGTCAGGGAGGACAGAGGCTCTCTAACCCAAAGGTAGCCAGTCTTATAAGAAAGCCTGGAACAAAAAGGTTTGTCCAGCTAGGGATAAGCGGGGCCAATGGGATTCTCACTCTCAAGAATTCAAATGAAACAGAGTGAGAATCAGGCAGTGGCAGGAAGAACAGAAGAAAAAAAGGGTGTAGGGAGAGAAGTGTTGGGGTGCTTCGGGGAGCATTGTCAACTTAAAGTTATAAAAAAGCTGAAAACTAAAATGTAAATAAAAGACTTACCATTGAGAGTGATGAATGCAGTTGGGAATAGGAGAAGCAGGATGATAGAGGCAGGAACAGAGACTGAGAAAAACACTGAGTCACGTTAAAGGTGTGCTTTAAAGAATCTACAACCTGCTGCTCTCAGACATCCAGCTCCATCTCTGGGAGACCTCTCACAGCCGCAGAGGGTAGCTGGACTGAGGTATGGCTGGGCCAATCATACCCTCCGACTTTTGGGGGAAGATGACCGGTTCTTAATCATCAAGCCACACACACTTCCAAAGGTGAGAAAATAGAAAAGTGTCAGCTATTTTATGGGAAAATTTTTTCTCACATTTCTTCCCCCCCACCCACTCTCTTTGATGCACTTAAAATTATAGGGCAAGTTATGGTATTTTCATCTGAAATATTTGGGAGAATCATTCGCACAGCGAGCATCATCCTCCTGATGATTGAGAATGACACAGATACAGCCCCTATAAAATCAAAGCAGTCGGGTCTAGAAATGAATCAAAATGAAGTTCTCATAGCTGAGGGGCTTCCTTCTTCATATTTTTTTTTAAGATTTTATTTATTTATTTATTTGACAGACAGAGATCATAAGCAGGCAGAGAGGCAGGCAGAGAGAGAGGAGGAAGCAGGCTCCCTGCTGAGCAGAGAGCCCGATGCGGGGCTCGATCCCAGGACCCTGAGATCATGACCTGAGCCGAAGGCAGCGGCTTAACCCACTGAGCCACCCAGGCGCCCCTTCCTTCTTCATATTTAAGCAGAGTTGTTTTTCTCAGTATTATTTGACAAAAGTTTCAGCTTTGTTGTTAGGGGACAAAGCAATATGGTGATGGCTGCGATAGTTTGTAAAGACTGAGGAGACACTGAAAGACCCTGGCCAGATGGAGTGTGATTTAGGAGACAGTATGAAATGGAAATTACCTGTTATGAAAAAGTAGAGGAGGAAATGGTGAAAGATTCAGAAATAGGAATATTAGAATAGGGGCTAAGCTGCTATATGTGTGTGTGTGTGTGTGTGTAAGTACATATATGTGTGTGTATAAGTACATACATATGTGTGTGTGTATGTATGTATACACACACACACACATATATACATACACACACACATACACACAAAAGAGAGGTCTAAAATACAGGAGCTTAAATAATAGAAATTTGTTTCCCTGTCAAATAACAGTCTAGTGGTGAGTGGTCCTGGTTGGTGGTATAGCTCTCCTGTCTTCACTTAATCATTCCAAGACATTGTTTCTTTCATCTTGTTGCTTCTCTGGTCTCTAGGGTATTATCCTTGCTAATTGTTTGAAATTGAATCAAGTTAGGTGATGGAAGACAAGCAATCTCCTTTTAAGCAAATGATGTAGAAATTGCACACTTTTCTCCCACTCATACTCTTCCGTTTCCATTTTTCTCCCACTCATACTCTTCCGTTTCCATTAGTGCGAACTAATCACATGATCATAACTGGCTACAAAGTTGGCTTGGAAATGGGGACTCTAGCTGAACATCCATAAACCCAGCTAAAATTCCACTCGTAGGGGATAAGAAAAGTAAGGGTTTCTGGTCGCCACCAGCAGTGTGCCACACCATACTAATCCCTATACAGGGAACACATTTCGTGGAAAGTATGGAAACTCAGGTCAATGCTTTTTCCTAAGGCACAAAGCACCCTTGTGGGTTACTGGCTAAAAGGCAAGTCTCTGAAATCTGTCACAGTAACACAAATGAAACCTTTTAGTTGCTACCTGTTGAAATTGTTTTCTTTTCAGCTTTATCCCCAAGGATTCTGTGTAAAGGTACAGAAAGTTTTCTTTGCCTTTCTATGAAGGGCAATCTAGACTCTCTCTTTTCATGCCCTGAAAGATTAGCTCTGCTCAGGGATATCCTTAAATCCCAATCTTTTTGTTTTTCTCCAGAGCCTTCTTCAAGTGCTCTATTGTTTCCCCTCACAAAGGAACACAAAGCAAATTCTCTCCGAAGGGGCCAGAGACTCTTAGTTCTTTCCCCCTGTCTGAACTCCTTGGGTAGCTCAAAGAGCTTAAATACAGACTGGAATGAATTGGCTTATGTAAGTTAAAAGTTCGAGGGACAGACCATAGGTACACCTTGATGCAGGGGTTCAAGTGATGTCTTCAGGATATTATCTCACTCCCTCTAGATCTCTATGCTGCTCTTCTGAGTGTTGGCTTACTCCTTTGGAAGTTCTCATTTATGGTGG